>NW_022639514.1:1471249-1528131 GCF_010583005.1 Odontomachus brunneus | reverse complement strand
CTCTCTCTCTCTCTCTCTCTCTCTCTCTCTCTCTCTCTCTCTCTCTCTCTCTCTCTCTCTCTCTTTCTATCTATCTATCTACCTTTCTCTCTCTCTACCTTTACCTCTACTCGGATAACGCTACTCCTCTCTTCTTTATACCGATGTTCTTCTCGCTGCTCGTCCCTTTCCGCTTCTTTGACTTTGGCGATTTCTTCCGTGGCCTCGATGCGGTCTCAATTTTCTCGAAAAAGAATAACAAAACGTGGAGTAGGAAAAGAAAAGAGCTCACATTTTTACCGAACTGACCAAAGTACCGGTTCCAATCGTACTTTTATTATGGAAATCAATAATGTTGATATTATTCATCGTACGGCTGCGGCATTGAGTCCGGAATCGTTTGAGCATGAAAAAGAATTATTCGTGTGATTCTGGCATATGTCCATTGTACTTTTCCATGGCCACACGAAGATTTAACTCCTGCTTATATTTTATATATTTCTTATTGATTTGCGTAAGAAAGTTTGCTATATGCATGTAAAATAGCATGAAAAAATGTATTTAATTTTTATCGGATAATTACTTTAAGTTAACTCGAATAAATCGAGAGTGCAATAATAAAGTACGGAAATTTATCGTCACGAACGTCATGCAGTACTTGAAAAATAAAACATTAAGACGCATGTAGTTGCAAACTTTCGGCACGTCTACGCGCGTAAATACACGCAAGCATAGTTGCGCTCACCGTTAATAGCGATCGATTCGTTGTGACCAAAAAACAAGCAATGTCCGACAGGCTACCGCCGGGCGGATATATACGAGCTAGTAATTTTTTAATTGCGTTTCCATCGGACATTTTTATGGTCGCCTATCCTGGCGGCGGTGTAGGCTCATCCGCTTTTACACGCTGAATGCAACGATTTAGCGCCCATCCTTGCGCACTTGTTTTCACAACACGTTGCGAAATGAGTTCGCTGGACTCTCAATTGGACAAGCAAAAAACGTGAAAAATATAATAGCCTATTTTTCCGTTGCGTAATAGCAATATCGTAGAAACAGTTGCGGATTAATTACAAGTATATCGCAATTTTATATTTTCTCTTATACAAAATATATGTTCTTATGCATTGGATCGGAAAACTAAAAATATAGATTTTATTTCCTTGTACTGAGAAAAAAATTTTTGAAAATATATTTGTGAGATATAAAGTTTATTTCTATAAAATAAACTTTATTTATTGAAGTTATTTATTAATTTTGCTTATTAAACATTTATTAAACATTTTCCTTTTAATCTAAAAGTCAATAAATAACTATAAAATTAATATAACATGCAACCTTTCTTTTTAATTTATATTTCCTCATTACGTTCTCATGTTAATTTTAGGTTATTTATTAATTATTAGAACAAAAGTGTAAATATATTCGGAGTATTTTATAGGTATGCTTAATCGATTGCAAGTTTTCACTTTTTGGATATATCTTTTTATTTTGACATATTTTTTAGAAATTTTAGGTAAATATTTCCTTGCTTTTGACATTATAAATCAAGATAGCTGTAACGAATAATAGAGAATCTTAAACAACGACAAACTATAAATATGAGCCTTAAACCTACATATAAAATTTCGACTAAGTATATTCTTTTACTTCTGAAAAATTTGTCAAATATTCATTAGAATTACATGTATTCTTAGTAATGTATGTAATTTTACACAACTATATGTAATTATACACATACTTTAATATGATATTAAATTATATAATATTAGATACTTGCAAAAGTTTGTATGATATTAAAGCTATTTTTAATTATTAATAATAATGAGATGACATAATAATTAATCAAAGTATTAATCATTGTGATCTGTTAATAACCTTTTGTCATTTTTCGGACAAAGTTTGATCCCACGCCGATAGAATGATTCATTTTTGAGACAACCCATTCACTGATCCATGCTTCTTCAACATTTTAAAATGTGCTGCATCGATCTGAATAAATGAAAATCAGATGGATCAATGTCTAAAGAATACGCTGGGTGCACTAGGATTTGTCAATTTAATTCAAATAAAGTCTCTTTAGCCGCAACAACAACATGCGACTTGGCGTTGTTTTAAAACAGGATGACTTTACGTCGATTCACGGCTATTTGAAGGCGTTTTTCTTTCATGACTTAATTTAAACGCTATCATTGTTAATTGTAGCGATCTCCTGTGATTATTTACTCTAGTGGTTATGACTTATACAAAACAATCCTTCTTAATTTCACTAAATATAACTTATACATAGAAGAAACTTATGATCATGGATGTTGCGTTTTGTTGTGGATGTTAATGGTTAATCAGAATCAATCCATGACTTTTTGCGTTTATGATTATCAAAATAGATCCATTTTTCATCATTCATATCTATTCGCTACAAAAACTTTTTTTTGTATCTGGCAAGCAATAAGAGACAGGTAAGCTGACTCGCAATCGCGTTTGCAGAAAGTTCATCGGGAAGCCATCTTCTTTCATTCTAAATCTTTCCTGTTTCATTCAAATTGGAAGATACTGTTGATTTATCAACTCCAGCCTTGCAAACTCTTTCCATATTTGGGCCGAGTTTTCGTTGAATAATGTTTCCAATTCGTTGTTCTCCATCTCGTTTGAACGATCAGAACGTGGTTTGTTATATATAATCCTGCATCTTAATCACCATTTTTCCTTCTAAACCACTTCTCGCAGATAGCAGCAGACACAATATTCTCTCAATATTCCGTCCATTTTCACAAATCAGTTGTTTAGTTATGCAACAGTTTCACTTCGTTTAAAGTGGTAAAGTATGCAACAGTAAAGATGAACATATTATCTAGCTCTTATCTTTAATTGCACTAAATGTAATGTTTTGTTCAGAATTATAAATTATCAACCACCAATTCTAATATGGCTAACATTAAGAAACTAAAATTAAAAAAAGACAATTACTTAGTCGCTGCTACAGTCATCTACTTGTGACCTTACGAATTCTTGGAGGCATTTAATATATTGCTATCCACATTCTGGCTTCCCGAACCAGCACCATGCTCCAGGCTCCTCTGTGGTTTCGGACACTCACTAACACTGGCACTCGGGCATTTATGATTCGACCGGAAGTTAGATTAGGCCAGGTTATGTTAGATTAACACGTGTTAACGCTATATCTCCGAAAGACCAATTAAATATCTCAAGAACCGGCGAAATATTTTAAACACTCGACGGGAATTGTAAATCACGCACCTGTAGACATATACATATATAAGGGACATGACGTAAGGGAAATTAGAAGTCTAAATGATTCTAAGGTTGACGTGTCATATACATCTTTTAGTATTTATCTTGAAAGGAATAATGATAGTGGTCGAAAATTGTAGATATGGAAATTGCAAAGTGGTTCTTTTAGAACATATATTCCTGAGTTTCAATAGAATTTAATAATATTACAGTTAAGAAATAAAGAAATCTGTAGCTTAGAAGCAAAGTAAATTTTCGAGCCTCTCGAAATATTCTCCGTCGTGAGTGAATAACATCACTAACACATAAAACTTTACAATACATATTTTAGAGCATAAACATTCCCCTGAATTTCATTAAAAATAGAATAATATTGTAGTCAAGAAATAGAAAAAAAACTGATTTAATAGTAGTAAAAATCAATTTCCAAGCCTTTCAAAATGTTGTATTAATATTCTCCATCGTGAGTGAATAATTAAGTGATGTGTTATATGTTAGAATAAAGTTTTTTGCAAGTATATAATAAAACCTTTTAATAATAAGAATAATTTTTATTCATAAAATGATATTAATAAAATATCATAAAATAATTGAAATGAAGTATATGAGCGGATGAGGAAAAGTTGATGCATAATAAAGGATCGGCAGGAAAACTGTGGAGACCTCTCGCGGAGACTACTAATCAGGAACTATTAATCAGACTATATATTTTATATGTGATTTTCTTCTTTTTCTTGGTGTTTTTGAACAACTGAACACGGTATTTAGGGCAAGTGGGTCACGTCGCTGCATTTTATATTTTTATTATTACAAAAGAAAACATACGGTAGAATCATGGCGGATATTAATATAAAGGAAAACTGCCTCTATCATATTTTTACAGTCAGTCATAACAATTAGTTGTATGAGAAGTTGTAACTTCGAACTTCTGAAATGTGGGACATCTGGCTGTGGTCTCTCCTATATATAGCTTGTCGATTCGAGAAGTTATTCGGTCACGGGCAAGTACATTATGCGCGAAAATATCAAAACAATCGAACTTTCGAAAAAAGCAAATCCCCGCCACTCGTCAACCATCGTCTTCCACCGATCAGTGACGAGCACATGCAGTAGCCAAAAAATCACTACGATTAATATTCTCCAAATAGTTTGGACCTTCTAAGTGATCAAATTATTAAGTGATTAGGACGATTGCACGCGCGAATATATTGAATATGTCGCTCATAGCATTCGACATTCGTCATTGGTAAACGATCATTAATTAACGCCGCATTTCCGATCGACTTGTACTTTCATGTCACACCATGGAGCACTGACCACAGTAACGACCAGATGCTGACTCTAGAACATATTATTAGAGGCACAAATTAGCACTTGTAAGTATTAGGTTCTGAATTTCAATTCGAGCATTTCTATATTTTCAATAAGAGAGTCAAACGTTAAAAATAGACACATTTTATAAACAAAAGATTTGCACATCAATGGTTTGTAAACTAGAAATATATAGAGTGAGTCGGTAACTATGCTTGCCATCTGGAACACCTTCAAAGCAAAAAACAAACCTTAAAATCTTCGAAGCTACTCTTCACAGAAAAGAAACTATCATAAGAAACTTTTTTCTAACTCGAATAGTTTTGAAAATCTGGAAATCACCTTTAAAATTATCTTTGTTTTCGAAGATATTCAAAGCAATAGTTATTGATCCTCATCCTGTATAATGTGCCACTCTCTGCTTCTTCATCCTACGTTCTTGATTCAACATCGTGCTCTCAGCTGGCATATATTATGTCCGGGTACTCGCTCGTGACACTGGCACTGACACTCGCGTAGATACGATTCGATCGCACAAATGCATGTTAATGAACCGACGGAAGCTCGATACAATATTTTAAAGGTCGACGGGAATAATAATTAACGCGCCGCGTTTACATACTCCGCGTCGCGGATACGTGCGTCATTCAATAGCTCGCGAAACGTAATAATAACTCGGTCACGGGAGAAGCTACGCGACGCTCGAGACTACCATGACAATCGACAGAAAGGGCACAGTCACTTTGTAATCATCAATCGTCGTCGCTCGCTTATCAATAACTAGTACATGGTATTGTGACGGCCGGGAAACCACAACAAATATTTCTAAAATAACATTCCGGATCTTCGAGACAATTCGTCAGGATCGTCACACTTGCGCTACTCATCGATGCATCATAATCCAAATGAGGGTCCAGTGAAAATTTAGGATTTATTGTAAATATTGATTTATATCCCAATAATACTCCTTCCCTTTCCAGACCTCTTAAATCTCCAAATTTTATCATAATTTCCAATGCCAATAAAAGAAATAATGATAAACAGATTAAATGAACAAAAATAAAAAAAAGAAAGTTATTCCTGATAGTAATTTAATACAGTTTTCAAACAGTTATGTTGACTTTTATCTAGTAATTGAAGAGTAAAACTATTTAGAATCATAATCAAAACGTAATGTTTTTTCTGCAGTTACTGTACACGAAAGCTGCACAAAATAAAAACCCATTTGCTAACTAAAAACAAAATAGAAAATGAAAAAAAAATGTATTCAATTGATTAATAATCAAATTTGCCACTCACAAAATGGCAAGGCTTGCCTTAGTAGTATTTCATTTTTCATGCGTGCTTTCTAATTGAAAAATTTGAATGCTAATGAAAGTTATAGTACAGAAAATCTTTGGTGCATAATATATACGAGAGTCATTCAATAAATAAACAGGCAAGTGATCTCAAAGCAATTCGTTCAATCAATGTAACAATTTATCTACATAATTCCCTCCAACAGTTACATATTTGTCCCATCATTACTAGTTTATTCATTTCAGCAGTAAAGAAATTTTTATCCTGATGTGAGCTTCAGTCTTGCACTTTTTTTATATCTTCGTTGTCATCAAACTTTATATTTCACGCAATGCCGCCTTAACTCTTTCGCATCCATCGTTGCCCTGAGGCAACACATATTTCGAATTGATCCAAACGCCAAACTAATCGATATTTTTCGCCACCAAACTGTCAAACGTTGTTGGCAATTCCGTCTCTCACGATTCTAAGCAGGATTTGAATCTTATCACTTAATTGTAATAGTAAAAACTAATAAGTTGTCAGCATTCGTCGTCCCTCCACTTTTATGGAACGCTGGCCGTTCCACAAATAATCGCAATTGCATATTGCATTTATTTATTTTAAAAATGAACTATACACAATATTCTCGTGCATTATTGCGATGTATGAAAAGTAGAAAATTATGCAAAGTACAATTTGCACTGCGGCAAAAATAATGCAAAAATAATGCATATCAAAGAGTTGTTTCTCTGAAACAACATTTTAATTTCTCTAAAATAGTTTATTACAAAATTATGAAAAAAAAATTAGCTATCATCTTTACATTACTAGGAACAATAATGAATAGAGAAAAAAAAATTGTTCTTGCGAATAGAATTAATTCGGGGTTAAGTTAGGTAAACGAAAAATTCAACACTAACGTTGCAATTTTTAGCAATTTTTTCAATTGTAATTCATCTATCTCCTTGAATAAGTTCCTCAATGCAAGATTTCAGAGTTGGAGTTGAAGTTTCAATTGAGCATCTTAAATGTTACTCACACACATCGACTTATAATTAATAATAAATCTAAAATCTTACACAATCCGTACAACTTTTATCATATTGTTTGTTCATTTTGCAATAAATTTTACGATTTTACATTCTATGAAAATGACAATCATATTACTGAGCACTTCAAAAGTTCCTTAAAAATGAACTTTTCGAGAGAATTTGCTATGATGAAATAAGTTATAGAGGTTATGTTAATCTTTTATAATTATTATATTGTATTTATCATTATTATTGTATCTTGTTTTTTGTTGTTAAAGTATTGGTCAAACATTCGTTTTTAAGTAACGATAAGTGTGCCAATTAATGATTTTTAAAGTATCGTGTTTCTTATTTAGATCGTTTTTACAGCCTTTTTATTTATTAAATTACTTGTATTTTCATATTTCTCGTCTTTTTACGTGGCATCTTTCATAATCATCTAATTGCACATGTTTTTTATTCATTTTTTTAATTGTGCCGTTTCGTCACAGAAAAATTTTGAGTTTGAGCTATCATGACAATCTTCATTTGTATCATTATCATCAGAATAATCTGATGTGCTCAAAAATCGCAATGAAATTCTGTATTATTAACATATATTTGTGTTTCTTGATTACTTTCATTTTTAATTTTAGTCGCTATTTTTATCATAGGATTTAATATTATCAGATACTTATTTTTACAAATTTCCTTGTTCCTTGCTTCTTGCTTTTTTATAATATAAATAAATATATTTTAAATTAATTCGCGATATATAGACATTATAAAAGATATGTACATTATAAAACTGAATTGATATTAATGATATTATACTATCTTTTGGAAAAAATCGGTCCATTTATAATATATTAAAACGCTTTAATCGCTGAATAAAACTCTATTAAACTTTTTTTTAGTTTCTACGTAATATTTATATAACTAATAAGGATACATTAATATTGGACGAATGTCTACGCAACTGCATACATTTCTCTATTAGGGTAGTTATATTTTTTACTCATTAATCTCATTATTTATTCATACTAATTATTTAATATTTGCTCATTGCATACATTTTATCTATCTTAACCGAATGACGAAAAAATTTCGAACTAGGGACTACCGGAATAAATTTAACATATGACACAAGTCCATCATTTATATTCTATGAAAGGAGCAAAGAAGACGTCAACACTGACCTCTCAATCTATAAATTTAATTTGCGGAATGTTTAAGTTGTGATCAAAACAAATTTGCCTGTGTGTTTTCAACATTTTTGGTATATTTCTTTGGTATAATACCATTCCTTCATAGTCACACCACGTATCACGCGCCAGCCTGTGTACCTTACCCGCCTTCTCGATAATTCGTTTGCCCTTAATTGAAATGAATTTTATTGTTACACACGATAGCGCAAGAGTTACTCCGCAGCACACAAGCGGTTTTCCACGGTAGACATCCTTATGTCGCACTTTCGCAATATCGTCGCGACTCCAATAATTTCCGCTAGCGCGAAGCTGGCTCGTTCTCTTATCGCACGCGACGGTAAAAGTTTTGACATTATTGTAGTCCAGTGTATGTACCGTATGCCGAACTGGTATCCGTGTGCGGCAATATGTTCGACAGTGGCCATCAGGCACCGCAAGTTGGTCTCTTTCTCCCTCCCCCCCTCTCTCTCTCTCTCTCTCTCTCTCTCTCTCTCACTGTCTGTCTATCTCCTTTTCGCGTCTCTGTAACATCGATGGACGGTCGCTTGCTCCCTTCTTTCCCGTACTTCGCTGTGGCCTAATAACTGTCTAGAATCGGCGTGGCTTTTATTACTTCGACACCATAGTGCAGGTTGGTTTTCCACGGTGTCCTGCGGACCGTGAGACGAAGATAGTGCCTGACGGTGCTTGACGCAACAGTATGCGAGTGGAAAAGCGCGAAGGCGAAAGAGTCAGAGGGAATGAACGGCACGGTGTCCCGCGGAACGCTGACGCGAAAGGGAGAGACAAAGGGAACGGACGGAGGTACGAGCGAAAGAGAATTAGAGAAGGCGGAAAAGTGGAGGAACGTGGACTCGGGGAAAAAGGAGAGACAAAGGGACGGATGAGAACAGGGGGTCGAATTCCCAGTAGATCACTGTCACGCCGCGAGAAGCCAATATAAATACCTCAACGCCTCGCCCGGTTTGCCGCTCGCATTGCTATACGGCTGCCCCACTGCTGTAACTTGTCTGTCCCGTTTGTTTTCTCACGCGCAGTCACGGGAGGGACGGGCGTTGACGAGGGAAAGGAAAGGGTGTGCGACACCCCCGCGAAAAGACGAAAGGGATCATAGACGACACGGTCGCTTGGATTATTTCACGTGTATCGGCGCGTGTCTGCTTCTTATTACAAGAGCCGATCTCAAAGTCAATTGCGGACACAAATGAACACTTTACTTCGGGAGTAGGAGAGAGGAAGAAAGATAGAACGGCAGAGAAAGGATGGCGGAAAATAAAGGAAAGAGGTATGTTGTGGCAGTTAAGAAAAGGAAAAGGATGAGATTAGGAAAGGAAAGAAGACGGAAGCAGGTTACTTTGCTCGAATTTGGGATATATAAATGCGCTTACGACTAATTATACGCAGTATTTATAGTCAGAAACTCTTGAGATTTCATAACACAGATTTCGTAGCATAAACTAACACTGATCGATGTATATTTACTTATCATAATTACCAAGTATCTGATTTCTGTCGATACGTGCATGCTTTCTTTGAAATTTCCTACTATCTTTGCTTTTTCCTCCTGCAGTGTAGCATACATAATACACACGACCTTTCCAGTGGCTTGGTATTTATAAACTGAGATGTTACCTCAATATTTATTAAGAGTATTCAGGCTAATAACACAATCTAATAATCTCTTCACTCTTAAACAGTCAATCTCGAAAGAGAATATCATGAGAAATACATCATACAGGTCGTCTTGCCATTTACGGATTCGTTATTAAAATAATGTTACCTTATTTTTTGTCACAAGTGTACACACTTTTAAAGATTTATGTAAAAAGATTTCTCACGCCGAAGAGTATTTGAAACCGAATGGAAATGTATATTTATAACTGGTTTGATTATGACATTGTAATTTATAATTGTTTACTTTAATTATATATAAGCTATGTGTGTATATGTGTGTATAACTCAGTATCATGATGTTATGGTGGCTCTTACTTGCCTTTTGCTATTTATTATCTGCAATATATATATATATATATATATATATATGTGTGTGTGTGTGTGTGTGTGTGTGTGTGTGTGTGTGTGTGTGTGTGTGTGTGTGTGTTATATATTTGAAAGGAGTTAAAGGATGTGTACAGTCAGATAACTAATAGTTGCAATATTTTTCCTCGATGAATTTCGTAACATATCCCGTATTCAACAAGAGAATTAATTTTTTAGTAATTCTCGAGAGATGCAGTTTCCTATTTGATGCGAAATTCATCAAGGAAAAGTATTGCAACCTTTAATCATCTGGCTGTATACGTGAAAGAAAAATAAAGACCTAGACTATTCCATTCATAATTTGCACAAATGCGGATTAATAAAATGAATGGAGTTTAGCCGTTCGTATAATTAGAGAATATATATATATATATATATATATATATATATATATATATATATATATATTAATATGTTGTACTTTCTTGCTTTTGTGCTTTCTCGTTATTGAAAGAATAATAATTAAAGAGCACTGGAGAATTGCAATAAGAATTAAAGCAAATTGTTCGTAATATAATCGCGCCGAAATTTTCGCGAATGAGAAACAACTATATTTAGTGGTCTTTTATAATTCTTCATGCGACAGGTTGGCGCAACGAGTCTTTGCCACAATGTATCTCATTTGTCGAGCAGGATGCTGAAAGGGCATGTAAAGTTATGTTTATGAGTCTGCAGGTTTGCATAAAGAAGAGTCGCATTCAATTTGGACGAAGCATGGATGCCAATTTACCTGCTTAAGCGGGTAGAAGTTGCGTGCTACGGTTTATTGTTGATTGTATAGTAAAAGTTTTTATCCTCACAAAAAAAATACTACCAGAAATTAGCCGCAGGCCAATATGTATGAATAATAAACAATTATTTCACCGTATTAAACCGACTTTACGGATTATTTCACTCAATAACAATTCTCCTAGCGATCGATATTTACCTTAAAAATGAAAAACGAAGAGGAAGAACGAGAGAAAAAAAATAGAAGGAGAAAAAGAGGAAGGAGAGAGAAACAGAGAGGGGGAGAGAGAGAGAGAGAGAGAGAGAGAGAGAGAGAGAGAGAGAGAGTTCAAGAAATGTCTTTTGTTTGACATTTTGTGTGAATAAATTATCCAATGCATTCTCGTGTAATCCCATCACGTGTAATCCCGTGATATAAAATATGTAGCAGGATATTACTTCTAACTGCTAACAACGTGCTTTCCTTTCCCTGCAGCAGCGGCAAATACAAACGTACTCGAGCGTGTCTACGATGTCACGTTTCTCTCTGCGTCGCTTAATTAATCAAAACATTATTATATGCCCATGAGATATCGTTCAGGATTGTCTCTCGCCACCCACTACTTGCAGAACGAAGGAAAGCGTCATGTTGTTTGTATGGCGTTTTAAAAAAATCGAGACAAATCGTACACAATAAAGGAAGCTGAATTATTCCACGTGCATACGCCTATCCTTTTTGGTATCTTATCCTTCTCGAGGGGTCAACCATGTGCCATCCCCCTCAGACACTCGTTTTTCATCTGTCTCGGAGGACAGAGCTCTTGACGGCACAGGGAATTGGCGTCCTTCCTAGGAAGAGGTTCGTGGCTTCTGTCCTAGGAAGACGCCAGAGGGAATATCTCGTCACGTACGTCCGACAACTCGCGGGCGGAATTAAGAAAAACTTTTGTTCGAAAGTTTGTTTTTTGCGCAGTGCCGTGGCTCGACTGGAAGAGCATCGTCGATCGTGGAAAAGTTAAGGTTGCCGTTGGATTTTCTTCTGCTTTCTTCCTTTTTTCCTCCTTCTATTTTTTCTCCTCTCTTTGTTTCTTTTTTTCTCCTCTATCGTTGCAGCGTGCACGAATGCCGTGTAGATCGCGATTTTCCGTCTGTTACGTCGATGATTCTCCATCTCTCGCGATTTATTATCGTACGGGCAAATTGCAACGATCGCAAAATAAATTCAGTTATCTTTCCCATCCGCAGCTACGCGCGCGCCAGAGCGTGACTCAGTAGCTAAAAGCGAAATAATTACGAAGACGCGTACAGGGCGGCATACAATTAGCATGGAGACGCATCGTAAAGGGTAGCGAGTGAAAACTTAATTGGATGAGACGCTGGGCGATTTGAGAACGGAGAGGCTGGCTTATAGTACGAGGTTACATCATTGATGCTTATTTATCACTGTTTTGCCTGCGTATATGTACTCGACAGGTCAAAGATAAGATTATACATCATCAGGAACATTTTGAGCATTAAACAATGCCCCTCTCGTGAAAACCGTACTATCGAAACTAACGAAATTGCGAGTTACTTCTTATTGCGCTTTTCTCCGTAAGAATGTGTTGAAATTAGTTGTAAACATTTTCTACGCCCGATACGAGTAATCGCGAGATTAAGAGCGGAACAATTCAACATTGCTACAAACGGTATGCCGACTTTAATATTTACCGCCGAGTTATGGATCGAGTTCTTAAACTTCGTTATTAGTTCTATACGTACGGATGAACGGGAGTTTCGTTTATCTCTCCCGCCGCGCTTGCTCCGGCCACGGAAATTTATCTCGATGCGTCGCGTTTGACTTTATGCTCATTCTTTGCAAGAATCTTAAACGATATCGGTATGGTGTTTCGGACGTTTCTTTATTTCATTCCGTTTCCACAATCGCGTGTCGGAAGTTGCTCGATATTCTTTGCAGAAATGTTTATTTCGTGAAAAATGAGTATAAGGTTAGCTGAGGGAAAATGATTAAAAGTGCACGAAACAACAAGTAATAAATTTGTCCTAAGTCCAACGTGAATTTTACAAATGTTTCTAGAAGTGCCTTTGAAAATCTCTCAAAAAATTGGCTTGTTTCTTTTATATCCATCGCTTATCAGACATTCTTATACACAACATACAACAAATACATTTTGAATAAACCGATAAAGATTTATTGTGTCTTAACTCTTACATTTGGAACCTTAATCTGGCGTTTCGGCTTTTTAAATACCATAAAAGTGCTAATCAGGATCTATAAAAAATAAGAAATATACCTTCACGTTTGCAGAATAGAATTGTGTACAGAAATGATAGCACACGTTCACTTAAGTATTTCATTTTATTTCATTTAATATGAAGAGAAATGCATCGAAGCGTGAGTTCATATGAAAAAATTTGTATCTTTTCCAAGAATGAATTTGAGAAATTAATATTCTAGGATTTTCTTGTATTAATACTTAAACTTTAAAAAAAAAATATTACATATTCTAGTATATTAAAAAATATAATTATATAGGCATACGAAAATACATAATTTTTTTCTGTCAAGGGGTAAATAAAATTATTAATAGTTTCAAGATTTGCGGTATATATATTAATTTATTATAATGCGAGTTTTATTAAAATTATTATAAAAATTAGCTGTACTTAAATCTTTTTTGTTAGTGATTAAAGTTTGACGATACAAAAACTTTGATCACATATAATATAACCACAAGTAAATAAGCTACTTACATAAAACTTTTCCTTTAGATTATATTTGATGTAAAGTACTGAAATATCACGTAAAATCACCTTTATTTTACGCGTTATCACCTTGATCTAGCACACTGGGATTACAGACGACACATAGCAAATTTGCCTTTTTGTTATATAATAGGCAATTGAAATGATTCAACATTGTTTAAACCTCATATTCCCATCAATTGTAACATTTTAAGCGTGTGAACCGAAAATCCTCATTTCACTATTTTACGTAATTCAAAATTAAAAATTGAGTGTTGTCGAAAATGATGTGTCGGATTAACTAACTACACTCGTACTTCAGCTTTAAAGCTATCTCGCAGGATTTAAAGGACCGCGTAAACAATTATTACGCGGCAATTTTAACTCTCTATCGTTTCCTCTCGTCGGATGTGTTCACTTTAATGACCTCGATGCTTGAGAAGTGATTTCATCACCGATTCTATGTATGCCATGGGTGAGGATGGGAAACAGGTTTAACGAGTCGCGGCTTTTCTTCATCTCGTCATCACCTCTTCGTCTATTCGTCCACCACTTCAACCAACGCGGACCATCGCTATCGAGCTGCCTGGAGCTTTCCCTTGGTCCTCGCGCGTTACTTCCTGTCTTGCTTCATTCACCTCCCCGGCGAAACCTCCTCTTTCGCTCCCGTTTTGCTTCCCCGCCCTCCCCACACCCTCCCTCTTTTGCTACCTAACGTTTCCGATCTTGCGCACCCTCCGACATCCTCACAATTACGCGTTGCGCGTGCCTTGACTAGAGAAACGTGGTACCAAGCCAACGTTCATTCTTGTGCTCCTGGTTGATACGAGGCCAACATCCGAGCTGATATTCTTGATGTCTTTTAGTCGCATCTGTTCTTCACGCTTTCTTTTCTTCGCTTCCTCCGTTTTATCAATTGTAGCTTCACAAATCTGTGAGCATGTCGCAAATCTCAAATTAGCATATTAATAATATTCAAATATAACCGATAACGTGTGATAATTAAAGTGCCAATTTGCAACTGATAAAATCACCCTATTACAATCATAGTATTGCTAATATCGATGGATACGAATGATAAGTCTGCACGACGTTTCAATTACACGTAATTACGTTAGTTCTTGCGATTTTTTTTTTTTTTATTATTCGCGGCATATGATGCTTTTCATTTTCTTGAAATTTGACATTCTTTTTGACATTTTCTTGAAATACATCGAGGAAAATATCGTGCGTCAAAAATTACTTAATGAATAATAAATTGATCACGATCCAAACTCGTCGCTGCATGCGCCGAGTAAAACGAACGTAGGTCACCGAACACACGTGTTGAGATAACGGCAGTAAATATACTTCTGTTCATTGAACTGCCGAAATTGACCTTTGAAGTTGACTTTTAGCGGGTAAAGCCGCAGTTAGGAACCTAACCTGTCCTGAACGTACTCAAGGAATACACGTGACCGTTCGGTAAATGCGAGCTAGTCAAAGTACTACAACTCATTCACCAGCAGTCAAAGTATTATGATCTATAGGATGTGCAAAAAAAGCTTGTATCACACTTCTATCTAATATTTGTCAAGCCAATAAAATGAGCTTCATGAGCGTGAATCAGAAAGTTACTTCAGTTACTGAATTATTTCGACTCCTGTTTATCAATATCTTCTCGTTCACTTGAATGAAAATTGTCTCTAGAGCTTAGCAGAAACATTTCTTTACATTCTGTATAATTGAATGATATAAATAATTTTTCGTTCATATATAAATATTAGTGTTGTTCTACAGATTCCATATAATAATTTTCTGAAGAACTGAAGTGAATTAGTGCGTTTTACGACGATATGTAATATTTGTCAAGCCAATAAAATGAGCTTCATGAGCGTGAATCAGAAAGTTACTTCAGTTACTGAATTATTTCGACTCCTGTTTATCAATATCTTCTCGTTCACTTGAATGAAAATTGTCTCTAGAGCTTAGCAGAAACATTTCTTTACATTCTGTATAATTGAATGATATAAATAATTTTTCGTTCATATATAAATATTAGTGTTGTTCTACAGATTCCATATAATAATTTTCTGAAGAACTGAAGTGAATTAATGCGTTTTACGACGATATGTAATATTTGTCAAGCCAATAAAATGAGCTTCATGAGCGTGGGTCAGAAAGTTACTTCAGTTACTGAATTATTTCGACTCCTGTTTGTTGATATCTTCTCGTTCACTTCAATGCAAATTGTCGCTAGAGTTTAGCAGAAACGTTTTTTTACATTCTGTATAATTGAGTAATGTAAATAATTTTTCGTTTATACATAAACATTAGTGCTGTTCTACAGACTATGTAATAATTTTCTGAAGAACTGAAGCGAATTAGTGCGTTTTACGAATGAGCATTTTTGTTCGCTAAATAGCATGATCTATGTAACATTCTTTAATCTAGCACTAATAATTAGTATGAGTTAAACTTTATCGTTGCAAGAAGAAAGGGAGTCCACGTCGAGCGAGAAAAGTTTTGTAATCACTTAAAGTGCATTCGCGTGCAGCTTGGGAATTCAAGCTGCCAAGGCACAGATGACAATCTTTTAACGTCTAGTAGGCTACATGATGTGTAGTATTGCAATTGCTCCATCTCCGAACATGTATCAAATCCGTACACACATCTTTTGATATGATGATGAGATGATTTTAATTTTATATAATATTCTCAGTATGAAAATGAGAAAGACAAATGATAAACAATAAATAATACACAGAGTGATTAAAGAAAATGAGAAACTACATCGATAAAGTCACAGAATGTAGAAAAAGATCAATTAAAGCATGAGATGATTGTATAGACACGTAAATAAATTAGTAATGCAAAGAATAAGAATACATAGAAGTATATGATAAGTAGAAATATTATTGCATACGAGAATTGGTGGCTGACGGCGCATTTGCACCCTTCTATTACCGAATTTTCAACAAACATTCCATTGCTTCAGCGGGAATATCTCGCGCCTGTGTAACGTATCGCATTCAGTAATTACGTTACTATAAAGCAGCCGTTATGGATACTTGTATGAATAATATCTTAGGTACGCGACATACAATTCTCAAATGCAAATTCCAATGCTAATGTGTGCATAAGCATATGGGTTTAGCATTATTAACTGCCGTGTAACTTAGATATTTATACGTTACCTTTAATCGGCAGTTTGAATAGAAATCCCAACGTTGTTACTTTCATAATTAATTGGAATATTATTCGATAATTTGCACTGTACGTAAGCTCTATATCGCTGCGTATAATGTCGCTGTTACAGAACAGTTGTATACTAAAGCCGTATGAATAACTAATTTAATATCAATATTGAACGTATGGTTGAATACGTCGTTGATCGTGTAGCATTCCTAACGCGCGCGTAAATTTAATATTACATTTTTATTTCTGCGGAATAACGTTCACCAAAAATGATTAATTTAATATTTTAGAAATTTATATATTTTAAGTAGAAAGGGAAATAAAGTTAAATATAAGTTATGATTTAACGTTGTGGTTATATTTAATATTACATATATAGAGTGTCTTGGACTTTCTTCCGCAATTTTTGCGACAATCTAGAACGGATTGAGAAAAACATATATAAAAATTCTATACCATTTTACAATATTCACAACAAATCTCGAGATATTAATTAAAGAAAATTCGTGAATAATCACGCGCGATATGGTAGTAGTGCTGTCTGCCGTTATATACTTAGTCCGTCATTACTACATTAGATCAAACTAAACAAAAAAGCCCCCTACCATTTTGCAAATGATCACATAGATTTTTACATATTAATTAAAGAATATTTGTGCATTATCGCCTATAATTATATAACAACTTTTTTCATTAATAATTAAAAATCTACGTGATTATTTGCAAAATGATAAAGGACGCTTTTATTTAATTCAACCTAATGTACAAACACATAACGGCACACATCGCAACAACAACATCTACCATATCGCGCGCGATCATTCACTAATCTTATTTAATTAATATCTCGACTGTTATTGCGAATATCGTAAAACAGAATATAGAATTTTTAGCCCAGATTTACAATATGCTATTTGCTTCCTGTATCTTTCTCTTTACCTTTTTTTGCTTTAAACCTTTAAACTTTAGTCACAAAATGATCAAGAAAAGCAAAGAGCACATTGTAGATCAGATTTTACGTTCACCTTAATCCGTTCTATATCCCCACAAAAATTGCAGAGGAGACACCCTGTATATTGCAATTTTACATACAGGGTGTCCGGTAACTGATTGAGCAACCACCGTGTACAGGTAGAACAGGTCAAAACAATCATAAAAGTTATATACCATTTTGAAATTTTCTCAATATTTATTTCGTAATTAATTAAAATGTATAAACAAATCAGTGCACGAGAAGTGGTAGGATAGGCTCTGTATATAAAAGAAATGGCTTACCTCTTAGCAACGATGAGTAAACAGCTGATTTCGAGGTGGAGTAACAAGCGACACATATACGTTACTCCGCCTCGAAATCAGCTGTTTACTCATCGTTGCTAAGAGGTAAGCCATTTCTTTTACATACAGAGACTGTCCTACCGCTTCTCGTGCACTGATTTATTTATACATTTTAATTAATTACGAAATAAATATTGAGAAAATTTCAAAATAGTATATAACTTTTATGATTATTTTGACCCGTTCTACCCGTACGGCGGTTGCTCGATTAGTTACCGTACACCCTGTATATTTGATTTTAATAAATCAGTATTAATCCTTAGGTACGAATTGCTTATAGACATTCATCGACGAGAGAAGCACACTTTCCCTCATATCCTCTTTCGTTTATATATAAATAATATAGTTATTCACTAAGTTATTAAAATAACTTGGTTATTTGATCTACTTTACTTAGATTATATTAAATTGTGTAAGAGATCGAGTTGAATTACATATATATTATTGCGATTAGTACCTCAGAATTATTATTACATTTAAATTTGCCAGTGATTAATACTTAAGTTACATATATGTAAATGTTACTTAACGTTTGATGAAGTATAATGTATTTTGTAATTAATAGTGTAACTGTAACATGAATGATTCTGCGTCAACAAATAAGTCGAGAGAGAAGATGTAAATATAAATATTCTTTATACGAAACTTTTCTTGTGTAAAATCAGTTTTGAAACCTAAAGAATTAACACGCACAGAATTTCCTCTTTCCTAGACTTAGTTAAACATGAATAACTTTCCGCTATAAATTATGAAGTTCTCTTCAGCAACATCTACCAGAACATAAATCAACAAATATGAAATTTCATTAAGAGAGGAATTCTAGTTGATATTTGTATTATGATATTTGTATTGATTTCAATTATTATTATTTTTTTCAAACGGATGATTTCTATTCACTTTTAAATTTTTATACTTTTATAGCTGCTATTAAAAAGTCTGCCGAAACACATTACATCGTTCAAGATCGTACAAGATCACTCTTATACTTAAGAAAAGAGAAAAAACCTTACTAATTTAGCAATTCTTATAAAGGCGGTTTTCTCGGAAGCAAAGTAAAGTTTTGAACAGGAGAATTGATTTTACATCTTCACTTCTTCATAAAGTCACAGGATACAGAATATTCCTTATTCGCTTTTTCCTTTGTAACAAGCATAAGTAATGTCAAGTCTTACGCAAGTTGAATTGATCGATCCAATCGCATCTGATTGCGCGAATGATAACGACTACCTCTTCCTGTATATCGCGTAAATCGCTGTGTGCGGGATTCAAATATTGTCCATATTTGATTTTACTACCAAATGTGAGTAAATGTGCTTTAGAGACGGTCGCCAGCGAATACATATCGTTCTCTTGGTGCGCGTATTTTTAGCGCGCCGCAGAGAAGTCATAGACCAGAGAGATCACAACGGGATTCCCGATGGCGTACCATAATATATCATTCCGATGATCCGATCGTGAGTTACGGAGTTTCAAAGTACAAGAGTGGATTTACGATGGTGCGTGAAAGTTAGCCGCTGATCTTGCTCCAAGTGGCGGAATTCACTCTTGCACTTCGGAACGCCATAACTTACGAATGGAGACGTCGGGACATTATGGAATAACGTAACGATTCGACTTGAACTCAACCCGCAACGTTTGTATCACCGCAAGCGGATGGCAACAGCGTTTGTATCGAAGGCGGTTATACTCCTGAATATCTAACTTAGCTCTCTTTCCGTGTCTTACGTATCCCGAAACCTACATATGAAACGCGTTGAAAGTTGCCCGACAAAGCAATATTATTCCTATTCGCTTAGGGCTTTCAATGTACTTCTATGTACGGAATAATACACAGTCAGAGAAAAAGAAAACATGGTGGTGGCAACTATAGGAGGGGCTAGTTGGTTACCATGTTAAATTGGCAAAGCTAATTATTTCTGCTATTTTCTAATAAGGTACAGAATTAAACAAGCAACATTTTTAAACATTTTTAAACATATCAAAGATAGTTTTGAAATCTCTGTTTGCTTGATTAAATCTATTAAATTTCCTGAAATTTACTAAAAGCAGTAGAAATCATCGATTTTGCCAACTTACCCCAATAGCTACTTAGCGCCGGTCTCCTCTAAAAGTGACAACTACCTGCGAGTTTTGTAAGTAGAATTAGTAGATATAATTTGATAAATTGTTTTGTAGTTATTGCAATTAAAACTGAATGGTTATGAGGACTGTAGGGAAACCTTGAATATTAAGGAATATTATTTAAATTTTGGAAAATAAATCGAAAATTATTTCAGAAAATGATTTCAGAAAACTGAAATTAGTTTTCGATAAAAAGTATACCAGGTGTAGAAGTATGAAACCGGAATTTTTTTATACAAATAAGACGTCTGTTGTTCGAAAGTGATAAATAATACTTTATTCAAAATAATTTCCACTGTTTTGAACACATTTTTCCCACCTCTCTGGCAGTTTATGAATGCCGTGCCAAAAAAACTTTTCATCTTTTGAAGCGAACCAGTTATCTAGCCATTTTTCCACATTTTCATACGAATCGAAGCGTTGGTTAGCGAGAGCGTGTCCTAGCGATGCGAACAGGTGATAATCGGACGGAGCCAAGTCTGGAGAATAAGCCGCATGCGGTAGTAATTCCCAACTGAACGACTCGATCGTTTCCTTGACCCGTTTTGCTGTATGTGATGGGGCATTATCATGGAGCAAAATGACATTGTGTTGCCTTTTTGCATATTCTGGTCGTTTTTTAGTCAATGTTCGATTTAAATCGATCATTTGTTGTTGGTAGCGATTAGTATTGACGGTTTGACCAGGTTTCAGCAGTTCATAGTTCATAGTTCATAGTTCATAGTTCTTCGTTCCTCACGTCAAAATCACCACTTTTGAATTTTTTAAACCACTCGAAACACTGAGATTTACCAAGAGCATATTCACCGTAAGCTTCGACAAGCATTCGATGTGATTCTGCAGCAGTTTTCTTTAAATGATAACAGAAAATCAATGCTGTCCGCAAATCATAGTTAGTAGGCTCGAAACGTGACATGTTTAAGGTTATACAAAAATATACTAGAGAATGAAAGTTGGGGTTATGTTTGTTGACAATATTCGTCAGCTGTTAGGAGAATATAATAGCGCGGCAGTAGCGGTCTTACGGTCACTAAACTGAACGCTGGCACCATTTATAGGGGAATTCCGGTTTCATACTTCTACACCTGGTAATGTTAATAACGTATCATAACGTGTTTCATAACGTATTCTTTCATTATGTTTAATGATTTTATTTCTTTATAATAATTTTAATGTAATATATATAACAATTTTAATGTAATATATATAACAATTTTTCTTAAATAAGTTTTGGTAGAATATTAAGAAAAATAAGTTGGGTAAAACAAAATATCTCATTTATTTTGCAAAAGAATATTTTTTATTGTCTTTGAATAGATATTAGTGTGTATGACCGAATAATCTTATAAATAGTAGAAAAATAATACGAACATTTAAAACTAAAGCAATACTTTAAAAAGATAAGCAATACTTTAAAAAAGTTTGAAAATCACATTTTCTTTAACGCTGTTATAAACAAAAGTAAATTTATAATCTGTTTATAAACTTTTAAATTCTGTTACATTCTTATGATAATGTTATAAACTCATAATATATCTTATAAATGTAAGTAAAACACGATTATTCTTTAACATTCGACTTCGCCATTTTTACTTTTCCATAATATTGCATTAAAATATACACTATATGACGCTTGAAAAATTGGTCACATTAAAGCTACATCTCAGTCATAACGTAACGAAAAACGACCAAGAATTTGTGGAACAGATCGGCTGTTAAATAAAAGTTTAAATATTTATCTAATAAAAGTTGCAAAACCCAGAAAATCTAAAACAGAATGTATCCACTGCACATCAACTCGTCTTAAATCGATTTTATAAAGTTAGAATAAGGTTAGAATAAGGATCAAATGCCAGTGCCACAAAATAATTCCATTGGTGTCCAACTGGCTGAGACACTTAACAGGCTAACAAACGTGACATTCCTTATTACGCGACTATTCTTTAATACCCGAAACTCTTCTCTAGCTCTTCAAATCATTCGGCTTCAGTTACAATAACTACAAAATAGTTAAACTATATACGTTAATTCTTTCTACATATAAAACTCACATAATTATCACCTAATAGTTGCCACGATAACGATGATTAGTATCGTTTTACGGAGAGAAAGAAGTTTATCAAAATCGTACAAAGCCGGTGGAAAGAACACTGTAATATGATGATGAATATTTCTCCGTAAATAAAAGCGCCTCTGAGATATCGAGGCTGCCTTTATTTTCTTAATGAAACTATACGCTTCTCTTAAATAGATTCTCACTTCTCATAAATGGACTCTCCTCGTCCTTCCGCGGATGAAAGTATTATGGTAAGGTCGAGATATTTCATATTTTACGTCAGAATATATATCAGAGAATTCACCCCCTAGATATAGAATAGATCTTACCTTAACACTTTCACACGCGAAAATGCCGAGGAGAATCTATGTATATAAAGAGAAACATATAGTTCCATTTATAAAAAATGAAGACGACACCTCGACACCCAGGAAGTGCCATCACCAACAAAGAAATCTTTATTACCGTATGGCAACATCTCCTCCATCTCTCTCGCCATATGATAAATTTTTCTCTTGATATTATAGTTTGGAAGAGATACTGAAAGCTTTAATCGTTATATATCAGTTCACGCTTACGTTCACTCTTACGAGCGTTTACGTCACGTCCATTAATTAACGCTCAATAACGTGGAGCTCGCTTCGGCACCTTATTTTACGTGTTAGACGTGTTTACGGCGTCTCGAGCCCGCGCCAGTCGGCTCGATATCGAATATTGAAACGTTTCATCACTTCTTTATTTTGCTTGCACCCCCTTTGCGCTCTTTAAACTCGCACTATAACGTTCGATAACGCGTCCCGTCGACGAGTGGACGAGCACATCTCGTCGCGGAGCCCGTTCCATTTTTTTCCGTTTTCCTTTCGCCAAGTGAACAAAGCGTAATGCGAGACTGTTAGACTGTCACGTGGCGATTAAACCGCAACGGCGGCAGCCGTTGCCAGGTCCGCGCGGCCACCCATATTTCGGCGTCGAAACGTCGAAGGGGGATTCATGACCGCCGAGGGTCCGCCAGGACAACGTGAATTAAAGCGCGCCGAGTTAAATGGTCGACGAGAAGAAGCGAGAGAGGCGGTGTGTTTTCTCGAATAAAAAAGGATGTTTCAGACCGAGCACTTAGCGAATGATTTTTAAATTGAATCACGTCTCTCATCCTGCCTGTCGCACCGGCGGCGGCCGGCACTGCGGAACCAAGGGAACGCTTGAACTCCTCTCGGAAGAACGTGTTGACAAGCGGAAGGCATGAAGGCGCAGCGAAATGACTCATATAAGGCGCGCAGCGCTATGCGTTAGCGGTATGTTTCCTTGGCTGACAGCAAGCAGCGTCCGCGTCTTCACATCGTCCTCGTGATCCAACTCCTGGCGAGCTCGATCGCTCAACAAACTATAAATAGGAAGATATTAGAAATAATCATATGTATATGGCACACGCAGATATAATTGCGCCCCAACGTCTTGTTTGATGATTCGGGATAATCGAGTGCGATTTATAAATAATAATGATCATTATTACTTCTCGAGTAGAAAAATGATCAGTGTCTAGCCAGTAATTGGCTAGTAAAATTACTCAATATTCAAAATTAAATAAATATTAGCTCGAAGATTTAATAATTAAGTAGAAATAAAACAAAGAAGGGCGTTTAAGAGCCTAGGCACAGATTAAATAGTGCAAAAACGTTACATAGGCACAAATATATTTATACGTTTTTAACTTTAGCTTTTTACTGAAGAGGACCCTTTTTGGGCAAGAGGACCCTTTTTGGGTTCTCTTCAGTAAAAAGCTAAAGTTAAAAATAAACAAAAAGCTCGCCAGTCAAAACAATAAGATTACGATGTAAGAAAGGACAAAAAAGGAAGTAGATAAGATTAAAAAAGGACAGAAAATAAGGAGAAAAGTTACGCATTCCGTCGCCCGCGTAAGAAACAATATTAAAAATTAAATAAATTGGCTTTAGATTTAACAATCAAATAAAACAATCTTATTTATTTCCTTTTTGGTCCTTTCTTACATCGTGATCTTATTGTTTTGACTGGGAAGGTTTTGTTTATTTTTAACTTTAGCTTTTTACTAAAGAGGACCCAAAAAGAGTCGAAACGTATAAATATATTTGTGCCTATGTAACGTTTTTGATTGTACTATTTAATCTGTGCCTAGGCTTTTAAACGCCCTTCCTTGTTTTAAAATTACTCAGTTTTCGACTAGTTTCTAAACAGTCTTTCACCAATTTCCAATTCAGTTTTTTCCTTGCAAAATATTTTTTCAAATAAGTTTTATCGTTCAATTCTACGTTTGTAAAATAATATATTTTATTATTCAATAGATGATATAAAAATAATGTGTAACTCGTATTTCATAGAGAGTAGAGTCTCTTCCCGTGGAAACTCATTTATTATTAAGGTAGTTGTAGCTTTATTTGTAATTTTCTACTTTTCTTGTTTAGTGCTTGGCCAAGGAACACTGCCTAGTTTTTTCCAAGGTTTAATTAAGAGAAACTGCTCAAAATTTATATATCTTTTTCTTATCAAGTTTTTTGCTAGTAATTGACTCAGAAACACTGGTTAGTGTTTTCCTGACCAGTTATCAAACAATTGTTATTTAATAAAAAAATTTTAGCCAATAAAAACTAGCAAATTTCTGATCAGTGACCACTTTTTTCCGGAAACTTTTTTGTTCGTAGATGATAATATGTTATGTCAGTGCAAAAAATTCGTTCATTCTTTTATTAAATTCTCTTAGGAAGTTTGAATATTAAAAAGAAAGTACGAAGTTTTCGTTAAATATGTGAAAAAGTACTGGGTCGATGTTGTTCATTTTATTCGTAAGAATTATTAATTATTCAAAAATTGAATAATTTTCTTTCTTATTTTATCCGACACATATGACAAATCTTTAACATCAATCTAATACTTTACATAGAGAAAAATATAACGAGAAATTGTTACATCGTAATATTGTAACATGAACATATAGTTGTGTAATAATCAATTTCAGATTATTTAATACATTTTTCCAAAGAAAATCTGAGATAACTTATTACACAACCTAATGGAATATAACTAAAATGAATATTGAGAATCATGGTAGTGGTAATTGTTTGCACATCATTAACCCTTTTACTGTAACGGGACATATGTCTTCCTCATCATTAATAATATCCTTGTTCAATTAAATAAACAGTTTTCTTGATATTCAGAACACATTAATTGTCATTCTATTTATTACTTATTTCTTATTCTTATCATTTATTACTTATTCTACTTATTGAAAATATGTTCTTCCCGAAACACCAACAGAACATCAAAGTTCCGGTCCTATTCCTTTGGTGTCAAACATAAAAGTTTGAATTTTTTTGCTAAAACTACATCAAATTAGTATATTTAATAAAATGAAAGTAAGAAAATTGAAAAAACAAAATTGAAAGGGTTAAAAGGTATATATATTTGCTTTATCGTTTGACGTTTTATATGGACATATGAAACTTGGTGTGAGCACGCGATTCAAAATAGTTTCATTCCCTTTATAATCTTTAACATAAAGTTTCGAGACCCTTTTAGCGCTCATGATGGCACTCATATTTCTAGTTTGTGCAATAGCTTGAGTTAGCGTTCTATAATAATTAAGAGGTCTACAAGCTTGGAGGACCCGACAGCTTGTGGGATAAGTGGTCGTAATACATTTATCCAAAGAGTGTCCTAAGTTCTCGTATGGTAGTATGGTTCTCGTATAGTATGAGAATGAGGTAAGAAGGATCTATTGATGAAGAAGCTTCGTAAACTGGCATATCAAACCTCACTGTTACCTCCTCACTCATTGCACAAATAGCCGAGAAATTTGTAAATACAAACGACAGAAAATAAACCAGATACGCTGTTATCGTACAGAGAGAGTATAAGAGAATTTGGTCTCAGTACAAATTCGATAGTGTGGCAGGACGCAATTTATTGTGCAATTTGTTAAATCAAGTTGTAGGGAGACATGGTCAAACAAACCGAATTCTCGACAGTTTGAGCACTCGATCCAACTTTATATAGAAGGGCGGAAGTACAGCGGAAGTTTGGCGATGTTAACCGATTCTTTTTACCATTTTAGCGCGTTACAAATTGCCACAGGAATCTCTCGTTGTGTGAGTGCATGCGACAAAAGAGCAACGAAATACTGTTATGAACGTGATATGAGAATTCAATATCGCTTAAATCCGATGATATCGTATTAAAAAAGAAATAATAAAACCAAAGAGAGAGAGAAAGAGAAGTCTTCAATGGGAAATTTACCTTATATTCAGCTTCATAGTCAAACCTGACAAGTATATGTGTAAATTGCTGCAGATATATAAAATTTTATAATTTATTATGCGACTATGTGTAATCATACTGATTTTTAACATTAGGAACGATAAATCCTGTAATAATTTTTCCACGGGTTTTAATTCTTGTTCGATTATAAACATTGTAAAAAGCAATTTGTATTGAAATCGATCCATTGATCGATAGAGAGATTTTTGCGTTAAATTTTTAACATATCCGTATATGTTAATTTAACATCATCGTTGTATTATTTTTACGTTGAGTTCATATTTACATTCCTAAATGTTAAAATAACAAAATAATGTCCAAATATTACATTTTTATGTCAATTGTGACATATTATTAGTATTATTTGTTTGCATATATTTCTTGTGTTAAATTAACCCAAAAATTGAAGTGGATAAATAAGGAGTTGTGAAATGCATTGTTAAGTTCAAAATTTTTTACAGTGTAAAGATAGGTAAAATATGTCGAAAATTTTCGCGTTTGCCTCATAAATCAAGGCTTCTGATTCCTTGCTGCGGAACTTCTAATTGATGACATCAAAAGTAAGAAAAGATATGCCCAAAATGTGTGCTATTTTCAAATAGAAAATATGGAAATACATTTGAGGTCGCTTAAAAATGGGAAAGACCAGGACTAGTTGGCTACAAAATCGATTATTTTTACTATTTTACGAGTTACATAATTAAGCAAAATTTTTTAACATACCAAAGACGACTTTAAAATCCCTATTTGCTTAATTCTGACATCTGTTAAAGAACAGTGGAAATAATCGATTTTGCTAACTTACCCCGGCAATCAACTAGCCCCCAGTTTCCCTTACATGTAAAATACTCCGAGAATTATTCTTTTCTCTTGACAATAGATAAATAGCCGTAAAATGAACATAACATTGCAACCTATCTTCCTCTTAACCTACTTCTTTAATCTACCTTTTCTAATGATTCTTTCACGTTAATTTTACAACTACTTATTGACTGTCAGAGGAAAAAGATAATTTACGAAACATTTTACAAATATTTTCAAGGTTTATTCCATTTAAATATCTTTATATTTGAAAATGGCACGCAAGAATTTTCACATTTCGTTCCTGACGTCACAATTCAACATTCAAGGCAAGTATTCAGGAGCCTTAATAAATAACCATAAATCTCGCTCGACGTACTGTCGTAAAGATCCATTTTCGTCGAAAATGTCTAACGAACCTAGTTATACGTCCATTATAAATAGGGACAACAAAGACGAAAATATCCAGTATATGTGATGAATCTGTGTAACAAATGCGAATGCCGACGTAAAGCAATCTTGTTTATAATGACAGATATTAAATGATAATAATATATTACGTTCAGCCTGAATTTCAACATAAATCAATCATTATTTTATTGATTCACATTGATTTAGATTGAAATTCAAGCCAAGCCTTATGTAACGTTATCGTTTTGTATCTATTATTTTGTACAAGGAACGGATTCAATTCGACATATAAAGTGGAGGAAAGAATCTGCACAATTCCACCAGATATCGTAATTCAGTGTGGCTACAATTAGGGGTCAGGAGTCTTAACATACCGATTAAACGAAGTATCATCTCCGTTAAGCGCGGTTCATACGCCACATGAATTCTCTCCGGCCCGAAGGCCTCGACAGCTTGCGGGTTAAGTGGTTGTAATACATTCAGGCGGAATGTGCTCCAACTTTCTACATACACAATGGCTGGTGGTACGAGACGTCGTCGGGAGGGGCACGACGAGTCGGTTGGCTCAGTTCGCCGCTCTTTCGCTTTCCATGGTTCTATATAAACCGCCTAGCCTGGTGGTGAATGTGTTTGCGTACGCGGAGACCATGGAGTACTCGCGTGGAAGAAGAACGTTTGAAAGAACGAGGAGAGTTGATCTTGACGTTAACTATAGGTCTCCCGGTCCAGACGTTCCAGGGGAAGGGGAGGAAGTGGGGAGGAGTAAGGCAGGCTATTGGGGGAGCAAGGGGAAAGACTCGCGGACGGGCGGAAAGCGAGGGTGGTAGAAGGAGACGTGGAAGAAAAGAAGACACCGACAGCATAGCCAGCGCCAAGCCAGACTGGACGGCGCTGAGCTCGTCGCCCTCGTCGTAGTAAACAAAGCTGTAACTCTCCTCTCGCACCGAGGAATCAATGCTTCGTACCATGCTCTTGGGGAACAAACTCCTAGAGCAAACCCCTCTCTCGTTCGCGCATCCATCTTAGTTTTCGTGCGGCTTGCATGTTGATGCATTCGAAAGAAAGGGCGAGGCGAAAAGATGCTCGCGCGAACTTGCTTTCCAAGTAGCTCTTTGTGTCCCCCGCCGCGCGTGTCTCGAGCTCAAGCTTAATGGACTGCCAATTTTGAATCGTCAGATTATATCCGAGTCAGACGCGTAAAGGACAAAACGGAACTCAGTATAGAATGGTAAGGCGAAGTTGCGAAGTCGCTCTCGACGTTGCATCGCTGCATCCTTCGAGAGTGATCGATATTTTATATTGGTATCTTACATCACTGATCATTCTTCCTTCCGTTCGCCACATGTGTTTGCGGAGTACGACAAAAATATTTCCAAAAGAAGCACATCGGAATTACATACGATGTTCGACGAAAATGAATTAGCATTTCACTTGTTCTTTTCGTGCAATAGTGTGAATATATTTATTTAGAAAAATATTTTGCTAGTCTCGATAGAATTCTACATGAAACAGTTAAAATTTATCGCTGTTTTTCGTACCTGCTGGAAAATTGTCTATGGTGTGTTTACAGGATTTACAGTAGTAGCATCTTAGTAATATTTGCAAAAAATTTTGGTTGGTGTGAAAATTATGCATTCGTTTGTCTTTCGTGTTTAATCTTTTTTATCTATCACAGTCAATTTTTATAAGAATTATGACTGGCATTAATCTGGCATTAATCTGAATGAATGCCACAGAGAAGCTCTCTTGCTATAAACAGTTCAGATAGATATTCTATCTCTGTCATATTTACATTAAATACAAAATATATACGATATCGTAACGTTTCGCAATATATCGTAATAATTTATCCATCTTAGCTAATTTATCTCAATTATTTTCGCTAACAGAAAGACCATTTTCTTGAGCGAAAAGTAAAACGAAGTGTGTTAGATACGCTTCTCATCCCGCATGAACATAGGTGTCGCACCTTACACAACTTATTTTCTCTCGGATCTCTTCCAAGAATTTTCAAAAGAACGTTGCCGCGTCACAGAGTTGAGAGAAGTTCTTCAGAAGTACTGGAGGAATTACGCCCGAGACGTTTAATGTGTTTTATTTTATTTTCGATAAAGTATTTTTACAGAAATGTCCACTCCAGATCGCTAGAGTCGAACGATTGTTACACGGAAAGTTGGAATGACGAGAGTGTCAACTATTTCCTTTTTTTTCTCTTTCTTCCGACATCCGTGCAATTTCACCGACGTCGCGGTTACGCGTGATGATTCCATGATTCGTATATTTTCGCGACGGTGGAGGCAACTGCCAACATTGGCTGGTTACTGCGACGGGATAAATGGGGACCGAGATTTCGGTCACGCTCGGAAGACGCGAGGAACGATTGCGATTTTCGTTCCTGAGTCAGAGGCGGATAGTTATGGTTGCCGAGAGACTTATGGCAGTAGGATTTCATTCGCTTATTGCGTTGGGCCGATTGTAAGGAGTGATCTCTCGAGTGTTGACGACTTTATTTTGCGGGTTCACGCGTGAGTTCCAGTAGGTTTAAAGGAATTGAAATGTGGATACGTCTCTCTCCTTCCTCTTCCTTCTCTACTCTATCTTTCTACCTTTCTAGGTAGAATAGGAGAAGGACGGATAATAGGTGAAATAGAACATTCTTCGAAAAGTCGCCAAAAGAAAGTTAAAATAATTACAATACAAAGTAAAAGAAAGAATGGCTCTAAGTTATTCAAAACACAAAATAAAAGGGTTAGAGGTAAGAGCATTTAAGATCCAGGCACAGGTGTAAAAGTGCAATCAATGTATTACAACTTTTTGTGCTTGACCTTCAATGCTTTCTCAACTGTTAATTTTTTGAAGAGGACCCAAATCGGGTCGAAACGTAAATTTATATATTTGTATAGTTGTAATACATTGATTGCACTTTTACACCTGTGCCTGGCTCTTAAATGCTCTTACCTCTAACCCTTTTATTTTAATTACTTTTTTCTAAAAGAAATTCCATGAGTGTTTAGTTTAAACTATTTTTTGAAAAGCTATCAAAAAGCAAATTAATTAAGAAAAAATTTGTTAACAATAATTACAAAAAGAGAAACACACACACTGTTAAATATTGGAGGGTCAAATTTAAACCAATTTCTTGAGTTAAATAATATTTAATTATTTTTAACTATCATGTGTGTCAAAATTTACTATTTTAACACAAAACATGTGTTTAAAAAAACAACCACATCTAATCAACCCATTTAAAACAATATTAAGTCATTTTTTACTAAAACAAAGATTACATTAACGTGCACATAATAAAAAATAAACTAAATTTTAGTCAAATTTAATACATTTCTTAAGTTAAATTATTTAACTCCATTACATTAGTTAAATTAACGACATAGTAGGAGCAGTGGCGACTTATAGGAATGATTAAAAATAACTCAAATTAAGTATAATTTGACACTACGGATTTAACAGTGTATATACAGAGTACCTCAGAACAATCTACAAAGCTCACAATAAACATAAACGAACGAGTGACATTTCAAAAGGTTGAAAAATTATTTCATAAAATAAAAATTATAAACTTGTTGAATGCAATACAGTTAAGTTAAATTATTGTTTAACATAATTTTTTGTACAAAACTTACTACTAATCAATGCCTATATTAAGATCATAAATTAGAAAAAAATGATATATATATAGAGGATGACTATAAATGAGAATAATAATAATAATTCAATGAAATTATTAGCCCTTTATATTAACTTTGCAAGAATTATAATTATACTTCCCTATAATTTGGATTAATTTTATTTAGAACATCTTTCATTAAGGCAAGATCACGTCATATTCTATTTTTCCCGCGATGCTATTTACTTGATGAATAATTTTTCATACTAAAAACTCATTTTATATATATTTATTCATAAGGCTGGATGGCATAGTTAATCGTTATATATTACTTTATATAATTAGAATTATTTTATAACAAACACGGTATATACTTACAATTATTATAGTAAATGTAAATTGTTGTAGTAAATTATTAGAATTATTAGAATTACTTCTGGGTTTTTATGATTTATGTCAGAATAGATAGCAAAGAGTTATACACAAGCAGATCGACAACAATGCACACTATACTATCGAAATTCGTTTATAAATATCCGAATCAAAATTTTAAGCTTATTTTTGACCTAAGCTTTGTAACACTTGTATATTCTGAAAGATCAATGTATGTTTAATACACGTAGAAACAAAAATTCCACTTAACGCTTCTAAACGGCAAAAATGCACAATATGTCTGTAGAGCATTTCTTGACAAAGTTAATAAGTTAAATAGAATCAAAACAGATTCACGTAAGCTATAGGATACCAAAATAGGCTTTAAATAAAACGTTGAGATCGAAAGTAGAATAAAAATTTCAACTCCAGATCCAAACGTATCGAGAGCTATCTGACATGCAGTGTACACGTAAAAAGAAAATTAACTTCCACAGATAAAAAATAGCTGTGGCAGATAAGATGTGTCACTGAAATAGGGACAGCTAATGTCGATACTACCGAAGCTAAATTTATTCGCTGTTTAAACTTAGGCGCTACAGCGAGAAATATTAGCTGCTAAAAACAAATGACTGTAGCAAATGATTGTAGCTGTGCGGCAAACTTCTTTAATATATGCATACGATAAGAAATTTAGGAATAACTGCCATTTTCTTAGCTACTTGAAATAATGTGCATTTTTAACGTCACCTAATATATTTGTATTTCATAGCGAATGCATTTTAGCTGTCATAGCCAATTTTTAGCAGTGACAGCTAAACGATTAGCCTTTTGACTAAGTTTGAATCAGCTGCCGCGGTTTAGCTGATATTACTAAGACATTTTTTTTGCGTGTACGATTGTCACGCTATTGTGTGGAAACAAAGATAATTAAGATGTTTCATCTTGCCCGCATATTTCATCTTGTCCGCCCTTTCTCCATATCTGCATTACTTTCATTACGGGCACAGTATAACGTGATCGCGGATTACATCTTCGCGCTTTTCCGCGCGAATCGTTCTCTTTTAGTTTGATCGCGCACACCTCCGGTAGCGTTGCGGGTTAGCATCGCGACGCCGAGAGTTATCACGATAGTGCAATATAGCTTGTCCGTACAGTAGTGCATTTGCACATTGAGAAAAGGAGCGGCTGTGTTAAAGTAAATGCAACATTCCTCGTACTTGAGTCCGGGAAAAGAGCTCGCTGTGCTGCCCTTCTTATTTCTCCAGGGACTTTTCGCAGCGAGCGAATGAGAGATCAGAATTTTTCTTCATTCTTTTCCCTCGTTTTCCTTTGTTGCCTTTCTTCGGCCTTCACTTTCTTCGACGTGAATAGGGAAATCGGCTAAATATCTCAGAGCACTCCCGGACGTTGTCGCGATACTTTCTACTTATCTCTATCTTCCCTCTCTTATCTTTTTTTTCTCCCGCTCGCGGAAGAGAAACCAGAAAACTACATATCTCGACGAGAATAACAATCGACGTCCATTCGGCGGGCTACGCAAAGTGGTTCTTTGGTGGCGAAGAGGAACTATGCGGATTTTCAATAAGTGGTCATTTTAACAAAAGAGATGGTCGCATTGGGCTCTCTACGGGATACACTTTTTTATTTGCCCGCATGGCGAACGTGGCATTGTGCACTCTCGCGGAAGGAAAACTTTGCTCGTATAAAACATCGGGCGCGCATCATGACACAGGCGCACGTATGCATATATCGCACGTTAGTTCGAATACCACGTTGGGTATCTGTAAGGAACGCCCTTAAAGTCCCAGGGCGATTTACCCCATCGCCGAATATCTATAACAATAGCCAGCTTTGTAGATCGCTCAATGCTTGAAAGCCTCATTGATTATTCGTCTTGTTCATGTTCATCTTAGTTCTGTGTCACTTTACCAGTTTTCCTTTTTTTATGTTATTATTAAGTCTCTGTTTTATTATAATCTTTAAATCTTTTACTGTATAAATATGCAAGATATTTTGTGATTAGTAATATATTCAAGATTATAATGTCATTCTAAATATAAAACAAATTTATTTAGAAAAAGGTAATCTTTTCTTCAAGAAAGCGACTTAGAGATTGTAAAGTTAACATTATTTTGTCTTTCTGTACACTGTAAATATAATTGGTCAGAATAATTACAATCGAGCTAATAAATTTCTGGATTATGCTTGGCAAACTAATAGCCTTAATTCTTTCAGCATAATTTTATTCTCGTAATCTCTTATTCATATCAAACGAACTAAACGTTCAGTAAAATCGATTAATCATGATATTGATTTCACTGTCTTGCAAAGTGACGGGTAACCGATGGATTGTCAAATGTAGTAACGAGTAAAAAGTTTCACTTAATTTTTCTATCGACTTGAGCTACATACAATATCAAAGAGAATAATAAAATATTTTATTAGATTTTTCCTTTAGGTAATATATACTATGACAAACCGTTAATTTAAACAATGCCTATCTAATTCATTATCCACAAAAAATAAACAATTTCAACATAACAGTAAAAAAAACATAGTAACTGACAACCGAAGATGTCAGCAACTAAATGACATTAAAAAAGGCGAACCTGTACAATCAGGTCTCAGGCAATACACATAGTCGCATGTCATACAGACACGCATTATTAAATGTTACTTGAAACTTGTCCTACGTGAAATACTCAGATCTAAATTTAGAGTTAAATGTGAGTTTCTTGCGTAAACTATATACATATAATATATATAACATTATATTTGTAATTACGATTCAATTGAAAAATTCATATCTAACTCTAAATTAAAATTTAGACACTTCATCTGAACAATGTTGCCAGATTAAAACTATGCTTTTTCATCAATCTTTAATCAGAAAGTTTCCAAATTTCCCTATTTCTGATAAAATTTCACCAAATTAATGTAATTTTTCACCAACTGTCTTGTAATTCTAATTCTTAATTTAACAAATTTTTAAAAGTTTATATTTCTTTCATAATTAAGCTTATGAGTTTATATTTCTTTCATAATTAAGCTGATTATCACAAAACGGAAAATAAAACAATTGTAATTAATATAATTTATGAATATTGCTTTATTTACATAAATATATAAATATTATATTGGCATAACTATTAAAGAATAAAATAAAATGGCGAAATAAAATAAAATAATAGCTGTGAAATATAGAAATACATTAGCTGTGTTTAGTAAACACAATAATTATGCGACTATTGAATACACATGACAGTACAAGAACAGTACAAAACACTGTTGACAGTAGAAGAATACATAGAGTAGAATACATAGAGTTACATTGGCATAACTATTAAAAAATAGAATATAATGGAAAAATAAAATAGCTGCGTTCAGCAAACACAATAATTATGTGACCATTGAGAAAAATCTCTAATTGGTCTATAGTTTTTAATCTATCAATCATATCTTCCAAATATCGATTACTTTTCGATCGTTTTATGTTCTTTGATTAATGAATTGATCAATTATAGTCGATTATTTTTCTCATATTCGACTGTGAATAATCAAATTTTACAGTTTAAGACTTACACCTATTGTAGACCCGGTTTTATAGGCTGTAAAAAGATCATCAGTTTAAACTTATCTATTATAATGAGAAAAAAGATCGGGAAAAACAAACCAAGACTTTGGATTGAATAAATTTAATTGTGTCCACTACAGTCGAGTTAAATTGAATAAAAATTAACTCTGTTCATCAATCTGATGTAGGAATTTCAACTAAAAAATTTAATTAAAAGTAAAAGATTAATAGAATTGAATTTATGTCAATATAAATTTATCTATTATATTGAGAAAAAAGATCGGGAAAAACAAACCAAGACTTTGGATTGAATAAATTTAATTGTGTCCACTACAGTCGAGTTAAATTGAATAAAAATTAACTCTGTTCATCAATCTGATGTAGGAATTTCAACTAAAAAATTTAATTAAAAGTAAAAGATTAATAGAATTGAATTTATGTCAATATAAATTTATCTATTATATTGAGAAAAAAGATCGGGAAAAACAAACCAAGACTTTGGATTGAATAAATTTAATTGTGTCCACTACAGTCGAGTTAAATTGAATAAAAATTAACTCTGTTCATCAATCTGATGTAGGAATTTCAACTAAAAAATTTAATTAAAAGTAAAAGATTAATAGAATTGAATTTATGTCAATATAAATTTATCTATTATATTGAGAAAAAAGATCGGGAAAAACAAACCAAGACTTTGGATTGAATAAATTTAATTGTGTCCACTACAGTCGAGTTAAATTGAATAAAAATTAACTCTGTTCATCAATCTGATGTAGGAATTTCAACTAAAAAATTTAATTAAAAGTAAAAGATTAATAGAATTGAATTTATGTCAATATAAATTTTGCTCTTCATAGGGAAGTTTTCATTAATTTTTAGAATAAAACAAAAATTACCAAATCTAATGAAATTTCACCAGCATTGATAATTCTAGTTGATATTTGAAATTTGTCTCATGTGAGACACTCAGATTTTTATTCAGAATTAGATCTAAATTTTTCAATTAAATTATTGTATATAAGTGATAAAACTCGCGCACTTATATCTTGTCGCAATGAGCATTTTTATCTGTGGATAAGCGAGATAGCCAGCGCAATCTATCAACGGTTACTGAGTTGTGTAGCCGAATTCTGTACATTGCAATTTACTTAACAATCTTGAAGAAGCTTTGTAATGATTTCTTCTAATTCAACAAATCTCGCAAATATCCAATTATCAAAGACATTAATTTAACATATTTATCTCGTCTGATTTACTTCTATCCAAAAAGGAAAAATTACACATATTATATAGCTAAATCAATTTTTCGTAGTCGAAAAGACATTTATAGCATCCATATATAACTGCATTTCAATTCTATATTAATCTTTTACTTTTAACTAAATTGTTTAGTTGAGATTTCTACATCAGATTGATGAACAGACTTAATTTTTATTTAATTCGACTGCAGTGCATACCATTAAATTTACTCAATCTAAGGTCTTGGTTCGTTTTACCCGATCTTTGTCTTAATGTAGTGGATCAGTTTGAACCGATAATCTTTTTATAAGTTGTCAAGCTCGTTTCAATGGTGTTCATCGAGATACAAATGAAAGAAACAGAACTTCGCTCAAGAAAAATAAAGGTGAATTCAAAAGTTTACTTATAACTAATTTTTTCAAGTATATATAAAGATCCGAAGCAGTTTCACTTTCACGTTAAATAAGACGAACCGCGTTTTATAAACACACGTACAATTCTCAATGAGTTTCGAAGCTGTCGACGGGTATTATTGTAAGAAAGGACAATAACTTCGTGGTAATTGATACGCAATTTTGAACTGTGTTTATGATGTAACATGATATTCGTCTCGTTTCAGGTGGCCTGGATGCTTTTCGACAAGAGCGCTATTCTGACGGTACAGAATCATGTTATTACCAGGAACCCCAGGATATCCGTGTCGCACGATAAGCACAGGACCTGGTTCCTACATATCAACGACGTGCACGAGGAGGACAAGGGAAAGTACATGTGCCAGATTAACACTGCTGCTGCCAAAACGCAATATGGCTATCTACACGTCGTAGGTAAGATTTCCACTTATATTAAGCTCAGTGTATTATTTTCTGCGTGTTAACGTCACTTGACTTTCTTACGTGATGTACTTTTGTAGTATTATTCGTTTTAATCGACTTATTTTTTTGTTTCTTTGTAAAATATAATATATATCATTTTATGAGCACGTTAGTGAATTTTCTTCCGAAATGCGATACACTTTCTGATATATTTATTAATAATTATTAATTCGGAAATTAGAAATAATTATGAGGATTACTTTGTGAATAATAATAAATTTATTTATAATAATTTGATGCCAAACGAAGTTATGTACACGTATGCGAAAGTAGTAACTGTATATATTAACAGGGGAGGTTTCTTCTACTTCTAAATCTAGAGACTTTGTGAAAACAGTAACGTAATTAATGCAGAAGACGCGTTACTGCAATTAAATTCCGTATTATCCGCAATAACATCGTACAATTTATAATTTTTTTCAAAATCTAATTTTCTGAGAGTAACCTTAACTCTTAAGCACTGACAGGAGTCTGATAGACTCCCAGTGAAATAAAGAAACCTATTGCTGTTTCACTCTCGCTTAAACGTGTACATATCGCGTCCATCTTTTCTTTGGCCCGTAAGATACGAAGTCACGACAAGGAAAGACGTTTCGCACATTTTCTCAAGTAATTATCAAATTTCGAAATATTTTTGTAACTCTGTGTCAGTGCTTAAGGGTTAAGGATAGAACATATTACTAACATTTAATTCCTAAAATATAATTTTCCGCTGTTTGTAGGATCCTGCAGTTAAGATAAATTGTGACTGCATTTCATCAAAAAGATATCAGTTCACAATAGTTATAAGCGGACAATAGAAGGACTTCAGCGCGTTTCTTAGTGTCACGCGCGCCCGCGCGTCTCATTTTTCATATTTTGTCGTTTTCAAGAAGGGAGGGACCATCTAGCGCGTTTAACGTTAATTCTGCAGCGCCATTATCCGTAGCGGGGAACATACCCCGATCGATTGTTATTTACGACCTTATCGTATCGCACTGTGAACCCATTAGACGCTCCGAATAAATCTCATTTCGCGTAATGGAGTCAGCTTGCCGTTCCTGAAGTTTACATGAAACGGAACATAAGCATTTTATCGCGGCCATCTAAGCAGATTTATACTTATTTATACTTAGAGAGCAAAAGAGTATCCCCAACGTATCCACTAATCTTGCAGTGGCAACAGAGCTATAATAATTTAATCAGAAGAGAGTATCTATAAGACCGGGGAGGCGGTCCGCCATCCCTCCACCGGCTGAGAGAACACATTAATATCTCGAGTTTTGACATCTCGACTGTGGCCCAAGGTTAGAGCGAAAGCGACGATACAGAGGACGGAGCTGCGAGAGGATAGATGCGTCGGAGGAGTAATCAGAGGGCTAGATTAATTGTTTCCACGGGACTCTTGCCCTCCGCTGCACAAACACACGCAAGACTTCCTCGCGGTACTCTCTCGGCACTTCGTGATAATGCCGATGAAGCCGACACAATGGCAATCTGCCATGACTACATCGAGCGTAACAAGCTCCGCCGATGCATTTAGGTATTATCTGTCTCCACATTTGCCGCCGCCACGCGCGCGCACGCGATAGATAATCGCGTGATTTATTCCGCGGAAGAGATCGTCGATTAAACGGTCATTCCAAGAGAGAAGAAGCGCGCGCGGTCATTCCGTTGACTTCTTCGGGTGTAACGATGCGATATCGAGTATCTCGCGCGTTTCTCTCACCCTCCTCGTTTCTGGACACCGATGGGGTAGCTTTACATTGATTGTAACACGGCACAATAGCGACGTTTCACGATAATTCAGGTCATTGATGGTTGTGTACATCGGAAGGGACTAAAACGGGTCAATGTCACAAATATAATTTTGATAGATTGCTATGAAATATTTCGTTGAAGCACGCGCGGTCCGTAAATTATCGTGAGCGGGATTACTTAAAGAAAAATACACCTGTTGATTGCGTTGAAATGTATGTTGCATTTTAATCTTACGACGTGTTTTCGGCACGGAAGATTCCCACGTTATCAATAAGCATGTAAGTTGTGTGACGTATCGTACCGTAAATTGTTAGAATGAAATACGAGCTTGACATTAGATACCCTAAGGGTATGCCGTAATTAGCAATCTACAGTTTACCATTGCTTCACTCACAACAAAACTCAATAGTCATGCTGGCACGGGTTTCCTCTTTTAGAAGTTAGCCGCGATCACGTCGGAACAAATCGATGTTTAGGACAATTATATATAAAATATCTTACTCGTCATGATCGTAAAAAATCATAATCACAATTACAAATACGATTTACGCAAGAGACTTATTTATAAACGTGTTATAGCAGAAAACGTCATTTCGAGGTTCTTTTATGGGAAAACTTAAAAAAACTGACAAACTTGCGTTTGTAATATCTTCTCGTCAAACCGTCGGAAGTGTAGCTCAAAAATTGTAACGACCGTTACGACGCGAACGTCTTATATATATATATATATATATATATATATATATATATATATATATATACGCGCAACCGCTGTCAAAATAAGTTTACCGACTTATTACGAGAGTCGTTGAGAATCATCCAAGCTTTAAAATACGAAAAGATCTCGTTAAATGTACAATCTTCAAGATCAACTGTCTTAGAAGCAAAATCTTGTATAAAAGCGTTTTATTCTACATCTTCGACTTTATTTTTTTACTTATTATTTTTCCTCTCATTTTCTCACAAAGGGTCATTAGCTTCTTAATTTTATTACTAGCCACGGGGCGTTGTGACGCTGCAATGAGAGAAAAAATAGATAATCTTACAAATTATATAATCTCAAATCGCAAAAATAATCTAAAAAATTAATTAAATTATGTTAAATTAAATCTTAAAAATGTATAATTTTAAAAATTACACATATATATATATATATATATATATATATATATATATATATATATATATATACGAGTACACATTTACATATATATAATTTTTGAGATTATCCGTGTTTAAGATTTAATTTCATTTAACTTATATTTTTAAGTTACTTTTTAGTTAATTTAAATTTATTTAATTAAATTATATATGTATATATAGTTATTTTCGATGCCAATTACAGGGTGTCTGAAAACAGGTTGAAAAATGCTTGAATACATGTAGATACATGTATGCTTGTATACTTGTATGCATGTAGATTAGACTAAACTAAACACAAAATTCTCTTCTACTATTTTACAAGTACGTAAAATTTTGAGTTAAGTGCTTCTTCAGTGATGATTTTAAATAACTGCGGTTCCCGAAAGAGAGTAGATTTTTTTTAAGCAAGTATATCTAAATTTCTTTTCTCTTTATTATTATTTTCCTGAGAAATGTTTAAAATTGGAATACAAAACTAATCGGGTTTGTATTTGCTATGAGTTAAAAAAATACAATAGTTCATGTAAATAGAAAAGAATTTAATATATATGGTACGAAACTTGTTTTCCGGGCACACCATTTAAGGGGTTAATTGAAGAGAATGAACGAATGGTTGCGCGAATTATTTGCAAAATTGTAGAGAACTTTTTTGTTCCATTTTACCTAATGTACAAGCGGAAGTCGTATCCACCATTATACCCAACACCGTATCATGCACGATCATTCGCCAATCTTCTTTAACTCTTTAAGACTTAAGTGTTGATCCTGTCCGAGTAAAATTTTTTTCTTTATAAAATAGTCTTATAAGACGATCTTGATGAAGAATTTTGTGATTCGATCAAAATTGACCATCGAAAGATACGAGTTTTTGAATGTACATGTTTATGTACATTTATGTTTGCACATATGTCGCAACACACAATTTAATAGCATAGAATTTAAAAAATCTCACAACATAAAATATAACAGTAACGAACATAATAATAATAACTATAATGATGAATATAAAAATGCTAATTTTGCATTTTAAAATTACATTGACAACAAATTGAAAAAGTAAAATTTGCCTACTTTTTTCCACAAAAAATTTTTTGACACAATTTCGAGCGTCAACGATTCCGCTATGTATACGACTGCTATATTGATTTCTTCCGCGAGAAAATCACTATTTTGCAAATTGAACAAAGCATATAATTTAAGATTGACCAGTAGTATTATATCGACGAAATCATTATTTTGCTAATATAAAAAATTTATGGAAGCCTCAAAATAAATATACATAATCATGTGCCCTGGATCTTAAAGTGTTAATTAATGACTTAGAATTTGATTGATCGCAAAATAGTAAAGGAATTTTATGCTCAGTTTGATTTAATCTATATGTGCACACGAGCGTTTTGCCATATTTACCGTCAAATACTCTATATATTTTTTAAAAAACACGGTCTTACATTCATAGTGAGAATTATCTAAATTCCAGGTTAGCTAAGATGGATAAACTAGCAAACACTGCGATATTGCATATGTTTTGTATTTAATCAAAATAGATAGATGACATAAACATAATTTGTATCTGAATCATTTGTGAAATCTGACGAGAAAATCTCTGTGTGACGCTCATCCTAATTAAAGCCAGTCACACTTCTTATAAAAATTAACTGTAGACAAAAAAGAGCGCAACGAAAGACAAAATTATATGATCAAACGAACTGCTGAATGAAGTTCAATCATAATTATGCGAATGCTTTCGTCTGAGTAGTAAACAACAGATGAAAAAAAAACTTACAAAAGAGCATTTTTTGTTGTTATTTATGTTTTATACTTGTATAATCTTCATACCCATCTAAATTTGCTAACAGATATTGCTGCTGTAAATTGTACGTACCACAAGAAATTTTCTAGCAAAAAGCAGTGATAAATTTTAATTGTGACATTTAGAATTCTATCTGAACCAACAAAATATCTTTTTTAGTGTACCTTCTTATTGTTCTAACAAAGCAAGTAACATTAGCAATAATACATGTAAAGTTATTATCACTAACAGTATCATAACATTTGCTACAGAAGTTCTCTTGATTATAATTCTCTCTCACTTTATGATTACAGTTACGAGTAGCAAATTGAGTTTTTCTCAGAATGACACTTACATTCTCCTCTGTCGTCGAATGAAATCGCTCTACAATCCTCGAGTTCCTCTTTAAAGTTCCGTGGTTATCGATTTTATTGTCGAGTAACTGTGTACGGTGCTGTGTTGAAATAGCATTTCGTTTCAAATTTGACACCTCTTGAGAGAAAAGTGGAAAAATCGACAGGCTACTTTCGTGCCTTCGCCAAAAGGGACGATATTTTCCTTTGACCGTGAAGGAAATGAGAAAACTGAGCCCGACGTGACGAACAAACGGGCCACCCTTCTTAGAATTGTTAATATTTGGACACCTCGATACTGCACGCGCGCGGTACACGCGATAATGTATATTTTTGCGCGACGCTGTAAGAATATCGGGATGCGGTTACCGCGTTTGGTTTAACCCCCGAGCATCGCCGACTGGTTGAGCATCGGTGAGCGAAGCTCCTCCGACGTCTCTCGAACGTCGTAGTGTTGCCGGGAGTTTAGGACAAGTTAACGCACAACAACAGCGCGGCAACACGCGCGGCAGGGGTGGCGTTTGCGCTTGAATAATGCATCAACAGACCGTTACGCGGCTGCAGTATAACGGCGTGCAGGATGGCGAGAGAGTGAGGGCCGCCTCCGCGCCGTTCAATCTGCCCTTGTTCAACAATTCGGTAACACCCCGCATTAGCATTAATGCAGGATATCGGCGGACACCTGCGGTAATTCATAGGATTGGCCGCGTTCCCTTGTACGCGCACCGACCGCCCGGCTGTTGACGGACAAAAAGGCGGATTTTCTTCTCGTTGAATCCGGCGTAAGATCGGCCGGAGCAATTTATGCCGTTGGCCGAGTGAATCGCCGAGAAGCTAATCATTTTTCGTCGCTTCAGTGGCGCTGCGGAATGAATCTTTTCTTTCTTTTGCAGAAAACAAAAGATATAATCACTGAAAAATGTCACTGAAGAAACATATTATTGTTTCCTTTTACCGACTCGACCGTTACAACAACGTTAGTTGCACAGCGCAAAGTGAATTTCGCAACACTCGCAGTTGATATGATAACACTGGTGTGATAGTATGAGAAATAAAACACGGCCTTAAGTATCGAGTGTGCGAAATGGAACGGCGTAAATGGTGCGGAGAAACTGGATACGCAGCGGAGTTTATACTCGAAATGAATATGTAGAGCGGTTCTCTTCACACGCCCTGCGTGTTACTAAACGAACCGTTCAAAGTGGTCACTGCTGTTTCAGTGCGTACAGTTTATCCACATGTACTTAAGCGAGCTTCATATTTGCCTAAAACAAAAAAGAAACAATATATTCTCTTTTTCTTTTTGCGTACTATGATTACTGACATTCTGAATCGCAATGAAAACGAACTTCTTTTTTACTTTTCTTTAAGATTTTCTATTTTCAGTCTCTGAAATTTAGAGTCTAAACCTTATACTAGATTTCTTCGAACTCGGTCTTATATCAGAGAATACCGTTTTAATCTATTGGGGGAAGAAAACAATAATGCAACACGTTATAATTAATTTAATGATGCGTTATAATAAGTTAATAATTGATTATCGCATACCATTAATAGGCAATACTTTTGTTTTAGAAATTGATATAATCGATATAATTGCGGTAAATTTATTCTCCGATATCACGGTTGAAACAAATTAAACGGAGGATTCAATTACACGTGCAAAATGTATGACAAATAATTCATGCAGTGCTGTAGCAATAAACGTTTGGACGAAGCAAGATATTTTCACTACCAATTTGCGGGTGACTAATTAATAGATTAGATATTCGCACTAAAGGCGATATGCCAAGTTGGAGAAAGTGGGACATAACAAGCCTACGTATACTCGCGCGATCGAATAATAATAAACAACAGCATAAGTTGTAACAGCCTTTATAAATGGTAAAATATAATTTACTGTCATATACAGGGTGTCCGATAATTTACGAAAAAGAAAAAAGTTGTGGTATACAGATAGATTAGATCAAACTGAACAAAAAATTATTCTACCATTTTGCGAGCAACCATGTAAAATTTTAAGTTATTAATTAAGTTAATCCAAAAACATTCGTGAATAATTACACGCCATACGGTAGACGATACTATGATGACGATGTTTATCGCTAGTTACTTGTATATTAGATCAAACTGAACAAATAATTGAACAAAAATGTCCTTTACTATTTTCAAATGACTACGTAGATGTTTATTAATTAGTTATTAATGTAAAAGATTGATACATTATCGCGTACAACTGTACACCAAACTTCTCTAATTAATATCTAAACATGTACGTGGTCATTTGGAAAATGATAAAAGACTTTTTTGTTCAGTTTGACCTAATATACAAGTATAAAACGGCATACGATGCTATCACGTACTGTATAGCGCGTGATAATTGACGAATCCTTTTTGATTAATAACTTAAAATTTTACGTGGTTGTACGCAAAATAGTAGAGGAATTTTCTATTCAGTTTGACCTAACCTACTTGTAGACTATGGCTCCTCTGTGAATTACCGGATAGCCTGTATTATGATAAACAGAAAATATCATGTTATCTATTTAGTCTAATCTGTGTTTTACTCTTTTTCGAAATTTAAAATCGCATCTCCAATCTCAAGGAATACGGCCAAACCGCCATAGGCATTTAGCTCCATTTTTTTAAGTTTGAAAATGGTCATAATTTTAGTACTTTCTGAAAGCTTATTGCGAGCAGATTCGAAATATATAAGTGTCAACGTGGCACTCTATACCGTTTCAAAGAAAAAGGGTATCTTAGCTATAGTCATAACCATGGTTTTGTAATTCCGAACGAAAACATCTGCGATATTACTATAAGAATTAACAATGATCAATAAAATATCTTATTTTTCTCATTTTTTGTTCATTTTTATATGCATTGACCTGTGGCTCCATCTCTCAGGAGTGAACCATAGAAGCAGGAGGACGTACTAGATGGCGACGGGAACGCCATGCGTTCGAGATCTGCGTATCTTTTTCGTTCCAGAAAGAGAAAAATATCGAGAGTGCGGTTTTGTTAGGCTGGGACTCAAACCCGGGTCTTTCGCTGCTCTAAACCACTGAGCTACCTGACGCTTCGCGACACTCTCCTCTCTCTAGATAACGCTCAGAGATGCCGTTCGGAAGCGACATCTCTGGCGCGATCCCGAGCGCACGGCGACTACAGAGAGAAACAATGTTACTGTACCAAATGGTACAGCTGTCAGTCTCCCAAAGTCAAAGATTGTTATCCTTTAAGACCTGCTGTCCATATATGCCCGTCTCCACCGTCTCCTCATCTGGTGCAAATAATACAAATAAGCAAATAATACAAGTAATACAAATAATACAAGTGAAACTTTTTTGGACCATTTTTCTCTGAAACAGTATGGAGCGCCATCTCGATACTTATATATTTGGAATCTACTCGCAATAAACTTAAAAAAAAAAACCAAAATTATGACCATTTTCAACTTACAAAAAATGGGGCTAAGCTTGGCCGCATTCTTTATCTTTAACTAAAGAAAAAGACAAACGGTTTTTCACTATATTGCTAAATATATCGATAATATAGAGATACAAATGTTCACTCATCGGAAACGGAGCAATGTGAGTTTTAAAATGCAATTTATTGCACGTCGTTGCGACTTTTCTACGTGGAAATATCAACGAGTGGTGAATTATTTGAAAGGGTCTGGATCCCACAACAATGTTATGCGTCACTCTCTTAAGTCAAGCTCAACATAGCTTGGAGAAGTGAAAAGTGTGAAAACTCCACTACTTTACACACAATATGTTACACACGTGCTGTCGGTCACACAAAGAACCGCGGACGGTACGCACGCCGACCTTGAAAATTTGAAACTCTTCGAACGATCGTATCTCGGCGAAAAAGCAACATATGAATGTCAAACACCATCCTCGATATTTCGCGTAGCACGCACGGATAATCCTCGCATGTTCCTGTCAACACACATGTTCATATGTATAATTAGGGGAAACCAGGTCTGAACGACCCCAAAAGCGATATGCCAAATTGGGGAAAGTGGGACATAACAAGCTTAGATATACTCGCGCAATGGAATATTGTTTATGTTTCTCGTAGTATTTATCTCGAGAGAAACAATAAACACAAAATCCTGAAATGCTCCTTTTAGGACAGAAGTTTTCCCCTAAGTTTCATTAAAATTGGAATAATATTACAGTCAAAAATAAAAAAAAACTTATTTGATAGTAGGAAAATCAATTTCCAAGCCTCTCGAAATTTTGTATTAATATTCTCCATTGTGAGTAATAAAGTTAAGCGATGTGTTGTATGTTAGTTTTTATGTTAGTTGTTATGTGTTATATGTTATTTGTTAGTTTTTCTGCAAGTGTACGATATATTGTTTAACAAAAGCAATTTTCATTTATAAAATGATTGAAATCGAAAATATGAGCGGAAAATAAAGTTCGGCTATAATTAAGTGCTGACAGAACTTGAAACTATGAAAACTTCTCGCAAAAATCCTGAAACTACTAACTAGGATGCACATTTTATGTGATCTTACTCTGCACTATTGAACAACTAAACCCGATACCAGGACAAGATAGCCATGTTGCAACGTGTTTGTATTTTGGTTATTACAAAACAAACTATATGATTATCAGTATCGTGGCAAGCAATAACATATAATAGACAGCTATTTCTATCATGTTTATACAGTCAATTACAACAATCAGTTGTTTGAGAAATTGCAACTTTGAAATTCTGAAATATGAAATATCTAGCCTCGGTCTCCTACATAGTACGAGGTATTGGCAATATATGTCGAAGCTGTATTAAGGCTGTCGGATGTTCAATCAACAGGAATTAATTTTGGCTAATAAGAACAAGGACGTTGACGGCGAATAATAACTTCTTGCGGAAGCATAATAATGGCTACTTTCCGTAATACGCATACATATGCGCAGATTTATCTATATATTTTATCATATCATATATATTAAGGTACTTGCAGGTAATAAGGCTAGCTAATTTAAATTTTGAATAAAATGAAAGATGAATGTAATCAACAATATTTATTAAATCATTTCTTTTAAATCTAATAAACACAAAAATAAACAAACATAGTAACTTTTATCGAGAAGAACATAAAAAAATAATTATTTTAAAAAACAACATGAATAAGCCTTATTTTATCATAGAAATGTAATAAGGCTTATGATAATAAACTTCCATTATAAGCTTATTATTAATGTATACTTGAAAATTGAAATCAATTGTCATTATGTAAATAATTTTAACCTTCTCGTATGTGGCATCCATATAAGAGGACGACGGGCAATGTTTAATAAAATGCAAAAATATAAATATTATTAAAGCATGAAAATAAGTTAAAATAATTCATGCTTGTGATTTTTTTTGCAACAATTACACGTAAATGGCTATAGTAAATTGTATAAATCGATATAATTTAAACAAATGACAAAAATAAATAATAAAAAATAAATTATAAGAAATAACTAAAAAAATCCACTTTATTTCCTTTCTTATTGTTCCTTCTTAAAAATAAATAAAAAAAATTTTTTGTTTTATTAGAAAATTTAGACATTATTAATGATAATAATACTTTTTTGTACACAAGAACCAGAATTTTAAAAAAGGTACACAAAAAGGTTATTAATTATCATATCCTTATATTTAATTCTTACATCTTATATCTTTAAAAATTACTTAAAAAATACTTATAGAAAATTTTAATTCTTATCACAGCCATCAGGACACTTAAAATCATCCATGTCATTAATAGATAGCCAACACATTCTTCATAATACCATTTATCGGTAGCATTTTCTCTTATTAGCTATTTCGTCTTCTCCACAACAATGACAGTACTATCCCGTTTCTTCTATTGTCTTTTTATCATTTACTTTCGGCTTAATATCTACTAGTTTTACTTGTTTTTCAATATCAGTAAATAGAGACCTTAGTGATCTTTATACTTCTGATATTAATTGCTTTTTTTCGCTGAGATATCGTTTCGTATTTGGTGTTGGCATGATTTGCTGGAATAGAATTCTTGATCGTCTTTTAAGTTGAGGTAGGGGAATGTCGTTGTCTTCATCAGAATCAGAAGAATAAATCATGCGATAAATGTTACGTCGAATAGTCTTTATTGGTGTTACGTTGAATTGCGGACGTACAATTCCTGTAGACGTTAAAGGCACAGGTGAATTTGATCTTGATGAGTTTAAACTCTGAGTACTAAACGGAACAATTTTTCTTTTATATATTAACGAAACACACATATTGGAAACTAAAATCATGTTTACGTGCTTATTAGAAACATCTTCATTCAGACACATTGGAACCTTTATCAGAGTCGAATACGCAAAAATAGTTTCCAAAATAGTATCTGAGTTGAAAGAATAAAGTCCAGTTACTAAAATGACTCGTTATATTATCGTATGTGATATCTTTAGATCACACTTTTGATATAATTATGTTGAAGCATGGTTTAGTAAGCTTCCTATCAGAGTATTGATCCAAATATAACAAAAGCTTAGCATCCTAATGCTCAAAGAATCTATAAACTGGCTTATCCAATAACTGAAGTTTGCGTATAGTATTTGATGGCAAGCAATATGAAACTATATCCAGTTTGTCAGCTGCTACCATGGACAAATCTAGATGACAACTTGCACCGTCAAAAATGAATAGACACTTTTCTGCGGTTTTATATTTGGTTAAATAATTGAGAAACTTTATAAACAAATCACGTATTCTTTGTTCGACCTTTGTACTGATGTCCCAGCTGACAAATTATACAACTCTGGCTTCAACCTTTTTTCCTTCAAAATAGTTATACATTGTATATCAGCACTAACGGCATTAACACATCCTACAATAGTAATGTTTTCAGCATATTCTGACGCCTGTAAATGAACACGTTTTACACTTCTTTTTGCACCAAAACTGACAGTTGATAAACGGTTGGACGGTATTCTTTCTCGTCTATACATTCTACATGATTTTTCAAATCAAACTCTTCATAAACTTTATTTAATGTTACAAAGTGATTTTTCACAATAAATTTATTCCATTTCTGGGCTCTAGCTGGTTCATAAATTGAACTTTCCTCTTAGCAATAGAAGAATTCCTTTTCAAGAACATCTTGAATCAATCTTTTCCAGCAAGTTTGGTTGTCGTGTTAAAATTATGTTTAATATTATTTTTCTCACAAAATTTATAAACTTGTCGACGCATGATTAGTGGTGTTATTGGCAGGTCTTCTGCAAATCTAATAGCTTTTTATATTAGATCAACCTCTTGTTCTTCGCTTAGAATGGATTTATGTCTCAAATATTTTTTAGATTACTAATTTTAAGATGATTTCTTATTGTCCTTCGAGGGATCATGTATCCTCTTCTGCAGCCACATACGTAAAATATTTCGTTCAACAGTACAGACTGCAGCAACTTAATTTTTCTTCAAACCATTGTGCTTTTTTTTGGAAGGCATTCGTAGTTGAGATATCTTAACAAACTAGAAATGTGATAATTAAAAACCTTTTAAAAGCTAAAGACAAAAAGAATAAGATTTTTACAAATAAACAAGTTAAAAGAAGTGAAGGTAATAAGGCTTATCTCTCTTGTGTATAGGTCTACATTTATATTAAAAGTATATATATTATAAATATTTTTATCACAAAGTATAAGCAAAATTTAATTAGTTTTATATAATACAGGAAGTAAATAATCCGTTCTATAAAAAACCTATTTATTTTACGTATATTTTAGAAAATATTTACGATTTTTTACGACGAAATTTTATTATTCGAAAGACACGTGCTTTCTCTCCAAGACAAGACACGTTATTGGTGGGATGATGCGCAGAGACGCGCACAGACATAAACTAGTTAGAGCCTGTATAATGTATGTGAGTAAATAAATTGCGTTAGACAATGTTAAGTGTGTTTTTTATTTTTTAAGCCTTATTACCCGCCTTATTTACCATAGGTATCATTTACAAAATACGCGCATTACAGAACATAATCAATGTCGATGATGTATTCTATTCCTGACTGAAGCAGTATTTTTCGCAACATCACATATAAAACAACATCACGTTTAATTGGAATAAGCGAACTTAATGCTCACCGATGACACATCTTTTGAACACCTTAATCTGGCACATTAAGATCGTTTTCATTTTCGCTAATTTAAATTAAGTAAAAATACTAATAAAAATCTATAAAAAATTATAAATGTGTTTTTGAGTCTATAGAATAGAATTATATAAAGAAATATTCGCAAATATTTATTTCATTTGTTGCGTATATAAAGAGAAACGCGATAAAAAAATTAATTTGCATAAAAATTTGTAACTTTTCCGAAAATAAATTTAAGAAATTAACACTTTAGGATTTTCTTATCACGATACTTGAACCTTTAAGAAAAAACCAATATTATACATTTCAATTCGTCAAAGAGTAATAATGATTTCAGTATGCGAAAAAACATTAAACATTATAGAACATTATTTTTTCAACCAAGAGGCGAGTAAAATCATTAATATTTTCAAATTTTTGCAATATTAATTTATTATAATATAAATTTTATTAAAACTGTTACAAGGAAAGATTAGCTATGCTTGAATATTCTTTCTTTTTATTCATGATTAATATTTGATAGTACAGAAATCGTGTATGAATGTGTATAGCTAAAAATAAATAAACTATTTATATAAAACTTTTTTTATATATTTTATTTAATGTGAAGATGATAATATAAAATAAAATAAAATGAAAATCATTTGTATTTTACGTGTTTATTTTAGACTTTGTTATATCTTTATATGATAAACTGGAGTCATAAATAAACATACAATAATTTTACCTTTTTGTTATATGACATTTAATTAAAATGGTTTTAGATCTTTGTGATCTCATGCTGTCATCAATTATAATGTTGTTTTTAGCACGTAAACCGAAAATCCTCATTCTATCAGCTTACAAAAAATTTTAAATTAAAAATCGGATGGGATAAAAAATGACTCCAATGTGCCAGATTAAGATTAAATATTAGCGGGATTTAGAGTCGGTTCTCGACGATAGAATGTAACTACACTGGAATCGAAGTGTATTATTTTAGTTGAATCTTTTTTTATTCCTTACCATTTTAAGTTACGTCATTTAAAGCATTTAAACGTATTAAATTTAAACGTATTAAATTACTTACGTCAAATTTCTTAAACGTGTTAAATTTCTTAAACGTGTGATTTCTTAATGTGACTTAAAACCATAAAAAATGTGTAAGAAAAGTTTTAACCGAATTTTTTAATTTGAAAAATTTGAACTTATGGATTTAAAAATAATATACTTAGATTCACAGTGTCATGTCTCATATACATTCAGGATTTAAAAATTAAAAAGTCTCAGCGTGTGCGATATACTTTTTATCATTTATTATTCTCCCACAAGAAGTTACTCACTACCAATATCCTTATACGATTCTTATTAACCAAAATTAATCACTGATGATATGATACATATCATTATGAAAAATGTTAGAGTAGGAAAGATTAGATCTAAGTGGCCCCAGGAGTATGTGGCTCATGTGCTTATTTTAGCGTAACAATAAATACAAAATCGTGAAGTAATCTCTTAAGGACATAGATATTTTCCCCTACGTTTCATTAAAATCGAAATAATATTCCACTCTAAAAAAAGGCATGTAAAAGATTTAATTGTTGCCGCTTTTCCGCGATGCTGATTAGTTTTCTCGCTTCATGTGGGCTGCAGCTTGCTTCGTGTCATTTGCGCCTATCAGGCGCAAATTATCAGGCAAATAACTGCCATCGCGTTGATTAGATGAAGATAAGAATTCAGAAGAGATATAAATTATAAGAATAGAGAATATAAGGGTGGAGGAGAAAGAGAAAAAAGGAAAGGCAGACAAGGAGAGAACCATATTATTTAGGCAAAAATAAGAGTAAGAATAAGGTAATTTTATAAGATAATTTAAAAGGTCATTGTAATGATAAGATGCTAAATAGCGCGCGCGAAGCGCGCGCCTGTAATGTTCTAGTACAGCCAAAAAAATAGAAAAACTGACTTACTAATAGCAAAGATTCTCTCGAAATTTTATAGTTATTAGTATTTTTCATCGTGAATGAATAAAATTAAGTGACGTGTTACTAGCTAAAATGAAGTTTCTTGCAAGTGTATGATATACTGTTTCAGATAATAAATAATTTTCATTCATAAAATGATTGAAATCGATTATATGGGCGGACGAGGTAAAGTTGGCCTATAATTAAAGACTGACAAGAGAACTGAGATCTTTTATGAGAAACTCAGAACTATTAATCAGGATACGTATTTTATATGTAGTCCCTGCTTTTTGTATCCTGTATTATTGGGCAAATAAATCCTGTATAAGAGCAAGATGGCTGCATTACCACATATTTGCAATTTGATTATTATAAAACAAAATGTATGGTCAATAGAATTGTGTAGCAGACATTAATATTTAGAAAAAGACTACCTCTATCATGTTTGTACAGTCAGTCACAACAATTAGTTGTATGAAAAATATTAGTTGTGACCTCAAAATTCTGAAATATGGAGCATTTAGTTCCCCTTTATATTTGATAAACAAAATAAAGAAAAAGTCGAAAGTTATCATTACAGAAAATATAAAGTTTCGCACATATTTCGTTCAACAAATTTCGGTAAAGATCTCTGTGTAATTCATCATTGAATCCGAGTTATTGTCTGACCATAATCTAATATCGAGCCACTACTTACTGCCAGCAGTAGACCGATTTGAAAAATCTGTTAGCACGTAATCATTTGACGCAAAATTGATAATGAAATCTCATATGAATGCCATAAAAATCAAAAGCTCTAGATAATGCATGTCACTTTTGTATCTTTTATCAGCTGTCTATTATCGCAAAACGATGAACTGATATGCGAAGGAAAAGAATAATTTGCGCCCGTGTGTCGTATTTTAAAAAGCGGTACGATATTTGATCGTTTTAAGCGCGTCAGCTGATCTTGCAACTTGCACTGCCAGATCTGATCAACGTCAACGTTGCAGACGACGTATGTCTATATACTAATATTTTCCGTTATCACGACGGCAATATAATTGAATTATACGCCTCTCGGTTAGCCGTTTAACTCGAGAGCAGCGACGACGTGGCCAATATGCATAAATGTGAGATACGCGATGATATCACTGCCATGGCGCGACCAATAATGTGGCTATCAATAATGTGTTTCAAACGTGAAAAAAACTAAAAATAATATTTTAAAAAATCTTTTTCTCTGCGCTCTTCGCTTACAGAACCATGTCACAAAGACACATTGCTAATGCTCTAATTCATCAAGTCGAAATTAATTCATTATTTCGCGTAACACAACACACTCTAAATGAAAAATTTACGCTACTTCTCCCGCCAACCTTCATTCTTGCAAAATAATATTTAAGCACGTAATAATAAAACACTAGGCATTATTTGAGGTAAAATTTGGTGCATATAATTTATTAAAAAGAAGTATGCTAACATACTAGGCGATATGCTTCTATAAAGCAGTAAAATTAAGAATATATTTTTAGACGAGAAAAGATAGCGCATTTCAACGGGCAGTGGTTGCCTCGCAAAGAAAATTAATGCAGAATTATCCTTAAGATGGAAATTAATTTGTATCTCGTAGAAGTAAAATGCGCGAGTTATGAGTTACTCGCATAACGGATATGTCAAAGTGAATACAAAAGATATCCCAAATTCTCCACATTTCTTTACTTAATGTAATAATTTTTAGTAACTTTTACATATGTGCAAATCAAATTAATTACAATCAAATGTGTTTTAAATGTGACTAACAGTCACGAGCAAAAATGTATCTAATAGAGCAGATTTCGAGACTAGTAGCTAGATGGTAATGACTAGATAAGTTTTCTAGCCAGTCACTAGCTCGTGACTGGCTAAATATTCCTACTCAGTCTTTTGAATGTCAGAATGACTATTTAGTAACTATACCAATTACATAATTAGATAATGGCTAGATGAAAAAGAGTACACAGTAACGAGGTAGAAAATCATCGGTAAATCCTGAATAGAAATTGGATATCAGAACTGTCTAGTAACTATACCAATTATAGTTACAAGTTTTTTTTTGTATCTAGCTACTAGATAATTTTTCTGGTACAGCCACTAGGAGAAGTTACATTCCCAGCTAGTAATGATGTAAGACCCAACTTTTCTGTGTCATTACTAGATTCAATTTTTGCTCGGAGTATTGTGAATTTAAAAAAACGAACTGAAAACATCATTTCTCATTACAGTACCACCGAACATCGACGATTCGCAAAGTTCGTCGGACGCGATTGTTCGCGAGGGCGCTAACGTGAGTCTCACCTGTAAAGCGACCGGAAGTCCAACGCCTAGTATTCGTTGGAAGAGAGACGACGGTTCCAAGATTTCAATCAACAAAACTTTAACCGGTATGTACACGGTATGACCTAATAGAAATTTTATAGTTAACAAATCTATCATGTGTCGAATATAAAAGGCTTTCAAATATAAAAGAGGAGGAGTTGAAAGTAGAATCGGGTCTGGTTGACTCAAGAGGGATATGTCATATGTATGCTTTGTTTATATATTTATCACGAGAGGAACAGTGGAAATGAAATTACAAAATATTTCTTTTAGAAAATTATTACTTTTTCCTGTATTTTATTAAAATCGACATAATATTATAGTTGAAATTGAAATAAAATTGAAAAAATTGATTTAAAATCGAGCAAGTAGTTTTGTCATGAAACGAATTTCGTGAAAATTTGATGAAGCTTGTTCGTGCAATCAGAAAAATATTTAGTCATTCGAGAGTTGAGATATTTGCAAATAAAGTTAATACTTTTTATATATGTCCCTTGGAGTTGGTGTGCTATTTTTAATTTCTATTTATAATATCTTCAAAACTTATATGTGAGATTTTGATAAAAAACTACTATGATATTAAAAACGAATATATAGCCATTATGTACATATTTCAGAATTATTGAGCGTCTAGAAATTTGGTATTAAGATAGCTATATCGTATTATCAAGGGATAGCTATATCGTATTATCAACTCATTAATTTCCTATTTATCAAACAAATTTACGTTTTTACACATTTACTTCATTATCCAGATATCACTGTTTTGAAACAGAATTGAGAAAAGTATGTTTTACATAATATTACGTTTACGAAAAAACTATTATTTTTTATTTTTCTGATAAATGTTTTATTTGTGCATCATCTAATAGAAGCGTACAGATAATAAAAAGAGGTATATAAGTATTTAAATACATGTATTTAATATTATAGTATTTAGTATTGCATATTACTATATTCTGAGTATTACTATAAATTATGAACTTTTCACCGCAGTATTATGAAAACAAAATGATCAATAATTCTGAAATATGTACATAATGGCTATATATTCATCTTTAATATCATAGTAGTTTTTTATCAAAATCTCACATATAAGTTTTGAAGATATTATAAATAGGAATTAAAAATAGCAAGGGACATACATTCTGTCAAGAAAGTACCGGGAATTGTTAAATAAAACACACATATTTCATTTATTCATCAAAATTTATTGGGTCGTCTTCAAAGTAGGCTCCATTTGAAGCAACGCACGTATGCCATCGTTTTTTCCAATCTTCGAAACATTTCTTATAGGCGCTTTCCGGGATGGCCTTCAGTTCACGCGCCGATTTTTGTTTCATGGCTTCAATCGACTCAAAACGGGTACCCCGGAACGGCAATTTCAGTTTTGGGAAGAGAAAGAAGTCACACGGTGCCAAATCTGGTGAATACGGTGGTTGTTCAAGTACATTTGTTGAGTTTTTAGCGAGAAAATCAGTCACAATCGTAGCTCGGTGAGACGGCGCATTCAGGTCTTTTGGAACGAGTCTTGCGGCGACGCGTCTCATACCCAAATTATCGATCAAAATCGAACGAACGGACTCATGGGACATGTTAAGTTCGTGTGCTACCTCTCTTAAGCTGAAATAACGGTTTTCGAGTACAATTTCCTTCACTTTTTCGATGTTATCTTCGGTCAAACTTGTCGACAGGCGTCCAGAACGAGGCAAGTCTTCGACGACTTCTCGACCCTCCTTGAAGGCTTTGTACCACTCATATGCACAGGTTTTTGATAGTGCTGAATCACCATAAGTCTTCTGCAACATCTTCAATGCAACAGCACACGAAATTTCGTTCGCAACACAAAATTTGAGACAAATTCTTTGTTCAATATTTTCACTCATTGTAAAAATCGGCACGCACTACTGACATCGACTGACTTAACCAGCTGTTGTAAACACACTGGTTGACAGATTCCACTCTAACTTGGCATCATAATTAAGGACAGTTGTACCAACCTGGAAAAAAAAATTTTTATACCT
>NW_022639514.1:1453029-1471239 GCF_010583005.1 Odontomachus brunneus | reverse complement strand
TCTGGTGCATACGGTGGTTGTTCAAGTACATTTGTTGAGTTTTTAGCGAGAAAATCAGTCACAATCGTAGCTCGGTGAGACGGCTTATTCAGGTCTTTTGGAACGAGTTTTGCGGCGACGCGTCTCATGCCCAAATTATCGACCAAGATCGAACGAACGGACTCATGGGACATGTTAAGTTCGTGTGCTACCTCTCTTAAGCTGAAATAACGGTTTTCGAGTACAATTTCCTTCACTTTTTCGATGTTATCTTCGGTCAAACTTGTCGACAGGCGTCCAGAACGAGGCAAGTCTTCGACGACTTCTCGACCCTCCTTGAAGGCTTTGTACCACTCATATGCACAGGTTTTTGATAGTGCTGAATCACCATAAGTCTTCTGCAACATCTTCAATGCAACAGCACACGAAATTTCGTTCGCAACACAAAATTTGAGACAAATTCTTTGTTCAATATTTTCACTCATTGTAAAAATCGGCACGCACTACTGACATCGACTGACTTAACCAGCTGTTGTAAACACACTGGTTGACAGATTCCACTCTAACTTGGCATCATAATTAAAGACAGTTGTACCAACCTGGAAAAAAAAATTTTTATACCTTCGACTAGCGCGGGCAGTTTAAATCGACAATTCCCGATACTTTTTTGACAGAATGTATATAAAAAATATCAACTTTATTTGCAAATATCTCAACTCTCGAATGACTAAATATTTTTCTGATTGCACGAACAAGCTTCATCAAATTTTCACGAAATTCGTTTCATGACAAAACTACTTTAATATTCTTCATCATGAGTGAAACTTAAGTGACGTATTATTAATTAGAATGAAATTTCATGCAAGTATATGATATGGTTTGGTTAACAACCATATCATATATTTGCATGAAATTTCATTCTAATTAATAATACGTCATTTTATATTAATAATACTTGCATGAAATTTCATTCTAATTAATAATTAATTAATTAATTTATAATTAATAATTACTGTACCATGATATGATTTGGTTGTAATTTATATTCATAAAATAATTAAAATCAAGTATATGGACGGATAAGGTAAAGTTGACCACTATTTAAGTGGCTGCAGCGGACTATGAGGATCTCTCGTGGAGACTCTAGAGCTATTGATCAGGATAAATATTTTATATATTTATATATCATATTTCTTGTATATTTATCCCGAGCCGACTTGATCCGGCACCGGGATAAGATGGCTATTCTGCAACATGCTCGTATTTCGGTCATTACAGTTTACAAAATTGTTGCGTTACAAGCTACAAAATTGTATAAAACATAAATCATGTTTATGCAATCAAACACAATAATTAGTTGTCTGATAAGATTTTCAATCTATCATTGATCGCTTTTGTAATTTTCTTGATCAAAATCAATAAAGCACCTTTCGAAATGTAAAATACCACATTTTAGGGACTACGGTAATGCCAAATATCCGAGAAACAGACTCGAAATTAGTTAGCTGGGTAAAGGATACAGCGCTGTCTTCCAGACAGCGTCTAACACCGTTTACATTCGAGCGTAACATTCAAGCTATGTTCTTTTTTCACTAAACCATTCTTTTTTTCCTCGCGGCTCACTCATATATGTTTAGTTTAAATGTAGGCTCAAATGTAGGCGGTATTATTCTGGAAGGGTGTGTTGTACCTTTCAGCCAACTAACCAATCTCAGGCTTATTTCTCGGGTATTTGGCATTATTGCAATAATGCCAAATGTGGCATTTTACATTTCGAAAGGTGCTTTATCGACTCTGATCAAAAAAATTACAAAAGCGATCAATGATAGGTTGAGAGTCCTTTGTGAGGAATTACAATTTCAATATCCTGAAAAAATGCTATCTGGCCTCCTCTACTTATGTTGAATATGTGTGTTAGAGAGTATTAGACATTAACACTGTGATCGATGGATCTGTACATGAGTAACAAGCTATGCGATTATGATTTTAGTGGCAGAATGGGAGGGTGAAACACTCGAAATGGCTCGAATTTCGAGATTGGATATGGGCGCATATTTATGCATCGCCAGCAACGGCATACCACCGACAGTTAGCAAGCAGATCAAGGTGTCCGTCGACTGTAAGTACATACTGTGCATCCGAATCGAAATTTTAGTCCTACTTTCGACCTGAACTTTCTAACCTTTTTATACTCCAAAGGATTAGTATGTGTTTAATATACATAAAAACTGAAATCCTATTTAACGCTCTAAATAGAAATTACAAAAAATGTCGCACTTATAGGTTCTAATATACCTCTTGATATAGTTAATAGATAAATAAAATCAAAGGAGACAGATATAGGATCAAAATAAGCGTTAAATGGAATATTGGGGTCTAAAATAGGATCGAAATTTCGAGGTGTTCAATCTTTCAACGAATCGTCCCGCGAAGATCAAAACCACCAAGAGAAGGCAAAATCCTCACGTGTTTCGTGAGAAAGTCATAACTGCGTAACCATCACGAAAATAGACACGTCGAGATGTCGAAATGGTATATAGAGGTACCGCTAAAAGTGTGCCGACCTCTTTAACGTATTTAATGCCAGCAAGGGAACTCCGTTAAGTTCATTCGCGGACTCTATAGATTCGTAAACGTCTTCGCTACCCTTCAATTTATCCAATAGACGATACTAATTATCAGACTGACACTAATGATCAGCTGATTCGGTTGGAAAGTGAACGAATTGGTCGCAGAGAGTTTTCGCTGCTCACCTCCAATATGTCAAAGACGCATGACGGTCATGTCCGCTTAAAAGTCACCGGCGACTCCGGAAAGAAATCGCGTAACCGGATTTCGGACAACTAGATTTCTCGTGAGAGCAGAAGTACCTGCCGGCAAATAAAGTATAGGCTGCTGCTACCGTTGCTGTGCTGCTGCCGGTGCAGCTGCAGCTGTAAGGCAGTCTCTAAGTGGCGACTGCGGCGTCGTAATACGCCGCTCGGAAAAGGGTTCAACACATACGATTTAATAACATAGAAGGGAGAGACCGGCGACAAAGCGGAGCTTTACCGAGTCTTACTCGCTTCTCTTTTACCTCTAGGCTGCTGCTTCTCTGTCTGCTAAAAAAGCTCCCGACCGAACGAGAAAGACAGAATAGTGCGTCGGAGGGTATGACAGAGAGAGAGAGAGAGAGAGAGAGAGTAAGCGAGGCAGAGATAAAGACAGAGACAGAGAGTGAGAGGCAACGGGAGAAGGTAGCGAAAAGGGGCGTTGAAAGTCACCACCGTGTGTGAATGCGCGTGTGAGAGGGACAACGGCATAGAGGAAGAGAGAGAGAGAGAGAGAGAGAGAGAGAGAGAGAGAGAGAGAGAGACGATAGAAAGGGAGACGACGGTAGAGGTTCCCTGGCGACACATAAAAGTAAGCTCGGGCGAACCGCGACACACCATTACCGTTTCCACCCCTGTACTTGCCTATTGTTACGTTACTGCCTCTCCTAAATACCGGGCACGTGCCTTTCCTCCTCGTAGCTCCTTTATGACATGTTCTCTCAACGCGATACTCGTTTTGCCTCTGTGTTTCCGTATCCGGTAGGATCATTCGCGTACTTACCGGTGCATATTGGAGCGTATCGCTCTTTGCACGTCGTCATTCTTTTTCCCACTCGCGCGCCACTCGGACGTCTCGTTCGCGCTCGCTTTGCGACACTCGTCCGCTCGCTTTGCGACTCGTCCAGGAGATTTATTACAGACACGATAGCCATCGACTCGACTCGACGCGGCGTTTCGATACTTTTCTTCTTTCTTCTTTTTTCACTCGCGAAACACGACCGTTATGATATCCAATGAAGATAAGACGATCGCAGTCTACCATCATATTGCCCCGCTACCTTTGAAAGCGCCGTGATATTTAATAATTAATTATCCGTAAAGTAAAATTGCATCCGCCTTTTAAGTCGACTACAAAGAGATGATGTAGAGCGAGGGAAGCGGAAGTTTGTCGGAGCTTATGCAAAACATAATCTTCGTATTCTTAAGACGAGATCTCCTCGAGCTTTCACGCGAGATCTGAACCAATTCGATGCCGTATGTGCGAGATGCTACGACACAAATAAAGGCAGAAACAGAATAACGCGTTATTCACGGCAGTTAAGCAGAGGCTAATTTCAACCGGATCTAATAACGTGACAAGGATGCATTATGGTTACAATTCGAAGACGCGATATTCGAAAGAGCGACGAAAGAAAAAGAACCAATACCTGCTGCGATTCTAAGTTCGAGTAGGAGGAGGCTATATGGGTCCAGGCATATGTTGCTCGTGTGTCTCTTTTTCAATATTTATCTTGAGAAGAATAATGAATACATAATCACAAAATGGTCCTTTTGGAATAAATATATTAAATGCTTTTACTATATAAATACTTTTCTCTGAGTTTCATTAAAATCAAAAGAACAGTTAAGAAATAGAACAAAAAATTTTAATTTAATAATAGCAAAATTTTTAAATTTTCGAGTCTCTTGAAATTTTCTGTTAATATTCTGCATCGTGACTGAATAAAATTAAGCGATGTATTATTAGCTGGAATAAAATTTCTTAAAAGCGTATAATATACCGTTTCTAGTAATATATGCAATTTTCATTCATAATATGATTGAAATAAAGCATATAGACGGATGAGGTAAAGTTGGCCCATAATTAAAGACCGGCAAAAGGGTTGTGGAGACTTCTCGCGGAGACTCTTGAATTACTAATCAAGATACATATTTTATATGTGGCCTTCTTTACCCTGCGCTACTGAACAATTGAGCCTACTACCAGGATACTGGCACTGGACACTACAAGATGGCTATGTTCGTATTCTTATATTCTTGTTATTACAAAACAAAATATATGGTTAACAGGATCGTGGCGGGCATTATAGATAGAAGAAGGTTCTCTATCAGTTTGTATAGTCAATCAACATTTATTTACCTGAGAAGTAACTTTGAAATTCTAAGGCATCTAGCCCTGGTCTCATTTATGCTGCGCGCAAAGAATTAAGCAAATTTAATTTAAAACGGCAAATTAGATATAAAATAATAATATAACGAACCAAGTGTAAAATCTAAACGATGAATAAAACTTGAGAATTTATGAAAGTTCTTGCATGCCATTTTTCATCCATGAATATAATTCATTTCATCCGTAAGGAGAAGAGAGAAAAATCTCTATTTGGATGAATTTATTCAAATCTTTACTCTAAATCTTTACTCTAAAGCGTATTAGTCGAATAAATTTATTCGACTAATACGCTCAACTCAGATGCTGCGGATTATCATTTAGATGTCCTTTAATTCCACTTGTGACCGCGTAACTGGTAAAAGCTTTTATTTGACGAATATTAGCGCACTTGAGATCTTTTGAAGTTAAATTATGATCGAATAATACGATCGTTTTATTCACAATATGCCTCGCAGTCGTTGTTGACGACGAGGACTTATAAAGAGTCATAAGAAATTAGCAGAAACCGCCATTCGTTCTGGTACACTTTGCGCATTTTCCTTTCTGAGTGCATTGTACTCTTGCGAAAAGGTAGATCTAATAACCAGGGATAAATTTGTGTTGTCGGAATATTGAAAACGACGAGATCGCGCGGCACTCCACTTCTACGAGTTTACGCTTATAAATACAGAGATTGGAAAATTGCTCGTTTATTTTATTACATATTGTTTGCAAATACTAATGTGCCACATATTATTAGTGGAAGATCCACTTTAAAAGCAGATAGATGCAGAACAAGACAAAGAAAATAGTTTATAGAAATATTTTTTTACGATTTTCTTTACAAGAGAGTCTCATGACACGCGATTTCTCTCATTTCCTGCGAGCACGAACCTACTGAATCATAACAAGCATATGAACAAGAAAACACGTTTCTTCCGTATTATCAAGACATTTTATATTTCGCTATATCCTTTTTTCGTTCGTACGATTAATTCATTATATTAGCATAAGTGATCCGAGTAGGATAACCTGTCTTTTTTGAATTTTGTATTAATCGAATGTACCTTTTATGTAATGTAACATTGTAATGCATACATTTTATGTAATGTACATTCAATCGATGTAAATCTGAAGCCGCGATTTGTTTGCACATCGGTTAATACGGACGAAACAACATGCTTCTCTTTGCGGACGTAATTTAGTTTCTTCCTGAAGCAACGTATCATTTTATACTCTACAGAAGGAGGAATGTCTTTAGATTTAATAAGTTTTATTAAATTCAAAGGAATTTATCTCTTGGAATAATCCAAATAACCCAATTCTTTATTCAACAAATATGATTTGGCTTTTCATATAATTTTTTTGTTCATCCAAATAATTTTTTTGTTTTGCTTAAAGAAGAAAATTATTTTATTTTGTCTCCTCATTTTATTAAAAAAGTTCAATAATTCTGTTTAATCCTTTGAAGACAAATTTTCAGTATGTGTTATCTGTAATTTTTATAGTTTTTGATAATTAGTACAAGTTTAATAAAAGATCTGGCTATATATTTTGATATACAAATAGGTAGGGTGTAAATAGGTAGGTTGTAAAAGGGTGCTGGTATGTATTTGTACCATCAGTCTTAAAGTGTGGTAAACAAATAAACCAACAGTCTTGTCTTGCAAAATAATTTATTTCTTATCAACATTATATTGAACCAAAGAGGTGATTATAAGTGGTATTTAGAAAAACAATTTTTGCAAAAAGGCAAAAAATCTTTTCTATTTTTTCTCTATTTGCAAAAAATCTTGAAACAATAGTTATGTAATAAAATCTTACCTGATTTAGGAAAACAAAACCGCAATATTACAAAAATATACGTTCTTTTTAGAGTATAGAGTCAAAATACTGACACACACACTTGTAACACACTAAATAGTCAAAACATAACCTGAAATGCAATGTTCTGTCACAGATATTGATAGAATATACATTAGCGAATCAGCGATGCTATGACTGCTTTTGGATTTTTAATCAAACATTAAATGGGTTAATCCAAACAAAAGATTAGAGTAAAATATGAAATTTTTAAAACAGTAATATTTTTTCGAATAGATGAGGCGATTTAATTCAAAGAAACAAAATTTAAAATATAACCAAATAATATATTATTTGATTAAAAATCAACTTTTATTTTCTTTCATTTTCTTTAAATAACAGTGTTTATTTCTACCAAGCAGCAAGATTTAATCTAATGAAGCAAATAATACTTAATATAAAAATTATATTATTTGAATCCAACAAATCTAACGAATTCAACAAATAGAAACATTAAATTAAAAAAAAACCATTCTCTCTGTATATTCTGATATCCAATAAAATTATATGTTGAAAAACGATAAATCAGATATTAAGATAACAGTCTTAATAATGGATCATTTAAGGTTAAAGTAATTTTCCTTCATTTACATAGATTTGTCAACCAAATATTAAGAAGAACTGTTAATACTGATATAAGCGACAAACATTATAGTTTTAAAGAGAAAGCAAAATAAATTTTAAATTAATTCATTCTATAATAAATTTAAGAAGAAATAAATTGAAATGTTTATAAGTAAATTATAAATCAGCAAATATTTCGTGTTCCTATGATATATTATACAATACCCAATTTTATATTAATAATGTCAATATTTACATTATTTTGGTATATATAAAATAATAATATACGTGACACAATCTACTAGCAGTTTTATAATTGAAACAGTCGTTAAACTAAATGATGTACTAGATTGTTTTCTTAAATATTAACAATGTTTGTAAAAGTAATCTTGGAAAACAATTGTAAAAGAACTAAAGAATATTTAAAAAATTGTGTCCATGTGTTTTAATCGCGTAATGTGTATTTTTTAAATATATGAATCAAGCTTGGCTCGGAATTGGCAATTGCCCCATAATTGGAACCGTTACCTTATCTCGGACGATGTTAGCTAGAGAATCAGAGTGGCAAATTCCTAGATAAAAGAAAGTGAAAAGAAGAGCGAGCGATGCGGCCGCAAAAGGCCGACGTAGCATTTCGCGCGTTTTTACGCGCTCAGGCAGAGATTAATTAAATTGTAGGACAGATTACAACCATCTAGTGGCGACCCTTGGCCTGATGGTATTACAAGTTTGCAACCTGAAAAACTGTTATACACGCGCGCCTCTCTTGTTGCTGCTGTTGCTGCGGCAGCTGCTGTTGCTATTACTACTACAGTTTCGTTCCTCGTATCTTTATACGTCGGCAATGTGACACATGTGTGACAATATTGTAGCACGATAATTATAGAACTGTCGTCGAACACGTTGTTGCTGCGCTACAAACGTCTCGTAAAATATTTTCATCCTCGGATGCGCAGCAATCCGATACGATTGCAGAGTCGCGTTGGCGCATTTGTTTATTCGCGAATGTAATTTCAGTAACACAATTGAACTCCCCACGTTACAGTCATTAATACAGTTAACGGGAAAGCAAATACCGTCTCGTTGGCACAACGAGTTATTAATATGCGCCAAGTTTTAGTATTATTTGAGAACATACATTTTTTTATTTCAATATTTACATATATGCATTACACTTATACGATTACAAAATTATAAGCTACAAACGATGCTGTATTTCAATTTTTTCGCTGTGTTTTATATGTCCAATTAAAAAAGTTTGACTATTCAGAATGTTTCAGTAAAAGTGAGCGATTTCTTAAAGAGATAAAGTAAATAGATTAGGTAAAAATAACGCAATAAGTTTATATAAATCGCTTTTTAAATGGCTTAATATATTTTTTTATATTACATCAGAGAGCTGTGAGGCAAACTACACCTAAATTTCTTAATCTCCAAACTTTGAGATTAGTAGGATTTTTTTCATTTTTATGGACATTTTCTTATATTTCTCAAACCTTTTTCTAAAAAAAAATATGTCGTTTGATTGCTTTCCTACAACGCTGAGATATTCATCTCTGAAGTTAGAATTTAAAAAGCATTTTTTAAAAATAACTTTTATATTGCTTATCAGATTTTGATAATCTTTATATTATTTTTATATGAAACAAAACTTGTTAGGATGGCTCAATGTATTTTTTTATATTACATCACAGAGCCGTGAGGCAAACTATACCTGAATTTCTTAATCCCCAAACTTTGAGGTCATTAGGATTTTTTCATTTTTGGAAACTTTCTAACATTTCTCAAATCTTTTTCTAAAAAAAATACATTGTTTGATTTCGAGAAAACGAAAGCGTTTTCGAGAAAAACACATTTGGACGATAAAAGGTAAAACTTTACTCAAACAATAAGATAATGATTTTGCGTGGAACAAAACTGATATAATAAAATTAAATTTAATTAAAAAGAGGTGAGTTTGTATGTGTGTGTGTGTGTGTGTGTGTGTGTGTGTGTGTGTATGTGGCCAAAAAATGTGGCATAACAAATATTCAATATGAGCATCTCTTATTCTAATATATTTCTCATGTATGACGAACTAAAGACTGTTGCACCTGCCATATCATTTCTTAAATTTTGTTTAAACATTTGAGGAATCTAAAAAGATGTCCAAGAATTAAAAACTCTTACTTATCTCAAAGTTTAGGATTAAGGAATTTAAAGAACTTGACTTTCTGATATAATATCGAAAAATGTACCAAACCATCCTAACGACCCTCATCTGATATAAAAATAATAAAAAGATTATCAAAATCTGAGGAACAATCTAAAAGTTATGTTCAGAAAATGCTTTTTAAATTCTAACTTCAGAGGTGAATACATCTCAGTAATGCTGTAGGAAAACAATTTATATGAATTTAGAGAATTATTTTCACCTAATCTAAAATTACACTCCTAAGAGATCGTCCACCTTTACTGAAACATATTCTGACAGGTTTCTTTGAAATCTCTCATCCTTTGCTGAGAAAATAACACATGTGTTTTGCATTTTCTTTTCTCTCGCTAACAGTTCCGACTTCAACCGATTCTTCTCGATTATTATATAGATCTCATTTATGCATGAACGTTTTAATTTTCGAGAACGGCGCATGCAGTACGTCAAAAAATGTTATTTCCTACAGAATGGCGGTTCTCTTAAAAAAACACAATTTTTGACCCTCATTAGTTAAAGTAAATTTGAAATGATAAAGTCGCCGTTTCCAACTCGGACAGACGGACTTGTTGATGAAGGAGAGAAAACCGAAATTGCGCGTAGCGCGTTCTGCGCGAATTTCCATTAAGAAACGCGAGTGTGTAAACTGGAATTTTTGAATAAAGTTCCAGCGAAAGAGGTACCGATTTCCATGAAATTTGCCGAAAATGCTGCAAATAATCCTCGTTTAACCATACTGTAAAAAACTTTCAATGCGAATGAAATTAACCATGAATTTTCAAGCGTAAAAGCGTAATAAGAAAAAGAAAGTAATAAAGTAAATTAATAATCATTTACAAAAGACAAACTGTATATGGCACTCTCGCTAATGATTACATTTTTATAAACTTTCGTCTTATTAGTAAATAAATGTGGCACAATTAAAAAAATTGAAAGAAAATAGGCATTGAAAGTCAGAAAAGGTCAACGCATAAATTCATACATACACAAAAAATAAAGGAATAATTTTAAATTAAATTAAAGAGTAATTGTTCCTAATGCAACATATTTTAACCGGCCAACCAGAAAACCCTTTTTTAACGATACTTAACGCACACGCACTCGAGCGCGCGCATACATACAGAGTCAGATAACATTTCAAATAAAACACGATTGATTTTGAAGGGTGCACATGCCGTATACGGGAGTAACGCTTCTATCAAATGCAAGAGCAGACGCATCAATGAAATATACACGCATTTGAAGCTCTCGAGTACCTGTGTGCACTCGTATACGTTAAATTTAATTTTCATACGTATCCTTTGCCGTGAAGGAGCACACACCAATGTTATAATCGCGACGGAAATGTATATATAAACGGCGAGATAAATTTATACAGGGATGTCGCGAGGCCGCGCGCTCGGGCTCGCAATTCGTCACAGACTGCGCCAATTTTATTTATCACTCTTAAGTCGGCGAGGATGCCTTCGGACGGCGGCGGAAGGCGAAATGAGGTTGCAGGTCACGAAAAGAATCGTTTTAATTTATTCGAACGTGTCCGTCGTTCGTGTAGGCGGGTATAGGTATCGCATTCGGAGGGGAATGTAGCGACGAAACATTGCAGAGAATGCGACACGGAGGGTGGGTTAGATCGAAGGTGGCAAAAGGGGATGGCGAAGGAGGGTGCAGGGTGGTGGGAAGGCAAGGGGGTAGCGACGGGAGCGACGGGAGCGGCGTCGACGTAGTCACGTATAAGCAGTGACTCAGGCACGACCCTTCTCTTCGTCTCTCTCTCTCACACTTTCCCTGTCCCTCCTGTCCCTCCTTGTCCCACGGGTTCCAACGCTAACATCCCTGTTCCCCTTCCGCCACAGCTTCCAGTGGCAATCTGTTATTAAAATCAGCAACGAGAAAAATCCGTGCCGTATCTCCGCGGGACGCACCGGAGCGGAGCGGAGGAGAGAGCGAGAGCGAGAGAGAGAGAGAGAGAAAGAGAGAGAGCGAGAAAGAGAGAGAGAGAGAGAGAGAGAGAGAGAGGGAGGGAAAGAGTGAGAGAACGCGCAACGACAGACGTGTTACGGCAAAAATTAAGCCACCTGCAAACTCAGAAACGGAATTATCTAAGGGCGGTCCTACGCGATTGTCGCGATGCCACGATGTTAAGTATCTTGCTGGAAAATGGGATGCCGCTAATCCACGCGGGGTAATTGCTAGTTGTCGGACAACCGTGACTTTCGTTCGCGTGAGTTCCGTTGGCTTCGGGGCAATTCTCGAGAGCAAGACACACGTAGATGGAAGTTGGCGATTTATACGCTAAAGACGTTGGGAAAATAGAGCCCGAACTTCGGGCCGATTCGTTTCGCGTTTAATACCACGCTTGATACCGCGCGATTGCGTAACTTTGAACGGATTCTTATTGGCGTTGCGAGCGACTGTATGTCCTTCGGAGCCTCTTGAAGGTATACGCAGGAGTAATTGCGTGGAAATGACTTTTACACCGAGCGCGAATTATCGTGCGAGAGCATCGATTACTTTCGAGTGCGCTCGTTAATTCCTCGCTTATATCGTCGCGCCCACGTATCTCCTACAGACTAAATACCATCGGCCATAGTCCGTAGCAGCGGAACTGGACGAGGATACTGTTTGTTTCGATTACGTGCAAGAGATGAACGTGCGCTCGCAAATAACTAAATGTTGGTTTTAGAAAATTGTCTTTCGAAACGTGTTTTTATCGCTCTCTCGCACTCCTCACTAAACGATTTTTAACGAGAAATCCAGCGAGCAGGGATAAAAGTTTATTCAGAAAATTTGTTAAATATTTACGATCTCTCGCACGCGTACGTTCACACACACACACATACAAGAACACACGGAGGAAAAGAGACGGTGCACCATTGAAAACAGTGACCTTTGTACAGAAGAGACAGTTTCCGTAGCATCACGGTGCAAACAGCGGCAATCGCAGTATTATTATGTGCGTATGGAAGCGCTGACAGGCGCAACGCTTCATTTTCGGAGAAACAAAGTTTAGTCCCTATCCCTGTAGGGAGGATCGACCTACATAGACGAACGGCGCGGGACGGTGTTTTCCGCGATCCTCGTTTTTTTTCGAAAAAAATGTCCGACGTTTTGATTTAAGCGATGCTACCCCGGAACATCCATTCTGATCGAAACGATCGTGCTTATCGTGTTTGCCGATTGTAATTTAATTGTCCGACGCCCGAGGAAATTGGAATTCTGCTTGGGGCGCACGCCACGTGGGCGCCGATATTACAGATCGGCATTTGAATCCATTGATTTCGGTTTATCCGAGTAAAGCCTGGAAATCGTCCGCTTCTCCGACCGACGAAAATGCGATTTCATAACCGTCGTGAATTTATCACTAAATTTATAATTAATTGTCACTCTGTGACAAGTCGTTGTTCTTGTTGTTGCCACTTTTTTTCCTCGGAGCGATCAGCTCGCGTTACAATCCGCTGTAAAAACGCACAACATTGACCAATATCAATCTTCTCGGAAATAATAATCTATATCGCATAGAAATTTATTAGGAATGACCTTACATAAGGTAATTATTTATTAGAAGTTCCATAAGAAATTATTCTTTATTATTGTCTAATCAGAGAAACTCGTCAAGATTTTATAAGGACGCTTTAACTTCGTAAATGTTTAATTGGTCATGTTTACAAAAATTGGTCTTGTTTGGACCGAAGAAAAATTTATTGAGAATATCACATGTGAGAAAAATAAGGATATAATAATGTCGATCTTGCACCCTGGACAGAACTTTTTATTATAACCTCATTTAGTTTATAATAATATTACGTACTAAAACACTACTACCTACTAAAAGGATTTCTCAAAGATACCATATCTCTAGGAGAAGTAAAGATTCAATAGTTCTCTTACTTTAAGGATAGAATCTCAAAAATCTTTAATTATTTTTGGTTAAAAACTGAATACTTCAAGTTGAACAATTTTTTAAAAATTTGTTTGTTATCTTAAATTCCATTAGCAGGTGAAATAAAATCAAATCATCAAAAATCGATGTAATAAAATGGAAATATTTTCAATAACACAGTACAATTGGGCAATATATTTTGTGTAGTCGTATTGTTTAAAATAATACTTTATTTTTAATAAGAGAATAATGATTGGGATTATATTTTATTTTTATAACTTATAATAATAATATTAATACGTTTGTTTACTTTTACAATATATTATAATAATATAATAATATAATATATTATAATAATATATTATAATAATATATTATAATATTTTATAATATATTATTTAAACAATATTTAGTTTTATTTTTTACATAATTCTCTCTCTCTCCCTTTCCTTCTTTTTTTCTCTTTTATATAAACTTGTAAAATATAATATTTAAAACATAAACTCATACATATATAATTTATCGTTATATTAATTAAAATTTTATAATAGAGATTTAATAAAATCTTCTCTGAAAGACTTCAAGATCAAACACGAATTGTAGTTCTTGTAAAAATAAAACTTTTTTATCAAAGTAACTAAAAAACTTTGCTTACAAGGTCCTTGGAGTCAATTTATGGCACTTAAGGGACCGATTGATATTCATTCCAACTAATTAGAATCTCATTAAAGTCTTATAAAAATTTTTACACGAAATAAATATTTTACTTTTATACATATTTATCTTTCTCTCTCAACTTTCTCATAATAAAAAGACACTTAAAATATGTGAATTATTAAATAACTATCATAATATTCCCGATTATTCTCATTAGAAACTACGCGAGGTGCCAAAATAATTTGTTTGCACATTGAAAACTATTCTTCACAGCATCAGACATCACTTCCTTCGAGATTTACCCAAACCATACGTTGTTCTTTAGAGTCACACGTTTATCGCTATGTCGTGAAACGTCACGAAAATTTCCGAGTGGCGAGTGTAAGTATCACTGTAATAACGATCGGATTTTCCAATGATATTGATCTTACCGAAGTGTTCTCACGTCTGTCGCGCTAGCGAGCCAACCAGCCAGCTAGCTAGCTAGCTAGCCAGCTAGCCAGCCAGCAAGCCAGTCTGCCAGCTAGCTTGTGTGGGCGGTAGAAAGAAAGATTGCCACTAAAACGAGAGGGGTTCGCGCGCGCGTCTATTGCGAGGCGGCAGGGCCTTATCGGCTACGCGAGCTGGCGTTTATTTAAATTTGAAACTGGGGAATCGATCTCGAGGAGCGGCTCTCGATTCCACTACCTTCTCCCGCGCTCTTTCCACCCTTGTTGCCAGACGACCCCAACCTCGCGGCTTCCTCGCACCTCTAATTCCAGCCTCTTGTCGATCGTCTCTGCGCGCCCGGCACGTCCCTTGAAAAACTCATTAACGTGTCTCGGTGGCCTATCCCCTCTTTCTCTCCTCTCCCCCTTTCTTTCCACTCATCCCGGTAACCCGTGTGCGCGAACGATGCGAAGAGACGTAGCGTGGGAAATCCGCCACCGCCAACACCACCGCCGCCGTTGGCGCCGATGCGACGAAACGCCGAACACCTCGTCAGAGGTATATCAAAAATCGAATTGCGGAAATCGTAAACGCCCCCGGGGTGCGCTCGAGTCCGCTCGAAAAAAGGGACATGTAAAGACGACACTGATGCCGATCAATTCTCTCGTTGCGTCTTTTACTTTGTACCGTAAACTGAGATTGCTCAGATCGTGTGTAAGAGAGACCGGTTCTAGAAGTCACATGGTTGAGTTGTCACAAAGCTTGTATCTCACATAATAAGTCATGTTAGTTGGGTATATGAAATGGCTTATGACAGAAAAATTGTATGTTTACAAGTACATTTTTAAATAATGAAATTTTTTCTTGTCTCTACTTTTACTGATTGGTCGGTTTTGGGATTTCTGGTCACACAATCTCTCTTTAGTTGTAAGAAATAGGAGTTAACTAATTTTTCATGTGCATTTAAAATAATTTTTCGTGTGCATTTAAAATAATTAACAATTATTGCAACATAATTTATAAATATAATCTCTTTTATTCCAAATGACCGTGCAGGTTAAGTTGACTCAATTTAGGTGGGTTTAGTTGTCACGCGTTGCGAGTTCGTCACGTAACTATGACGTGACTTACGCAAGAGCATGGAAGCATATGTAATTATATATTATATTATACATGTTACAGCAGCGAGTCTGCGCAAGGTCCTATAGTTCAAAGTTATCATTATAAAGTTGATGAAAATTATTACTTTCAATTACTGTTTATTGTACGTGATCATAGCATAGAAAAGATAGACTAATTTTATAAGAAAAGATAGACTAATTTTATAAGAAGATACTTTTAAAACTCTTAAAACAGAAATAATTTGTCTTGTTTGAAATGAAGTCACATTTGCACGACTTACAACTCATTAACTTTTTTATGTATAAATACAGGTATATAAAAAGATGTATAAATAAGGATAATATATTTTCTTTTTTTACCTAAAGGAGGTTATACCTATATAAAAATGTGTACAATATTGAAAAACATTACATATATATTTTTCTGTAAAAAGTGTGACAACCAAACCAGATCTGCTCTACCCTGATTATCCTACAGATCGTGTATACTTGTTTGCAAAATGGTTTAAACACATTTTTCCCGATGGAGTTAGCGAATATATCAAATGGTCACGCGAGCCATTACTCACGAACCTGCGCGATAATCTGTTATAACAGGTAATGGACTGACAATATATGAAATATCCGACATTACATCTACAAAAGGGGATTCAAAGAAAAATATAATATCTCTATTATTTTTTATCTGTCAAGTAAAAGTGTAATAAAGGTCCAATATCTAGTGTGCACTTAATTGTAAAATAGTTTAGATACATGAAAATGTCCAAACTAACGAAATTGAAAGTCATTAACAACAAGCTTGCGCAATAATTATATTATTAATTATTAATGATAATTATTTATTATTTACATTATTACTGAAACGATAATGAATTTTGTCAGCTTAGTGAACTCTAAACCGTAAATTTCATTGCATCTATTTTGCAATCAACTATGCCGACTGTCACTTTGGCTAGATAGAATAATCGATTATCATATATTTGTAAGTAATGAATCGCAGTTGTGACTATTCGATGCGCTTCTAACTTTATCGGAAAAATATTTTTATATAGTTTCACAAACGATTTAAGTTGTCGATTAAGAATTGAAAGCTAGTGTTGCGCAGTAATCGATTACAAATATATAAGATATTATTTCTCAAAATAATATTTTTTAATTTGAAAAAAATTCTTTCCTTCAAATTCCACAAATATGTATTACACTTTATACAATCACTCCGGCTACTATTGCAACCGATTACTGCGAATACATGTCGGCAATAACTTTCAATTCTGACGAATTCTTGAAGCATTGCAACTTCATTTGATAAAAAGTGTGTAAAAATCGTTTAGAAACTGAGTGTTCAATAAATTACAATAATGTCTTCCACTACCGATTAGAATATTTCAGATTATGCATATTCTATCTATTAATAGTAGTAGAAAGTTCTTTTTGACAAAATTCAATGTTCATTTAAAAACAAACGAAGAGAGTTCAATCATCAAAATATCCTCCGTGTTGATGACCTTCTATCATCTTTAGAGTAGATTACGAATTATCACAGGCAGGTGATAAAAGCTCACCGTCTTCGAAGCGATAAAGTCATTGACGCTTTCTTCTGTTCTAAAATATGTTCTACAGTATGTATCAGCCAAATGATGCTGTATCATCCAGAATCAGTTGTAAAAGTCATATTTAGTGCATACACTACGTGCGAGAGAAGTTCCTAGTCCAACAGCATGTGGTTGTACGTTGTCATGCAGCACAAGGTGACTTTATAGCTTCCTTATCCAATAAACGACTTTTTTCCTCCAATATATCACTCAAATCGATGAGTTGCTAACGGTTCGTCGTTTCACCCGATTCCAGTAGCTTATAATAGAGCACACCTTTTCAGTCCCACTAGATATAGAGCAAAACCTTCATGGCGTGGATATTGGGCTCTGCAATAAATATCGGTCGGTTGGTTAGGATCTGGCTTTTTACGCTTGGTGTTGTCGTATAGAATTTATTTTTCATCTCCCGTAATGATTTGACACAAAAGTCGTTCTATTTGAACCTATTTAGCACAGACAATACAGTTTCGTACCGGCGCATGCAGTTTGTTCTATTCACTCAATTTATGTGGCACACATTTTCCTACCTTCCCAATTGATGCAAATGATCGGAAATAGCTTTTCAGTTGACTCCCAGCCGTTCAGTAAATTGTTTTTAATTCACGCTGTGCTTTAATTTAATAATGTCTGCAGCTCATCCGGTTCAAAATTGACAGTTTGTCCAAAACATGGTTGGCTTTATAGATCAAAATCTCTTTTATACCAGTTTTTATACGTTACAGTATTATCATCATATGCAATACAAATCATTTTGACGGCTTTAACAGCGTTTTTCTGCAGATGAAATACTAAATGGATGGAATATTGAATATTCTTTGGTTATGGCTGTCACGAACAAAACTTTTGAGATTATGTCACTTGCCTCGCCATGTGGCATTTTATAATCATTAAGGAGATGCTGCTAGGCTCGTTTTCGTAGAATACTCTTTTCTTCTAATTACATGCATAAAACTGCAAATGCTTTTACAG
>NW_022639514.1:1452861-1453019 GCF_010583005.1 Odontomachus brunneus | reverse complement strand
GCGTGAAAGTATAAGCGATAATGAATGCCGCATACTAAAAAGTTGCATCGAAATCAACAAAAAATTTTGTATTTACTATTGAAAATGCGATGCAGGTGTCATATTTAGTTTCATGTGATAAATTTAGAGCACATATGCTTCAAATACATAGTATACGA
>NW_022639514.1:1436879-1452851 GCF_010583005.1 Odontomachus brunneus | reverse complement strand
ATATATATATCTATACGGAACAAAGACGATCGTCAAAATGTCACATTTGATAAGCGTGAACATGTTCGCGCTACTGTTGCGCCGCAGTATTTTTTTCATATATCGTTCCTTCACAGATGTTATGCAAGTATGTGTGCTACGTTGTCATTTCAATTTTCATACATATAGATGGTACGTGAATATCACGTTGCCGATATTCATATTCTCTCCAAGAGAGCCTTTCGCTGCTTTTCTGATGAATTCTTTAAACTGCTTATGTACTGCACGGAGAGAAAAAAATAATTGGAATAATTATAATCTCACTATATTTTATAGTTCGTTTTGGCCTCAAACATATATTTATAGTTCATATATAAACATGAAGATATAGTAGAATGAACACAGATTTATAGTCACCATCTTATTATTCTATATATATGATAAAACACCTTTTGGGAATATAGTTATAGGTACCTATATTTGCCAAATATTCCAATTGCATTGACTATATAAAATAGTTAATTTCTTTTACCATTCAATATTTGCCACTTTATTACTATATTTTTTATTTCAAATAATTTTAATTCTTGGTAAAAATTTTACACGGGTCAGTTATACTATGCTTATATTGTAAATATTACAAATATTATGGTAACATTTATTATAAAAATTATATTCCTAACTATAATCTTTTTACTATGCCATTATAGTTCCAAATATCATACATTTTTCTCTCAGTGTGGGTGCATCAAAGAAAGAGTTTTTTCGAGAAATATGTTATTCGCATTAGAGTAATTTACGAATATTGTTTTGAAGAATACATGTTATCTAATATGTGAGCTTTCTATATAATTTTCAATGGAAATTAAAATTCAATATTTCACTATATATTCGCATCCAATTTTATTATATAAATTGGAGCAGTAATTGCGCTGTAATTTTTGCAAAAGGAAATCAGTGTCACGATAGCAATAGTTCTGCATCGTTTTCATCCCTGAGTGAGGAATGCTCTATTTCATTTTTGCATGTACCTTCACCATACAAAAGTATTTTTAATTCAATCAAGTCAATACGCATGTAGAGAGAACTAATCTTTGCAGAAAGACTCAATGTCATGATAGTAACTGTCTCTTATTGTTTTCCTCTCATATTGAGGAATGCCCCGCTTCATTTTCGCACGTACTTTCACCATGCAAAAAGGTTTTTAACTCGACGCATGTAGAAAAGACTAATCTTTACAGAAAGATTCGGTATCATGATAGTATCATTCCTTATCGTTTTCCTCTCATATTGAGGAATGCCCCGCTTCATTTTCGCACGTACTTTCACCATGCAAAAAGGTTTTTAACTCGACGCATGTAGAAAAGACTAATCTTTACAGAAAGATTCGGTATCATGATAGTATCATTCCTTATCGTTTTCCTCTCATATTGAGGAATGCCCCGCTTCATTTTCGCACGTACTTTCACCATGCAAAAAGGTTTTTAACTCGACGCATGTAGAAAAGACTAATCTTTACAGAAAGATTCGGTATCATGATAGTATCATTCCTTATCGTTTTCCTCTCATATTGAGGAATGCCCCGCTTCATTTTCGCACGTACTTTCACCATGCAAAAAGGTTTTTAACTCGACGCATGTAGAAAAGACTAATCTTTACAGAAAGATTCGGTATCATGATAGTATCATTCCTTATCGTTTTCCTCTCATATTGAGGAATGCCCCGCTTCATTTTCGCACGTACTTTCACCATGCAAAAAGGTTTTTAACTCGACGCATGTAGAAAAGACTAATCTTTACAGAAAGATTCGGTATCATGATAGTATCATTCCTTATCGTTTTCCTCTCATATTGAGGAATGCCCCGCTTCATTTTCGCACGTACTTTCACCATGCAAAAAGGTTTTTAACTCGACGCATGTAGAAAAGACTAATCTTTACAGAAAGATTCGGTATCATGATAGTATCATTCCTTATCGTTTTCCTCTCATATTGAGGAATGCCCCGCTTCATTTTCGCACGTACTTTCACCATGCAAAAAGGTTTTTAACTCGACGCATGTAGAAAAGACTAATCTTTACAGAAAGATTCGGTATCATGATAGTATCATTCCTTATCGTTTTCCTCTCATATTGAGGAATGCCCCGCTTCATTTTCGCACGTACTTTCACCATGCAAAAAGGTTTTTAACTCGACGCATGTAGAAAAGACTAATCTTTACAGAAAGATTCGGTATCATGATAGTATCATTCCTTATCGTTTTCCTCTCATATTGAGGAACGCTCCGCTTCATTTACGCACATACTTTCATCATGTAAAAGGATTTTTAATTCAGCGCATATAGAAAGAAGTAATCTTTGCAGAAGAATTCGATAATTTTGTTATGATAGCATTTTCTTATCGTTTTTCTCTCATATTGAGGAATGTTCCGCTTTATTTTTGCACGTATTTTCACCATGTCAAAGGGTTTTTGATTTAGTACAATCAGCGAGTTTTGCAAGGGTGTCGATATCACGTCAATGAGATTTTCCTAGAAATATTACTTTGTATTGACTTGACCGAATTAAAATGCTTTTGTATGGTGAAAATACATGCAAAAATGAAGTAGATCATTTCTCACTCAGAAATGAAAACGATGTGGAACTTTTGCCATCGTGACACTGATTTCCTTTTGCAAAAATTACAGCGCACTTACTGCTCCAATTTATAAGATAAAATTACGTGCGAAAATATAGTGAAACATTGCTCAGTGCATAACTAAAATAATATCTAAAATTTCATTGCAAATTATATAGAAAGCTCACATATTAAATAACATATTCTTCAAAACAATATTCGTAAACTGCATTTATGCGTAGAACTTCTCTAAAAAAAACTCTTTCTTTGATTCACCCAATACACAGGCGGTTTGAAGAATTCATCAGAAAAGCAGCGAAAGCCTATTTCGGAGAGAATGTGAATATCGGCAACGTGGCATTCACATTTACGTAACGTCTATGTGTAAGAAAATTGAAATGACAACGTAGCACACACACTTGCATTCATATATCTATATGTAGAAATTATGCATACATGAAAAAAAGAAAACAGCGGCATTATGTCAGCGCCTATTTGACGATCGCCTCTACGTTATCGACGCGTTAGCGAGTTCGTCATTCACTTCAACATCCCCTTAATGTCAACATTTTAAAATTGCAAAAAGAAAGGAAAGTATTTTAATTTGGAATATTGCTCCAGTCGATGTAAAACAAAGCTAAAAGAACTTTCTACCATTATTAATATATATTTTGACTTTTGATTTGGAAAATAGACAACTCAGTCATATTAAATGCAACAGTAATAATGCATATATGCATCCACCATGTATATATTACCATTAATTAATATATCACATTTAATGTAGTTGAGTTGCTAATTTTTCTCAAAACCAATTGTCATGATACAAAAATACGTAGATATAATGTGATGCATCAGAATATCTTAACCGGAATTAGAACGCATTATTGGAATTTTCTGTACATACAGTTAATGTACATACACCGTATCATTCCTCAAATCGAGAGTTACATGATTTTCAGTCTTATTTGTCTCAGATTGTCTCAGATTTGAACTTATACATATATGCATAAGTTCAAATCTGACATAATTATAGTCATTATAACACTGCCATTGTAACTAAAGTTTCTTTTGTAATTTTCAATTTTAGATATTATGTGTAAAGTTAGAAATTGTAAATTCTTAGTCTAGGGAACGATATGCATGACTCTGATTGAATTCATATGTACATATATTGATTGCATTTGCATCTAGGAGAAGAAAAACGTTAATAACTGTAGTACGAATAATTTCATTAGTTTGGTATAAATTTCAAAATTTATAATATTGCCGTTTCTTAAGATTACTTTTCATTATTTCAATTTCTTTTAACGCTCCTCTCCTAATATGAGAGTATTGAGTCATAATTAATTTTGATGAACTAAACTCGTCGATTAGAGCAGCCCGGGTCTCTGATTAGCCCATATGTATGTCGACCATGTGCTTTGTTTATGCATTTATTGTAAAAATGTAGAAACAATAGAAACGAAACGCGAAATGTTCCTTTTAGAACATAGATATCTTTCCTTGAGTTTTATAAAAATTGATATAATATTACATGGAAAAAAGTATGGATAGCTCTCACATAAATCTGGTCGTGTCAACCAGATTCAATAGTAAAATACGGAACAACCAATTACGTGGTTGCTGCAACCACAGAGTAATCAATGAGTTACTGGTGTTGCAACAGTGACGATATCTGGTTACTCTAACCACAGTGTATGCATAGTATATGTCACTTCAACCGATTTCTGTTTACCACAACCAGATCACGCGCAACTACATTAATGTAGTTGACCAAAATAACTAAGTCATATCAACCATATACATTACTATCACATATAATTAAGATTGACTAGGGTGATGCAATTATGCTGTTTACAACTAAATATTTCTGGCTATATATCTTTCTTCCGTATTAAAATAACAGTTTAAAAAATTGGAATAACTAATTTAGAAGCAGCCAATTTTCGAAAATCATGAAATTTGATATTAATATTTTTTTATCATGAGTGAATAAACTTAAATGACGTATTATTGGTTATAAAGTTTCCTGCAATAAAGTTTCCTGCAAGTATGTGATACACTGTTTCGAAATATAAATTATTTTATAAATTTTTATTCATAAAATAATTGAAATCGAACATATGGATGGACGAGGTAAAGTTGGTTCATAATTAAGGATCGACAAGAGAGACTGGGGAAACCTCTCACGGAGACTAATCAAGATATTTTATATGCCGCCTTCTTATTCTGAGTATTACTCTGCTTAAAATGTTAGATAGAAAATGATAGAAAATTTGCCTATCATATTTTATAGTGATTTTGATTCATATATTTCACAACTCATTTACAAAATTTTGTAAGTGAATTCATATACCATGTATTGTCTATAATTGATAAATATAAACTGATTATACCAACTTTCATATTCAACATGATGGAAAAGAGTAGCATCATAAGATACGATTAAACTACATAGATATTCTTTTTATTTTTATCTGATCATTTTGTAACCATCATTATGAGTAAAATTATTATGAAAGAATATTATAAGTAGTTTATTATAAAATAATAATAAATACATAATGCGATATTTATTATGATTCAGAAATATCAATTTATTATACAAACATCAATATTCAAGATGACTGAAAAAAATAATAATATGATTAAAATATATAGAAAGTCTATGTTGTACGGCTTCGTTGTACTGCATGATAAATCGTATAAATCAATATAGGAATTCTATCCATTTCAATCTTATCCAATCATTTTCTATAAATATTTAAGCAGGGTAGCTAACTGGTACCAAGGCAAGATAGCAACGTTGCAGTATATTCGTATTTCGGTTGTTACAGAAGTAAGCGGTTTACAGTATCGTTGCGAGTATAGAGGAAGGCTGTCTCTATCGTATTTGTACAATCATTCACAATAATTAGTTGTCTGAGAAGTTGCAACTTCGAAATTCGGAAAAATGTAGCATCTCTCCTCGATCTTTATTTTTCAGTATACAAAAAGTCCTATAATATACGTTCACTTCCTGAACATATGATACTCGTTGTCAGTAACTGAAACGATCGCCTTCCTAACATCGCTCACTCAAACGTCATCTCCCTTTTTCATTTTTAAAGACTACTGCGCGCGCGTTAAATAACATCCTGAGTAAGCCACGAGTTGAGATTCTGTTGAAATAAAGTTACAGGTTTCATTAAGCGTTCGAGAGAGCATAAAGTTAAATTACGGATCTCTTCGCGCGGTATAAATAAAATACGAACTCCTGCTCTCAAAATTCTTTAACGTGCGCGTTGGACTAAAACTACTGATAAAAACCGTCACTGTTTATTCTTACAGCATATCAAAGTACTCGGTGACACACATATAGAAACGTGAATTCTAGTAGCATGCTCTCAAAGAGCTAAAAGAACAGAGAGTGTCTTCGTAAGTGACAGAAAGATAACGTAAGAATGGAACGTATAATGTGTAAAAAAGCGATAGCTAAAAGTCGAAATAAAAGAGGCTTTTAGTGCGATAATGGTCCCATTAAAACTCTAAACAATTCGAGAATATTAATCTTCAAATTATATATAACATGAAACGTCTACGGCCCCTTATTACGGCATTCGTCAATTTTTGGCACCTTTGTACAGGTTTTATCAGATTTTAAAGTATACAAGGATTAAAAAATCAATAAATAACGAATGTAATATAGTTGATAAATAATTAATAAATTTTCATAGATCTTAATCTAATAAAATTCACACAAAATTGCTGAAAAGTGGCGAATACAAAATAACAAATATCGAGCGTTTATTTTTATAAATACATGTGTTCTATTATACACGTAAATGCTTGTTTTTAACATTGCGGATTTTGCTGTATTTCTCATATATCTACATAAAATTCCGATAAAATATACGCTATATATCCGACGCAATCGGGATTAAGTATATTTACAGAGTTCCGCAGGAATGAGCACATTGTTCCGATTGTTTTTGGTTCACCGAGCATGGCGGAACTATCGGACAACGTGCGAAGCAATTTTGGGATACCTAAATAGATGCTTCGACTTGTTTCCTAACACCCGTTACATTCAGCACAGCCGGAAACTCGACTAGCGCACAGGGTCTCGCTCGCCTACACGCTCTCACGCTCTCTGGAAGATTCACAGGGCGAGCATCGCACGCGATATGATGAAATATCGGGCTGCAGACGGACGTCGCGTTATTCAACGTCCCTTGCTCGCGAAACGCGTTTACACGAGGTCGCCTCTTTGAAGAATCACTTTTGTGGAATAACGCAGGTCACGCGTGTCAACTACTTGCTCATTTCCTACCGCGGTGAGGAATTCACGCGACGTTAGAAAACCACATAATTTAGCTAATGCAGCCAGACGGTGCCTGAAAACAGTGTGTTAACCCTTTGAACATCGCGACCGGACTAGATACGATTTTTGCCTTTCATCTCGTAGCGTATTCTGGATAAACGGATTACGCTTCGCCAGCTTGTTGAGCGTACAAAGTCATTTTTTTTTTTTTTCACGTACATTATATCACCGCACGCAATTTCCTGCTTCCAAGTGTACAGGTCGCGTAAACGTTTTGTAATTTGTCAAAAGCACAAGATTAATGAAAGAACTGCTCTCTGGTATCCAGAATGCAAAACGTCATTTTGCGTTGTTCCTGGTTTCGGAAGAATACTATGTATTGGGTTCAATTGCACTGTCCGACACAATTTTACTGTACGAGTGCAAACAGTTGTTTCCAATGTATTTCTGACCGCTAAACACGAATCTATTGTTCAAATTTGTCTATCACAAAAGTATGAACTTTTGAAAGTTTAAAATATCTTTTACTTCACTTCCGTAGAATTTTTCGTTTAAGAGGTAGAGTTGTTTAACCCTTTTCCTATATCATAAATGAAAAAGTCACAAATAAATTATCTTATGAAGAATGTCATAAGTAAAAATATTTAATTGTATCTTAAAACTACATATCTTACTATACCATATTACATATCTTAATACTTCTGTGGAAAAAAGTAAGTTTTGTACATAACATAAAATACTAAACACAAGAGAATTAACAATTTTACATATTCCTCACAGCACCAAACATTGCAGTAAGGTTATGAATAGGTTACAAGTTTACACATTTTAATGAGCATGTTATTGCAATCTGCCATTAACCTTATAAGATAACCTTACATTATAATATTGTCATAAAGTTAATATATCTTTAATATTTCAGCAAACTTACATGTAATTATTTCACTTTCTGTGTATCTCGAAAATACTACACAATTGAAATATAGTTTATTAATAATCACTTAATTGTATATACAACTTTTTTCATATATAAAAATTTTTTTTATTAAGAAAACAAATATAACTAAATTGAATTAAAATATTAATAATAAAATTAACTCTAGATTGTATTCAATAGCTGCTTCAAATGCTTTAGTTTTATGTATATCTCTGAATTTTCTTTTATTATATGAAATATTTGGACTACATAGTTTATTTTCATAGTTGTATTAAATAATATTATAATGAAATTATAATTACTGCTTCGGCTGCATATGGGAATAATAAAAAACGTTTAGTATTAGTTGAAGAAATAGCGCAGCAGCAAAGATGATAGATTAGGAACCTAAAAGTATCTGAGTTCGCGTCCGACTAGTACTGAATAAATTTTGAGATGTAAAAATTTTGAGAAATCAAATAAAAGAGCTAAATTTTATTTAAAATCAATATAAATTGACTAAGCTGAATATAAATAATATTTCTTTATTAAGAATTTCTTATTAAAAATATTGAAAGTTTCTAGGCATATTATATTAACTTTAATATAAAGTTCCGTATAAGGTTTCTGTAATGTTAATGGAATGAGCATGGACGAACATTTTCATGTTATTAGAAGGTTTTATTAACCTCCATGTAATTTTCCCATCTTACAATTTAAGGTTGTTGTAAACTTATGGCAATATTAATGTGCTGTGAGGGATATGTTTCTCTATAATATAAGCAATATTATTGTTTAACAATATAGACAAATGCGTAAATTATTGCTGAAGTTATTGCTTTTATATTTAATATTTTCCAACATGTAAATACAGAAAGCATTTAGTTTCTACGTAATGTAATATTAAGATAGAATTAAGTATCTCATCATTTATTAAGGAAAAGCGCTATCTTTAAATAGCTATATCTCCAAAGAGAAATATTATATAGAAATGAAACCAAACACATCTTAAAGCTTAAAGTTCACGTTTCCATATAAAATTAATAAAATTTAGAAAAAATTTTTCTTCCGCTGTGTGTTAAAACATCATAAATCCTTCAAAATCGTTTTTTTTTTCTTTTTATTCCATTCTTCTTTTTATTTCATTCTTTTCAAAATTGTGACGTGATAGCTAAAGTTGCATACGGATTTATATATAATAGCCAGAAGTACATCGTAACTAACTATTTTCACTCATGTAGCAAAAAAGAATGGTCGAAAGACAGTTCTTCGACAATATTGTTGAATTCAACCTGAGCAATCGTCACTTTTCTACCATAATCTACTCCAAATCTACAAATATTTATTTAATTAATACATTGTTCAATATCATAACTCTATTAAAAAAGAGGCAGAGAGAAGATAATCTTCATATCTCGAAGCTATTTCACTCACAATAAAATTGCACTCATCATAAAATGTTCCTTTAGAAAACGCAATATTCATATAAGATTGCGAGTTTCGTATAACACTTTTTACAGTAATGCGCAGTTTAGAGGTTATAAGAAATGGTAATTTCAAGCGCTCTTGTGCGTCACTCGACGGTAGTTATGCTGCATTTTACAATAGAACAAGAAGAACGAGAGGGGGTACTGAGAGAAAGGGAGGAAACTGTAGAATTTCGCCAAGTACGAAGAAATGTCTGTAATGAAGTGCATGTCATTATGCGCGTAGAAAGAAAATACGGAGTGGGTAAAATCGCCGCGCTCCTCGGGAAATCAATTGCAAACGTACAGCGTTTCGTTGTCCCTTCCGCTGTAACATGAATGAAACACGACTGTATGCTCGTGTCATTTTTCAGCGTTTGAGCGTCAAAGCCCGCGGTATAAAGATCACAGTACAGCCAGCGAAGTTTTTGATCTCAGCCCGCGCGATTTGCTTACTCGGGAACGCGCGCGCGGACAGTGCATTCCGCCGCGTATAATTCTCCCCAGCGCTGCAGAGAAGAGCGCAGAAACACCGTGGCACTCTTCATGGGGGACGGAGATGTAGTGATGCTCGGTGATGCAGCTTTTGTTTGCCCTTTTTAAATGCGGTCGCGCCGCACCACACCGACGCGACGCGACGACGCGTATGAATTCCGAGGGGCGTTGAATTTTTATGAGCTTGCATATCGCGAATTAGCCCACGTTTCGCTTACCTTACACACATACACACACACACATGCACGCACAAATGCGCATACATGAGCATACGCGGGGGAAGAAAGAGAGAGAAGTAAAAGAGAAACGTACATACCACCATTACCTTTTAACTTCTTCTGTGCAACCTGCTGATGCAGACAATTGTAGAATCGATGCGCCACAATAGGATCGTGTCTGGTTTCACCAGTGGAAGATAATTTATTCGGCTGATACATTCAGCTTTTTTTCCTTTTTTATGTGTCGCGCAAAACAACCTCTTATCGCCTCGATATCTTTGATGATTTAATTACCGTGTAAGAGTAATCGAAAAACATCGAGTATCAGGAAACACTATTTTATTTCTGGAAAGTAAATAGAAAACTATCCAATTAAAATTAATTTTTCTTGAAACAACAAGTGTTTTTTATTAGTTTTCTTTATAGATTTCGCTTATCTATATTAATCTTAATATAATATCAATTGTTTGAAAATAGATTTTGAGAAAGTATTAAGAATTAGATCAGATGAATACTTGATTTATCTTGCAAAAACAGTACTTTTTATTAAGTAAATATTAATGTAATCGAATAATCTTATATAAATAGTAAAAAAATAATACAAACAGTTATAAATATATACAATACAACCATTATTTGATACTTAATATTACAATTTTTACTTTTTCATGGTTACTATGGAAATATACACCAAATGACACTTGAAAAATAAACTATATTAACTATATTAACTATATTAACTATATTAACGACTTAATTTTACATGTAACAAAGAGCAAATAAGAATTTGTAAAGTAAATTGACTGTTAAAATAAGACATTCCATGCAATCATTCTAAACAGTCTAAATAATATTAAATTAAATTTGTAAATACATTAATTTAACGACACATTAAACTAACTGTGTAACTTAGTTTTGAAATTTCCTCACTAATTATACTTGCAGAGCCTATTCAACCTTTGTTATTGTTAAGTAAACGTTTAGAAACTTAGCTAATACAAATTGCGAAACACGAGATCTAAAATAGAGTGTATGCACTGTACGTGCACTCGTACTAACCTGGTTTCTTTCTAGGTTAGGTTAGGAGCCAAGATACTAATAATTCCACTGCTATCCAGTTGGCTACGTCATTTAATTGGCTAGAAATCATAATATTCTTTATTACGCGACTATTTCTTAATACACGATATTTTTTTATCACAGCAATTTCTGTGTTATACACAAAGTAAAGAATCTTTTCCGACTCACGAGAGAAACCGTTACCGCAATAAAACCATAAAATTTCACGGATTCGCGCCTCTGGTCACCAATATCTTCTCATCCGAACCCTCCGAATGCGCTATATTTTACTTCGCATTCGGTGCAAATGGAAAGTGCAGCAACTCCCTGGTTTGGCGTCAACGACAACTTTCTGCTCAGAATATAAGAGCCATGATACGCGTACGACTCGGTTGTACTACAACCGATGCACCTTTGATCTTTTACATATCTTTTTGGAATTTTGTTACGGAAGTCACAGTGATCATAATGATATTTCTAAATTTGTCGTTTAGTGGCGCGACAAAGTGATTCTTACTACAGTAAAAAAAAAAGTGATGATTACAAAAATTGCATCTTACAAATTACTTTAATTTTGATACTTTAATTTTGATATTGTAGAGAATGAGATATCGAAGTGCGACTCAGGACTCTACTCTGTGAAACATGCGTCAGAATCAAAATAATTTGTAAAGTTTCGAACGAATGATCGCGAGAGGATAATAAAATGAAGAACAAGCAGACACGTATCGTATAAATCTCGATCAGCTAGCGCTGATAAGGACGATGGAACATTCTGTAACTATCTTGCGTTCTCTCGCACATGAAATTTTGTCGGAAGATAACGTTAGATTTCGGTGTTATAGAATTCTGCATAATGTGTTCGCTACGTACCTTCACGTAGCCAGAGGCGGCAGGTAAATTACTGAGAGGCATAATTTAATCATCTCGCAGCTTTTGTGAATTTCTTTCGTACTGCATTAGCGTTACTTAATATTATTGCTTTCACGCGCGCGCGCGCACGCACTAACAACCGTGTACTGCTGCGTAGTAAAGAGTTACTTTTGTGCACGATAGAGCGAGTGACTATGAACGTTAGTCTAATAAATAAACGAATGAATATAATATTTATTAACGTCCTGTATTCTCTTAGAAAGCCAACTCTGGCCAGGACATACGAAAGACAGAAGACAAGGACAGACAAAAAATTTTATTGTAAGAAAATATAGTTGCAATTAGAACAAACTTATATGCATTGTTACTTAGTAAAACATAAAAGAGAGGACGAGCATATTAAAAAAGTTAGCGCTGTTACTTATTATCGTACAGCAAGTAATTATGCAGATTATTTTCAAAGCGACGGAGTCAGATTTACGTATAAAGAGCGGAAACGAGTTCCGCGTGTAACATGCGGAAAAAAAGACTAGACGTTGTAAGATGTAAGTCCAACGTTGTGGAAGAACTACGTCATTTTTAAAGAGATGTTTACACACAAAAACAAATAATTGAAAGTAGAAATTGTTAGTTTAGGTATAAACAAGTTTAATTATATATAAACACAAATATGACAAATGTAACATATATATGACCTTAACTAAGAAACTCACAACTTTCTTTCAATTATACACATAGATTCATTAAACACCTCGGAGAAGATTTCTCTTTAGCGAAAGTCAGGAAGTCTAATTATAGAGAGTATCTTGAAATTACGCGTTGAAACTTACGAAGAAAAATGTGATAAATTAAGCACTGAGTTTGTAAATAAGTAAACGACGAGAAATATGGCATTTCAGTCAATTTGAAGTCATATTTAACATTAAGGAGAAAGTAGATGACGAACATGTTGCGCGATAATACACTGAAAAAAATTCTTCTATTATCAGAACAAAAGCACGTTTGCTGTCTAATGTCCGTTAGAAAAATAAACCGAACAGTTGCCATTGCAAATAATTTTTTATTATTTGTCATTTTAATAACAACAAATATATATTGCCTGAAACATAAATCACATTATTCTATTTAGGTTAGATTAGGTAAGTTATGTCTCCATTACAGAAGTATTGCTTAGATCAGCAAATTGAAAATAACAAATCACTTGTTACCTCTACAAAGGCATCCTATACCATTTTGTATTTTTTTAATTAACAAAACCTTTTTGTCAATATAAATGCGTATATAAAAATTTTCTTGAAAACCTTTCGTATAGTTTTAGACTTTTAAATTTAATTTTAATTTTACATCAATGTTTTTTTACATTTTCCTAAGCGGAGTAAATATAAATTCGGTATTTATAAGCTGCAGAACTTTAATACCAAGTAAATATTTATGTCGGCAACTCAGTGTCAATTTTGATATTTTTTGTCGCTTTTACCACACATTAAACAATTCTCCGATTAATTATTTCACGCACTGAAAGAAAGAGTCTTTCTAATTTAACAAAGTACCAGTACCTATAACAAATAGTTTATTAATGTAGGACAGCAAATAAACCCGTCGAATGAGAACAAATAATTTGTTACTTTCAATTTGCTATTCTAAGCACACATCTGTAATGCAACTATGCAATACATCTGTAATGGAGACATAACTAACTTAATAGACGAGAATAACGTGATTTGTATCTCAGGCAATATATGTTTGTTCGGATAACAAATAATGAGAAATGATTTGCAATGGTAATCGTTCGATTAACGATTTCTTTACCGACCATCAAATATACTTAATATACCGAAAAATAAACGAAGGATTTTTCTTAGTGCGTACTTTTATTGTGTAAAAGCACTTGTAACTCTATATAACCAATCCTAACTAGGAATTTACTACTCATCAAAGTGGCCCAGTACCGATTTATAGTAAACGTTACTGGCATAGTACCAGATGCCAGTACGAGTTTAGTATTAGTGTGATACTGGGGTGATAGAAAAGGGCCAGTATCGGAAAACAGTACTGTCGCAGTACAGAAATCAGTAATATACAAGTATAAAAGAAATATTGGATTCTTAGCACTAGGGAAGTGCCTATTCCCAGTACTGGGCCAATATCGTTTCCTAGTAATTTTTATTATTTGTATAATTATTAATATCACAACTATGTAAAGCCTATTCTACAATTGCGTGAACGTGGTTGTAAGTAGTTGTAAGTGATTACGACAACCAATCAGAGTAAAGTAATCAGTGAATAAAACATTCGGATTGGTTGACTCTTACGTTCACGACTACGCTTATGCAATTGTAGAATGGGCTTAATATGGAAAGAAAGATTAGACCATGGCCGGGCTTGCTCTCATTTGTACCTATACATGTCTATTTTTAATAGTCATATGAGGAAAAAATCTTTGGGGCGGAATCGAACTCAAGTCTTCCACTTATCAGGCAAGCGTTCTTACCACTATCTCGGTTTTGCATTAGTAACCTTTTCCGTTTTCAATAAAGGATATTGGTATCGTTTTTCGGTACCGGCATAATACTGGCCCAATATCCTCTATTGGCAGATTATATACGATTCTTACTTGGGTTCAGTACTGATCAGTACTTAGTATCCAGTACTGATTCTACGAGCAGGGCTAATACTATTGAGAGTACAAATTAGTTTGGTCCGTTTTTTTGTGGTCAAAAATGCATTTATTTCAGAACAAATGAATGAACAGATTAATCAAAATATTGTCCATTGCTGGCTACTACTTTTTCCCACCTCTCAGGCAATTTTCGAATTCCATCTCGAAAAAATGTCTCGTCTTTTGAGGCGATCCAAGTTAGGAGTCAATTTTTGATTTCTGCGAAAGAAGTGAACCGGTGACCTGCCAAATCGTGCTGCATCCGTCGGAACAACCAGTAATCAGAAGGAGCAATGTCCGGCGAATACGGCGGGTGCGGTAAAATATCCCACTTGAGCGTTTCCAAATAATTTTTTACGACTTTTGCGACATGAGGCCGAGCGTTATCATGCAGAAGAATAACTTTGTCATGTCTTTGCTCGTATTCCGGCCGTTTTTTTCGTAATGCACGGCTCAAACGAATCAATTGTTGCGTAATTCCCAATGATTCTGCAAGCTCCTCTTGCGTTTGACTCGGATCTTCATCGAGTAATGCCTCCAATTCTTTGTCTTCGAATTTTTTTGGCTGTCCAGAGCGAGGCTTGTCTTCAACGCTGAAATCACCATTCTTGAAACGTCGAAACCATTCCCTATATGATTTACCAGTTGGAGCATTGTCACCATAAACTTCTACAAGCATTCGATGCGCTTCAGCTGCACTTTTCTTCCAATTAAAGCAGAAAACTAAAACCTCCCGCAAATACTGCTTAGTTAACACAAAATTTGACATATTCAACACAGTTAAAAACAGGGATTTTGTATGACACTCAAAGCGATATAAACTGAATATTATTGACAGATGTCTAACCTCTCTGGGAAACCATCGAAATCAGCTATTACTATGAAACATTCATAATAGCCAGAGCCATTTTTTGAAAACGGACCGAACTAATTTGTACTCCCAATAATAATATAGCTTTTTTAATACTGCGCCAGTACCGAAAACGACAAACACTTTTTGGTAACGCCCCAATACACGTACAGTACGACTATGCAATACCTAATCTTAGTACGGAGCCAATACCAATAATATAGTTTTTTTTATATTAGACCCAGTACTGAGCCAGTACCAAAACCGGACATCCGCTTTTCGGTATCGACCCAGTATCGGGCCATTTTTCTGTATTGGCGAAATCATATATATTAGGACCTTAACTTAGTTTCCGCCCAAAAAATACTGAGAAAAAGCATTTATTGTAAAAAAATTTATTTAAATTATTTCAATGAAAGTATTTTCCATCACTTTCTACAACTTTTTGCCATCTTTCTGGCAACTGGGCGATACCATCTCGATAAAACGATGTTTGTTTCGAAGCAATCCATTCGTCCACCCATTCTCGCACTTCTT
>NW_022639514.1:1338853-1436869 GCF_010583005.1 Odontomachus brunneus | reverse complement strand
TCACAAAGCAAAAGAAATTGTTGTTTAGGAAAATAATTGTGTATGCTGACTGAATGTTATCGAGAAATGTCGAAATTAATCACAAACTACCTGTTTCGTTAGTAATGACTACTAGAACTGTTTGCATTGCCATCTAACATTTGCGGGCGGAAACTAAGTTAAGGTCCTAATACGATTCCTACTTGGGATATGGCGTAAACTTTACAGGAAAAAGATTAGTATTTTGTCAGTAAAATTTTCAAGTATGGACTCTTTTTAATAGAAATGTTATAGAGGAACTATGTAGTAATATAACTATATAGTAATATAACTATACAGTAACTATTAAAGAATATAATCGGATAATAAGGAATATTATGATTTCTATTATGCATCGCAACCAATTATGTGTCGCAACTAACCGAATTGCATTGAATTTATTAGCTGCTTAACTCTTAACTATGCGATGAATACGTGAGATGCATTTACATCCTAGGCTTCTTTTTTCCTAGATTTTACAAAAATATAAATTTTTTCAATACTTCACTATTTCGGTACTTTTCCTTAATCCTCTTTCTAATCTATTAAGGTTACTGACTTATTAGGTTTTTAACTCATTAAGGAGCTCACTCTTTAACTCATTAATGTTTACGAATTTTACTCAGTATTGTCTATTGACGCCGTTCCGTTAAAGTCCACTAGGATGTAATTTACATGCCTCTTAGTAATACATACTAATGAGTTACATACATTTATAAGATATATTATAATTTTATATAACATTGTGTGTATGTGTGTGTTATAAAATATATTATAATAAAATTTAAAAATGTATAGCAGATTATAAATTTATTTTTGTCCACAACATTGACAGCGTTAAAAGAAATGTGATTTTAATATTTTTCTAAATATTGTTTACTCTTCAGTTTTTGGTTTAGATGTTTGTATTATTTGTATTTTTACTATTTGTAAGATTATTTAATCATTAATATTTATTTAAAGATAATAAGAATTATTTTTTTTTGCAAGATGAATGAGATACTCCCGACCTATTTCTTGATGCTCTCCTAAAATAAATATGTTGATATTATATTAAAATTATTATAGATAAATAGAATCCATAAAAAACATGTTATGAAAAATACTTTATTTTACAATTTAACATAAACCGTTTCAATTTTCTTAAACAGTTTTCGATTTACCTTCCAAAAGCCAGATAGTGCTCCTTCATACCCAAAATTCCTTTACAGACCACGTCTAATAAAGTATAGTCAATTAAAAACGCATTGACAATCACGACTGTCGCTACTTTCGTTAAGCATAAATTAATTCATAACTTGTCAAGAGAAAGATCTGTATTCGAGATAAAATATCGAGCTTCTCCAACGTGATGCGATTTACAAGATTGTTATGGAATTTTTTAAAGGAATAATACTAGCGAGCTGAAGACTCCTCTGTGATGTGGTTGTTACAAAATTAAAGTGGCGCTACTCGCGTTCCTGATATATATTCTCCACTCCTGTGAAACTCTCGAGCATATGTGACCTCTGATCTTCTATTGATGCATCTTGTATGTGGGACGCTTGAAAAAATAATAATAATGTCGCCGTCGAAATTACGTGGAAAAAATGTAAAACGCGGGAAAGCGCACAATAAATTCAGTTGTTGTAGTATCGGGCTACCTTCACCCTTATTCCTCGTGCAAGGCGAGTCCGCGACTACGACCTCTCATCGCATGACTCTCATTCTCCCTGTCCGACGCGACACTCCGAGAGAGGGAGAGTAGTTGCATGTCGCGTAGCTAGTATGCAACAGCACATGGAGTAGACGTACAGCTTGACGTATTGCCGGGGGAGTGTATTGTAACTGTGCCGTTACACCAGGACCAGGGCCCACCCATAATAATCATGTCACAACACAATCCGCTCACATACGTGTATAATTGTTATAACGATCTTTATCAGCCTTTGACCCTGCCTGGCGGGTATACAACGGAGATTACATTGAGAGAAAGGGAGAACGCTGGAGAGGCAAACGTTGCATTAACAGTCAGGTGTCAACGTTACCAATTGTAAACAACGTTTGCAATTTTAGACAACATTATTCAAATGTCTCGTCATTTCGTTATTGAAGATCTAATACATTAAGCTTATCAAAATGTATTTTGATTTCCAAGATTTTACTTCCAAGTTGTTGTAATTTCGTCAAGTATAATGTTGAATACACTAGACTACTTCGCGGTCGCGTATTGTATGAAAGTGAAACATCTCGGCAATTAAAGACTCAATTCTCTATCAAAAAGCCATTGCACGGTTCTTTTCACGTATATTTAAGTGTTTGAAAGGAAGAATGGCTTGTGCCGATCATTTTGTACGATACCCTTATAGAAATATCACACTAAGAATCATTGATAATTACTTATTTTCAGTATTAAAAATACTGGATAATAAGTAATTATCAATGATTCTTAGTATGATATTTCTATAAAGGTATTCTGTATTCAATGTAAAAAGACAGCCGTAACTGTAGCATATCCTCTTTAAAAGAACGCAAACTTACTCTTGTCGCGAGAACCGTCCATTTATAACTCAAGATAATATGGGAATATAATCGTTAAAAATAACCGATCGCTCAGAACAACTGTAATTATAATGCTTCTTTCGTTTCTCGTTGAAATGTGAAAGATATCATATTCGATACGCGCGATTTATATCTGATAAGCCGAGCGTTTTCTATCGCGCCGCGTTTTCACGGACAAATTATAACGTGTTGTAATTGCGTATAAAGTGGGCATGCGACGTGACGTATCGCCGTGGAGTGTATCGCGAGGCGTGCTACACTGTATTGCCACCACGGCAAGCTACAATAATCATGTCATAACGCAATCCGTGCGTGCTTTCCGCGGGTACCCGAGGCTTGTAATTATCGCGCCACACGAGGACTCGTTATAGCCTTTAACGCGGCACACATCGACTCCCGATGCACACACGTTAAAGTGCTTGTACAATTGCGTATACGACCTCCGGTCCTTCATGGACGCGATGTCAACGACAGAAACGGCGCTCTCAAAGTACATCGCACTAGGTCGTGCATTGAAGTTTAATTATACGTCTCACATTATAATCTAATACTGCGTTACGAGAGTTAAATATACTACCGTGTGATCGCTAACGACTCCTTTTTACGTAGCTTTGATGCATCTAAAATAAAATATGAATTCTGCGCGATTATTTTCCGCCTTCAAAAGTAACGTAGAAATTTAGAGAAAGAAATAAGAACTCGCAAACGAAGATATCAATCAAAAAATAGGAAAAAGGGCAATTCGAGTTCAAGCACAGGACTAATAGTGCTATATACTATAATGGTAAAAAACCTTCCTTGTGTTAGGAAATCGTGTAATATTTATTGAACATGAATAATCAATATAAAACAATCATACGTTTCGGCTCAACCCTCTTCAGTGATAATAAAAAACTCAAGGTTTACGACACGAACGCATTACAATTAATTAAAGACCTGCGTAACTTGACATGAATGTTAATCGCAATAATAAAGCTGACAAGACCGTTACCGAAATAATATTAAGTAGTTAATTAATATTGAGAAGTAGCCGTCATAACTTTGTTGAGTTCAGCTAAAAGTAAACCGATCCTGATAACGTCTCAATCGCGTTCGTGTCGTAAACCTTGAGTTTTTTATTATCACTGAAGAGGGTTCATGGTTGAGCCAAAACATATGATTGTTTTATATTGATTATTCATGTTCAATAAATACGATTTCCTAACACAAGGAAGGTTTTTTACCTATATGGTATATAGCACTAATAGTCCTGTGCTTGAACTCGAATTGCCCTTTTTCCTATTTTTTAACGTAGAAATCTTTGTAAGATATGTATATTACCGTCCAGAAGTTTAGAAGCAGTCATATTTTTGTGTGAAATAATCGTTTGTAAATATTATAAAACCAACCGTTTATAATAAATGTTTATTGACATTGACGACTACTTTAGATCGGAACATCAACTCTTTGTGACTATATCTAATAAATTCTTGCTATTATCTACTTGCGGTTGAACACTTTGTTTTGCTCACATTCGAGTCACAAAAATATGTTTACCCTTAATTCCGATATCTAACCATTGTATTCTAATTAAATGAGATCTTAAGGGAATGCTGAAAACTTTACTGACAGAACACTGACATTTTTCTGCAAAGTTTATGTTGTATTGGTTACAAAAAATTATAAATGCTTTATAACTTCTCAGACTACTGTTGTGATTATTTGTGATTACTGTTGTGATTATCTGTACAAACGTAATAGAGACAATATTCCTCTATGGTTTTATGTCTGCAATGATCCAGCAAAATATATGTTTTGTTCTATAATAACCGAAATACGAACTGCAACATGGTCATTTTGCCTCAGTTCCAGTTCAAATTGACTAACAACTCAGAATAAAAAAAGCCACATTTAAAATATATATTCTGATTAATAGTTTAGAAGTCTACAGTCTCTTACCAGTCCTTAAATAGTAATCAACTTTATCTTGTCCGTCGATTTCAATCATTCTAATAAAGTTGCTTCTTTATCCGAAATAGGGGAGAAAAAGAGAGAGAAAGAGAGAGAAAGAAGATCATACACTTGCAGGGAACTTCGTTGTAACTAATAACACGTCACTTATGTTTATTTATTCATAATACAGAATATTAATACCAAATTTCGAAACATTCGAAAGTGTACTTTACTACTCCTAAATCAGTTGTTTCTATTTTTTAACTATACTAGAACAACACAAACGCACGCATCATTCAATTTGTGTTAGAGATATATTAATATTAACGAGATATACGTAATATTAACAATCACAAAATAAAAAAACACAAGGAATATTTCCTATTATCGCTTTCTTTCTCCATCTCTCCTTTCCTCTTTAGCTTTTTCTTGTCCTCTCGTTGTCTCTTCTGAACAATTTCCATTCCTGGGCCCCATTCTTATTCTTAGATCATCTTTATTTCTAGACTGCTTCTATGTATCGTCTTCATTCCTAGATCGCCTCCATTCCTGGACATTTTGCGATTTGGTTGCCACTATTTCTCTAACTATAGATACATAAAAAAACAAAGCATATGGTCATAGATATAATCTTTCCTATATCCTAGCCGGGCAAGACTACTATATTTCTTTAGTTAATAAATGTTTATATATATGAAAAAGTTCTCTGCGTGTATGGTGCAACGGTTACAAATTAATATCTTGATATTGAAGAGATACTTAAGATTTAAGAGAGGATCAGACTTGAATTCCTAACGGCTAATTGATGATTTATTTAGCTCTCGATAATGTAACGACACTTCAACGTCGCCGAGCACAAATCGTGCGATAAAGTAAACTCGCTAAATGTCTCCTCTATCGAATAGAAAATTTAGCTGGTATCTCCCACCCGCGAATGTCACCATACTGCATAGACCGTCGTGACATTTTTTCTATATTTTCTACCCGTCTCCAGCGTCATAAATCACGGAATGCTTTCGGTTAATCGCCGTAGCTTCTCTAACGGAGTGCGCGCATCATCCATTTTCTTTGGCTCAAGACGGACGCAACGGCGGTGCCCGCCACGTTTATCCGATAATTGTAATGTCAAGCGTCTCTCGATTCATTCGTCCTCGTCGAGAGTGAAGCGGCTACGATGTCCTCCGGCGCACAGCGATACGTGCCTTGACTACGCGAGCAGTCATTGTCCACTCGGGCAAACTACATTTCTTACGCGTTGTCGCAACGAAATCGACTGCAAATCCTTCGTCGGAGAGGCATTTATAGCATCAAACTCTGGAAAATTTAATAAAGACACGATATAATGGAACTTTGTGTGTTTGTGTGTGTGTATGTGCGCATTGTTGGTCGAAAAATACACCGAGATCGGTACACGCTCTTAATTAGGCAAACAGCTCTTGTCGCAAGCAACAGTATGGAATTAGCAGGGGAATTATGGTAAAAGAAAGTGACAAACTATGTTATATTGAGGCATCTTTTCTCTTCCTATATATTTTTTAGGTTATTCTCGTATGCGAATAATATCACTTCTTTATGTCGGGATAACAAAGTCGATTCAGGTGCGATTTTATCGGCAGTACGTTATTCGTGAAACGATCATGAGGTACGATATCGACGGAATTCAGAAAGAACCGCGCGATTCTATAATTCCGATGTCGCGTATCTTTATGATTCATTCGTCTTTGTCTGGCCCGAAAACAGAAACGCCCCTGCGAGACGGACTACGTGCTCAGACTACTAGGGAAGTTGCTCTTCGATTTCATCATTCTACAACTTTTAACACTGCCATGGATTCTGCGTACCGCACGTCGGTCGATCGACAGTGAATCTCTCGGAACAATCAAAGACACTTCCACAGCCATTCATTCGTCGACGACGACGTGGAGATATTCTAAAGTATAATTTATCAATCATTTTCGACTCACGGAAAAATATTTCACTTTTACTCGGATAATTACTCGGAAGCGTGGTTTAATTGTAAATAACGAATATGCGTAAATTGAGGAAATTTTTCATGATAATTCAGCCCGTTAATCCTTCCCCGAACTGACTTTTCCAGTGCCGGAATTTTGCCGAGATTTAAAGGGAAGAGATAGCAAATTCAATATTTTGCAAAGAAACCGTGTCAAATACAATTCTACCTGCAATTGAAAGTCTGTAATATGATTTCCATTTTGTTCCATTAAACGCTTGCAATATAATTTCGCTTTTGCTGTATAAATGTACCACAGCGACATGTGCTTTTGATATTAAAATACGTCTACGCACCAATATCTACACTCTCTCATATTAGTCTGATTTCCTATTAATTCTATTAATTGAATAAAGATTTTCATGTTATATTTACTCGAAATATAATTTATTTGGACTGTGTGACACCTTCAGAGTACCAATTTTAATAAAAAAGAAACAAAACATTTAAACATAAAAGACGTTTGATAAAATAGATTTTGATCTAACAAGTGTAATGTAAGTTATACAAATAATCTTGTGTTTATTTGGGTCGCTGAATGCGATTATAACATCCATAACATATTATATATTTATCCATCTAAACCCATGAGAAAATAATCAAATTTTGCCATAAGGGGATTGAAATAAATTTTTTAATAAATAATCTTTTAATAGTACGACAACGATTTTATTCCAATTACTTAATTACTTGCATTATAGTTTTATACCTTTTTTCATTGAAAAGTAAGGAAATACACTTTAAAATGAAACACTTTAGAAATGATAAATCTAACATAACAAAATCAATATAATATATACATACGCTTTGTTAATTTCGCTATGTTAGATTTAGCATTTCTGAAGTGTTTAATTTTGAAGTGTATTCTCGGTGCTCAATGAAAAATGTTATAAAACTGAACTGTAATATAAATAATAATTAATTTAAACAAAATCGTCACACTAATAAAATTTCTATTCACTAAAAATAACTTATTTTGATTTTTTTTAGGCAAATTTTGATCGCTTTCCTACGCATTCAGACGGATAAAAACTACCATATTTAACGAACTGAAAAACGTAAGATTACATGTATAATTTACATGTATTATTCATACTTTTCAGATCAAAATCATCCCATTTTATTCATCGTCCTTTATACAGGGTGTCCCATTTTAATGGATCACCTCAAATATCTCTTGAACAGTGCATTTTAAAGAAAAATGTTTCAAATAAAAGTTTTGGGATTTCGAGGGGGACATAAGATGATATCATTGGTTTGACCTCGAGTGGCGTCATCAAGGTCAGGACAAGGTCACTTTGAATTTTTTAAATGGAACCTCTCATTTTTCATTACATATTCTTATAGCATATCTCGAGAGCTTTTCAAAACATTATAATAAAATATATTTTCATTAAGTATCTCTCGAGTTAAAAGATTTTAAAGTTACGACATTGTTGCCATTAGCATTGATACCCAAGGTATTCGACTGACGGCTAAAACTTTTTGAATGTTGTTCAGGGCCATGACCTTGACAACATTTGTCAAGGTAAAGGCGATTGAAGGTTGTTCCTAATATTTTCATTTCTTTAAATTTTACAGTGAAAACGAAAATAATAATTTAAAATTATAGGATAACATGTGCGGCTCGATTAATCCCAAAAAATCATATGAAGGTCACATTGTTCATTGTGTCAAAATTATGACTCGTAAACTAGAGGTAAAGTCGTTGATCGGTGATCCATTAATTTAAAACAAGACCATTGATAATCCAGCCTAAGGCAAGATCGTATTATTATTTTCGTCTCCACTGTAAAATTTGAAGAAATGAAAATATTAGGAATAGCCTTCAATCGCCTTGATCTTAACAAATGTTGTCAAGGTCATGACACTGAACAACATTCAAAAAGTTTTAGCCGTCGGTCGAACACCTTGAGTATCAATGCTAATGGCAACAATATTGTAACTTTAAAGCTATTCAACTCGAAAGATACTTAATAAAAAAATATTTTATTATAGTGTTTTGGAAAGCTCTCGAGGTATGCTATAAGAATATGTAATAAAAAATGAGGAGTTCTACTTAAAAAATTCAAAGTGACTTTGTCCTGATCTTGATGACGCCACTCGAGGTCAAGCCAATGATATCATCTTATGTCCCCCTCGAAATCCTAAAACTTTTATCTGAAACATTTTTCCCTAAAATGCACTGTTCAAGAGGTGATCGATTAAAATGGGACACCCTGTATATGAACTACTTATAGTTATAGATAATTATAGTTTACTGAAAGTAAACGAATTCAAAAGTTTTTTTTCTTTTTTCTTTTAAGAAGTTCTAGCGTTTGACCAATTATAAAATAAGTCTGAAATATATATATAGTGAAAAAAATTTTAATAGAACTAACAATACAAAAAATTTAATAATCTTTACCATATTGTTTCCGAAATGATTATATATAAAGTCATATTGTGCAAATATATTTATTACTATTATTATTATTATATACAGGGTGTCCCAGAACAACCTTCGAAGCTCTTGTGAGAACATAATATGTATCAATTAAACATAAAAGTCCTATATCGATTTGTGATATTCGCAATAATTATCGAGATATTAATTAAAGAAAATTTGTGAATGATCACGTGAGATATAGTAAATGAGCTGTACTGGTGACGTCTGTTATCATCAAATAAAAAAGGTCTTCTACTAATTTCTTATAACTGTAATAACTGTTATCATCAAATAAAAAAGATCTACTAATTTCCTATAACTGTAATAACTTTGTAGATTTTTAATTATTAATTAAAAAAGATTAGCGGATAGTCGCTCGCGACTATAATTTATTAATGTTATCTAATTAATAATAAAAAGTTTATAAAATTATTAGGAAAACGGTACAGCTCAGCTATCATATCTCGTGTGACCATTCGCAAATCTTCTTTAATTAATATTTTGATAAATATTGCAAAATGGTATAGGACTGTTCATCTTAATTCGTACTATGCCTCCATGAAAGTTGCTTCAGAAGTTGTTTTAGGACACCTTATATACGAGAGTATTTGTAACTGTTATAACGAGAAAAACGAACAACACAATTAGTTGTAAAGAACAGATTAAAGTTGAATGTGTTACAGATAAATGTAAATAAAAAGAACAGGATCGGTTGCTGATGATACATGTAGAAATTCTGTTATATAACAAATTTCTCCTAATTTAATATATTTATATGGCGAGACAAAAATTTTAAAAATTGTAATAATAAAGTGAACATTTAAACATGTAAGTTTTATTGAAGTATTACATAAATTTATCTTCAGGTTGTAGAAAAACTTACATCTTTAATTTTTTAGTTAGATTTTATTAATAAAATATTGATTGACTACAACATACAATGAAACATCCTTAAAGAGCCATTTTTCTAGACGAAACGTGGTAAACAATTAACGATCCAATACACATTCAGAGAAAAAGAGTTGGTGATGGCTATTAGTAACAACTTTATGAATTTTCTATACTGAAAGAAAAATATCTAAAAATTAATATATTTAATTGGTGGGTACTAACAGCACATATATTTACTTAAATCTAAATATTTTTATTTAAATACAATAAATAACTGCTTTCACGAAAAGCTAAGATTTTCTTAAGGTTTTAAGAAAATATATATAGTCTGTCACACAAGAGTGTGTCGGCGATATCTTCGAATCTTGATACCTAATGAAAACGAGACCACGATAATCTAAATGTATACAGTCGTCTTGAATACGCGTTAACTTGGTTTCTTTCAGATATGTTTGCGTCACATCAACTTCAGAGATAAGTGCTGAGTATTTAAAACGGTTTGAGGCGGTTTTCCTATGTAGTCACCCAAAAGGGCCAAAAATAAATTTTGCAAGTGCTGCTAAATACCTACATAAGTCGTCACAGTTCGTTAGGAAGTGGGTAGAACGGTATAAAGAAACAAAAAGTGTCGATAACCTTCCAGATCACGGCTCAAAGTGAAAGACTATCAACAGGGAAGAAAGTGATTCTTCGATTTTTTGAGAAAAATCCGAATCCGAATCCGAATCTTTCTTTACAAAGAGGACAAGCAGTTTTGGCAAAAAAGATGCAAATATTAGTATAATGACACTAGGACATCGTTTGGAAGAGCATAATGTCAAATGGCGTAGTACAATATCCAAACCGTTACTTTCAAAAAAGCATAGTGAAAATCGCCTGACGCGGGCTCATCAAAATATCGATCATGACTGGAGCAACATAATGTTCAGTGATGAATCTTCTTTTTGGTGTCCTATTAGACATGCTTGGTTTAGGACAACCCGTAATAGAAATGTAAAATACCGACAAAAGTGCATGTTTGGGGTTGTTTTAACATACGGGATTTCGGGAGTTTGTGCGTCTTCACAAACAATTCGAATGCACAATAAATGTTAAAATTAAAAGGGGACTTCTTACATCAGTTAAACATTAGTTTAATAGAACTGAGGACGAATGGATTTTGCAAGAAGATAACGACCCAAAACATCGAAGTAGTAATTAGTTGGCGCATGTCTCGCGTTCGCAACAAAGAAGTGTAAATTACTTTACGTAACGGCGCCACAGCGAAACATTTTAATTGACGTGCAAAAGTGTCGCGGCAATTCGACCTAAAACGTCGAATCAGTAGCGAATGGAAAGTGAAAAAAGGTATTATCGAATTGAATTGGTCTTTCCAGTCCCCTGAGGCAAATTCAATAGAAAATGTGTGGTCCATAATGAAGCATTAACTTAAAGGAAAACGTATATTAAAATTAAAAGCCTTAATAAAACGTATTCGTCAATTATGGAGATTGCTACCTGTGTCATACGCCGAGAGAAATTGATAGAAAATATGCCAAGAAGATGCGAAACTATAATTGCTAACGGAATAAATTGGACTCACTATTAAAGTAAAAGAGTACTAGTGTTTTCGATTTATCAAAATAAATTTACAAAAAAATTTATATTTACAGAGATATCGCCGACACGCTCTTCTATGACAGACTAAAATATATAATAAAATACATAAATATATAAATACATTTTCTTATTTGAAAAATATTTTATATTAGCATAAATAAATATATGTTGTTAAATACTCTCACCACACAAATAAATATTTGCTATTTTATAATTATTGCAACTAGAGCTTTAATTAATAGTTTATTAAACTGTATACATTACAATTTTACACATAAAACTCGTATAGTTGTCACTTGTATAGTTGCCATTAGCATATTTTACTTTGAATACGCATATACTTATTCATTCACTTTCTCCTCTCTCTTGTTTCCGAATATTACGAGAGGGAAAACGCGGTAAATCTGCAAAATCGCAAAACTATTTCCAAACTTTGCTTAAGAGAGCCAGGAACCTTGAAATTTGAACAGCTCAAGAAGTAAAAAGTTTCAGAGTACTGTTTCCCTCCCCCCACCCTCCCCAAGGATCTCACATCCGTCACGTCCGCGCGTTGAGTGATCGTTAAGATTAATCCACAGTCGCTAGATTCGTTTATCGTTACCAATAGTCTCTGTCGGGCTATTCAATTCGGTCGATGCCAAGCTCGCAGTCCAGACACGTAACTCTCTGCGTTCATATCCTTCACCTTCGCGCCTCGGCCCTGAGCGAATGAATCAGCGAATATGTCGTCGTCCGGAAAAGCGCTTCGCGGCCGACCGAGGGCCCGAGGGTACGCTCGTCTTTTTGTCACGGGTTCCGTAGACGGCTACCGTAAAATTATCATATACCACGGTGGGGACGAGGAGGATGGGGAAGGGAGAACGAAGGGGAGGTTGGGGAGAGCGACGTGCCACATCGTGCTCCTCTCCTCCGCTGTGCTCTCCGCACCTCGACCGCTACGGCCCCTTCGCCTTCTTCTATTCGCCCTAAGTCCCAGCTGACTGACAGAATAATCTGCGGCGGCAAACGAGGGAAATAATTCAGCACCATGCGGATAAGCAGCCGCGTGGAAAGAATACTTGCTACGACGCTATGCGCCATGCACCCTCCGGCCGGGGCGCGGCGGAGACGCCGCGAGGAAATTTGCGGATAGGAGAGCAAATTTATATTCCGGGCCCGTTACACGCTTCTTGATTAGCGTTTCGACGGAATTTTTGAAAGGAGACAGAGAGAGAAAGAGAGAGCTTTGATCGAGAGACTACCGTCGGTAAGCGCGACCGCGTCTGTGTCTTAACTCGATTCCCTACAATTTACGGCGTCGTGCGCTTTTTACGAATATATCGTAATGTGGGGTTTCAGTTGAGAATTACCGCGCCTGTCGTATCGCGTTACAACGTACGATTTGTATTATTCGCAGTTTACCCGGGATTACTTGGCTTGATTCAAATGAATGTAGAAATATCGTAGCGCGCGCGTAATACGGATAATGATAATTATACGATACTTATGCGCAAATGTGGATATATACGATATCCAGAATTCTCTTACGATCGCGCCGCGGCCATCAAGCATCCCCGTATATTTCGAGTCGCATCTTTGCTGCACGTCAGCGATCGCGCACATAAATTTGAACAATAACAACTTATTCGTTCCGCAAATGATGCGCTCAATGGCGTAATATACAACATATTTTACGGTGCAGTTAAAGCTCCTCGAAACTGAAACACAACCCTCGCACGCTCAGCCTGACCGAGAATATGCGCAAATTACCTCGTTACTGCTTCGTGAACGGTTAAGATAGTCTAATTGCTCTATTTCTAGCGACGCCGCATCGCCAATTCATGCCTGGCCACGTCGTAGACGCTGCGAGGGGCGGGTGGGGAAGGGGAGGGAGGTCGGGAAAACTAAAATTTACGTACGTTTACTCGACGTATGCGCGCCCGCGCGAGTTGCCGCGGCACTTTTGCACGTCAATTAAAATGTTTCGCTGTGGCGCCGTTACGTAAGGTAATCTACGCTTCTTTGTTGCGAACGCGAGACATGCGCCAACTAATTACGCTTTATCGCTTTTGTCGTTTGCATATATTCAGTCTGAAAACGCGGCGCATTCTCTTGATCGCGTATATCCCGCGCGCATCAACGAACAATTCGTAAAATCGCGAATGCAATAGCGAATGGCAGTTTCTATGGCTGCCGTTTTCGCAACGGGTTTTCTTCCCTTTCCTCTCCTCCGCCCCCCTCCGCCCCCTTTCAGCCGCCGCGAGGCTTGCCGCTTGTAAAGGTGCCACAAATCGCACAAAAGAACCGCGAGCGATCATTTAGCGCCGGTTTCCGCGCCGGCGTCCGTTATCATCGGTAATTTTTCATCCGAGATTCTTCCCCTCCTCTCGCCCTCAGGACCGAAGCTGTGCCGTCTCTCCTCCCTCCTCTCTCCTTCTCTTCGTATGAATTTGACTGTGTCATTAAGATCCCAACCCCCGGCATCTCCGTATTCTACGGCAGCGGTGCCGTCTTCAACCCCGACCCTCTTAACTGTCTTCATTCCCGAGCAGCTTCTTCCTTCCCCGCGAATCTCTAATCCGAGCAAGATGTTGCCTCCTCTTTCCTCCGCCGCGCGTCATCCGCGCCTGCCTTTCCGCCCGCCTGCCTAAAACGAAGGAAGTCTCTAACGGCTCTCGGGAAGATTGGCGGGAGTAAAACGAAAGGGAAGTAATTACTAATCTTTGAAATAATCATTTGCGCTTTCGGGGCCATGATGCGAACGCGCCGGAGCGAGGCGAAAGGAAGAAGAGGGGGAGGAAAGATCGCTCGAAAACTCCGTCTGAATGAAATGCTATTGTAACGTTCTTATTCCTAATAACGTTGCAGTTCTGCGTATTTGATTTAAATGACTTTAAGTACAAGTTAACGTCATAATTATTGTACTCGACTTACTCTAATGACAAACATATGATTGTGTGTGTCAAGTGTAGAGTTACCATTACAAATTACATTACATTGTTGCAAGTGGAAAGGGAAGGAGAAGGGAGAAGAAGGCAATAGGGAGACAGTAATTTGCGAAAAGACGTGTTACGACTTGTTCGTATACAACGGAAACAACATTTTACACCTCAATATTTATATTACTGGAAATTATGTATGTGACTTACCAGGCCGAATTATTTACAAGATACACAGAAAAATATTACTTTGCTGCTAAGAAAAGCGATTACTTTTTAGGTAATGGTTTTCTTAAAATAAAACATATTTTCTTGATAGTAATCTTAAAATATATTTAATGCAAATTTTAGAAAAGCTCATTATCACACATATACACGTAAGAGAAGAATTTATTCTTTTTACTAGAATATTATGAAACTTTATCAAAGGAAAAGTTAGTTTGAGTCTATATAGTAAATAAACAAAATTCCTTTGTTTCAATTTAATATTCTTGATTGATTAAATGATAAATGTATACTAGGATTCCGGATATATTTTGAATAAATTTGATGCTTATGATAAACATATGATAGATTTACGAACATATAAACTTGTGAAATACTTGAAACAAATGACATTTATTTGAACGCAATATGAACAGAGGATTGCATATATGACTAATCATTTTCTAATCATGTCTTAATCGAGAGTTACTAAAAAGTTTCGACCTGACGTATTTATTTCTAGATAGTTAAGGGTCGTGACTATTGATTATTCGAAGAAACGGCAACGCGGAGTCTTATATATATTAATTAGTTTTACATTTAATATTTAAAACACGGTATTACTTATAGAACAAACAATAAATAATATCCAGTCACACATAGAAGTATATTTATTATATTTTTCAAACTGGTTATGCCGCCTCTTATGTGTGTGTGTGTGTGTGTGTGTGTGTGTGTGTATGAGTGTGAAGAATATTGCAATACTTACCTTTAAATTGTACCTTTTCAGAAGTTGTAAAAGTATAGCGAGCATAGTGCTTTTATCGTTATTCATATTTTACGATTATGCTATCACTAATAATGTCACGATTACACATAACACGTCAACAGATAAGCGCAATTATAAACACAAATAAAGCATCAAGCTGTCACAGCTACTTGACATCATTGCAATTTCTTCGAATAATCAACAGTCGTGATTCACGACTATCTAGAAATAAATATGTTAGGTCGACAATTTTTAGTAATATTTAATTAGAACATAGCTACCCATACAGCACAAATCTTCAAAAGACATTCTAAAGACATTCTAAGGACATTCATACATTCTAAGAACGTCTCAGAACATTCTCTGGAGATTTTGTGCTATCTGGGTAGAGACTGGCTCGGCATATATGCAATTCTCTTTTCATCTGTCCTCTGTTCACACTTTTCTGTATGTACAGAATTTGTCACTGTAAAAATAATGCTATTTGCTGAGTTAAAAGTAAGTCGTCGTTAAGAATGAACTTAATCATACTTTTAACACGACGAAGAAAGGCAAATGCATAACAGCTGTTTATATCGCGACTACGTGTTAGATATTCGTAGATCAATTGGCTGATCATCATATACATGTACTTGACATCAAACGTAAATCTTCACTGAGAGTAACCCTTTAGTCTCCCGCGATATCCGATTCTCACACATTCCAAGCAGGCGTTCGAAGATGAATCTGCTTTGCGTGGATTGGTAAATAGACGTAGAATGGACGAATGTGCAGCCGTTGGTAGTAGTCGGTTGTATTAGAGAAAAGATTTCGTATTCGACAGTCGTCTCCGTGAAACGATACTCGTATACCGAAGCATCGCGTTATACAAGGTGGGCTACATAAAGTGTTACAAGCAATTTTCTCAGGAACTGTAGACGATAGCGACAAAATCTTTCTTTTTCGATTTTTATAGTTCAATGGAGCCTTTTATATAATAGATGAGTCACTGATCCTGAATTTTCTAGAAAGAGATAAGAGAAGAATTTAAGGCTTAAGTTAACATTCTTTACTTCTTTTTATTTTTATAGAATGTCGTATATATTTTTGTGAATAAATTTAGATACAGAGAATTTTCTTATAGAAAAGAATAATAGTTATATTTAGGGATTCTCTCCCTCATATATTTCTCTTTTGTCAACTGCTATTTTAAATAATACATTTTAATGTTTCTTCTATAACTCGTAGACTATAACTCTCATAGACAAAAATTTTTCAGTCGAAAGTTGCATGGTTCGGAGAGGAGCTTAAAGTAATGAAGTAAGTTTGACCTTGCATGACAATATCAAGGACAATATAAAACTCACATTGGAATTTTTAAATAGAATCATATAGTTTTGTTAACATAAATCGATTTCTTTAGTTATTCTGTGTATAAAAGTATTGGAATAAAATTATCGTAAAATGAATACTTTCTGAGATATTTTATTCACATATTTTTAAATACAGAATATGAAATATAAACTATCCACTTTTTGATAATCTCATCTTAATATTACAATATGTAGAATTATAAGAGAAATCGATCCGTGATGCTAATCTTTGCCTACATACATCAATGAATCTGCAAAATACAACGAAATTTTATTGAAAATTTTTCTATGTTTCTCTCACAACAATCGATTTTTCTACTAATTCTATGTACAAAAGTATTACGATAAACTTGTCCAAAAATGGATAATTTATGAGATATTTTGTATTTAAGAGAGAGAGAGAGAGAGAGAGAGAGAGAGTATGAAAATAAAATATAAAATATAAAGTATAAAATATCTCAGCAAATATTTACTTTATGGCAATTTTATTCAATACTTTTATAGGCAGAATAACCAAAGAAATCGATTTATGTTAATGAAGCTATATGATTTCATTAAAAAATTTTAATATAACCTTCATGTGACTTTGATATTATTACGCAAGGTCAAACTGACTTCATTACTTTGTGTTTCTCTCCAAACCATGCAATTTTTGTTTAAAAAATTTTGTTTATGATAAGTTACAGAAGAGATATTAAAATGTATTATTTAAAATAAGAAACCTTGTATGTAACGCAAAATATATTTTGTCAACAAATTTTATAATAGAGATAAGGCGCGTCCAAACCAATATTATAAATAAGAAATAATTCGATTAAAGTTAAAATTATTCGAGAAAAATAATATCTATTTATACTTGCAAATTAATACTTGATTTTGAGTAATCCATTGAAACGAAGCACTCTGTAGCTAATAAGAAATTTGGAGATAAAAAGTGTAATTATTACAGTGCGAACAAGAAGACAAGTTTGTGTACAATTTGTTCTTACTTGAAAGTATCGTTTTACAAACTGCCTGCATTACAATGTGACGTCAAAGACGCGGAAAAATGCAATGGAAAAGGAAAGCGTCTTCGCGTGAGAGAATAGTGTTGATCTTTTCAACCTTTTTTTTCTTTTCCTATTTTCTTTTTCAAGCTAGTGAATTAATGCATGTGCCATAAAGTACACTCCTGCATGAGATGCCAGCCGTCCGACTTTACGTTCTCTCGATGGAGCTACAAAACTGAACGTCGATACGCGGTACATAGAATGGAAAAGTTAAAAGTATTCGTAAAAGCAGGAGCCTGGATCCATCGGTTCCCTCTTATGCAGTACTCATTTTTCACTCAATACTTATTTTTTTACGTAAGAGTGTTATTAAGCCTTTACTCAATTTGCGATTATCGAGATAGTATTGATCTTTTTAGTTGACTGAAATTCCTTTGAATTTCTTTTGAAATATAGAGAAACTTCAGATTTCTATATACATATATACATATATCTATCTGTATAATATGCAATCCGTAAAAGAAAGAGAAATATATGTATTAGTTACGTTATTTTCTATTTACTAATTACTATCTATTTAATATCTATTATTTTCTATTTAATAGTAATAATTTACACAGGATATCAAAAAAGTGCTTATAATAATAATAATTTAAGTGCTATTTGATAATAATAATTTAAACAGGATAAACCAAAAAAGTGTTTATGAAAGAAACGATCAACTAACAATTAATTTTAGACTCCGGATAGCGCATAATATACTGAAATATTTTTGCGCATATGAAGTTTAAACTTCAGAATGGGACTTGCTAAATCGCTAGTTTATTATCACCAACCGACTAATTCGTTTCGCTGAATTGCGCGAAAGTGATTGGTTATCGCCGATGGATCCACGCGGTATCGGTGGGATAATCAATTGCAATTAATCGCAGTTAATGACCTTAACGCACACGAATATTGGTTTTAATCTATGTTGGTCGTGCATCTTGCGAACAATCGAATTTACGGTCAGATAGAAGCCTGCGCTCTCGGCGCGTTTCGTATGCGTTGCATTTTTGTATCGGTAAATGCTAATAACGCGTTTCATGATATGCATTTCGGCTCGTTACGGCGGAGCATAATACGTACGTACATCATCTAATCAACTCGACACGATATGAAAATTACGTCATGTATATCATATTTAGCGCGAGCGTTACATTTGATACGGTTATGAGTTATTCCATACGCGCGACTGATACGGAATATGATCAGACTATAAAGTTATGTCACCAATGCGTCACCAATACCGAAATGATTTCAGCTTCGCGGTATACAAATTTGCCATACAGACTAGATGCCTCTGGCACAGCAAGACGATTTTACTTTTAATATCCTGCACCAGTAGTGGTTCTTTCAAACGACAAATTTAGAACGACAACTCTTACGAACTCGTCGCAAAATTAATCTTATTTTAGTTATTAATTAGTCGCAATTTCCACGGCTAACTCTCCAACGACCGTCGTGGGATCCATTTTCACTGAAAATCTCAGACAAATGTAGACTGAATTATACATCACTTTACTAATGCGAAGTAATCAAAAGAAAAGTTTCCGGTATATCTCATTAATTCATACCACCGGACGCGACTAGTAGCATATACTAAGAAACTCAATTTATGTCGACGTATATCGTGAGAAAATGACACGGAAGAAAATTGTTTGGTTGATTCAACAAAGCTACACTTTACTGGGTAAAATTAAATGTTATAAACAGATTTGTAGCAAATGAATTATGTGTGGAAGCAATTGTCAATCAACTCACAAAACAAACCTATTTTTGTTGATGTTATATTAATTACTGCAATACTGAATAAATATTCCAGACGTTTCAATGAATATTATTTTAGCTAGGTTCTACTACTGGAACAACTAATTATTTAGCTATAAAATATGAAATCTACTGTTAAATCAAATTTCTTTTAATGCAACAAAAAAATTAGCTGCATATACTAAGCTATACTATATTAATTTACTATATTTCTATATATATAATAATTGCTAGGGTTAGGTCCATTTATAACATGTACACTTTCAAAACTTTAAAGTCAAATATCTTCGAAACTTTATGCGACCCCCATGTAGTTGTATAAGAGGAAGTTACTCAGAATTTCATTCTTCATAACATATTTTAAAAAGAAAAAATTGGTGAGGTGTTACCCTTTAGTTTTACCAAAACTTACTTTAACAAAATAAATATTTTAGCTTATTCCTATAAATTCATTTAAATTTATAGATTATAATTTTATGTGTCAATAAATGTCAAAGAATAAAACTAAAGGTTCTACTAGTTGTGAGACCTTAACGTTTTTTCGTTAGAAATTGATGTCTCTAAGGCAATTTTCATACAATACAATATTTTTTACATAAAAATAATTTTGACTTATTGACTATGATGACATGACTAGCACAAGTGCGTCTCCACTTTCGCTAAAAATGAGAAGTTTGCTCAATTGTTTCACAGAGCAGTCAACTCAAAGTTAAAAAATCGCGAAAATTGTGCAGGTGGCCAAAAGATTTCTATGGATACCGCAAAAATATGTAATTTTTAATATAAAAATTAGATTTACATGTTTGAGAAGTTAGTGAAGCGAGAATGTTGTAAACAAAAATCCAACAATAGCTACTTACGGTTGAGATTCTTTATCTTCAAAACTAAAAAAAGATAATAATTTTTCACGAATTAATGCTCATTCAAATTTCATTTATTTTTGCTTGTAATCTTTTGATGTCATATTCTTTGTGTATTGATTGTCATTTCTTTTGTGAACAGTGTAAAATAAATAATTTTATGGAGAGTTGAAATAGTAGCCAAAAACAATACATCTATCCTAATTACCATTGCCACGTGTTTTTCTTTAGTTTTAGGCTGGCGAAGTTTTCAGTTGTGACGGCAAATCTTTTTTTCCATGAATTCGTACAATTTCTCTGCACTGAGAAAAAAATATTTGAAAATTTATTGGGATATGAAGTTTACTCACAGTTTTATATTTCCATAAGTAAATTTTCAGATATTTTTTCTCAGAATGTACCGTGTTGTAATTCAATATAACAACAGTTAAAATTCAAAAGCCCGAAGTATCTTATGATATTGACGATACATCCATTTGACGTGCTAACGAACAGTAACGTACAATGAAAACACGTCGTCGGAATGTTGCGACAAAACTGTACTGCGAGGGTCGCGCGAAACGTAAACTAGCGGGTCGTTCCACCTGGGTATAGAATTTCACGGATTCGGTTGCGCGACGGCAAAAGCATTGACAATTTATCGGCGCGAATCGACCAACTGAATGTGGCGTGCGAGATGCGACACGGAGGAATGTGCATCGCTGCAATTTCCGAAATGTATTACACGCTTCCATTTCTGCGGATGATAGTACCGATTTGCTCGCTCCGTCATTTCAGACGATTCTCCCAGACCACACAGTTCCTCTAGCGAACCTGTGACGAACTGGCCGCATGATATGATTTGACTTTTTCGTGACGCTTCGTTTATTCGAGACTACGTAAAAACGCGAATTTCTCACAGCGCCAAATTCCAAGTGCGTCGAACACGATATTTTTCGTCGTATATACGACAGTTTAACGTGTTTATTACAAATATTCCGTAAAAAAGGCTATATCCTTAGGAAAAATTACTTTAAATTGTTCAAATTAACTTAAAATTTCTTAACGTTATTTATAGTTTCTTAAAGTTATTTATAGTTAACTATAAATAACTTTAAGTAACTTTAAACAACTTTAAATTAATTTGAACATCTTAAAGTAATTTCTCCTAAGGGTACATCCAAATAAATAATCTCTCTAATTTTAAATGTGACTGTATGAAAACGGAAGAAACGGATACTTATCGAATCGTTTGAACAGAGTAACACTCAATAAAATATAATCTTATTCTTAGCGAAATCCTCTGAATTTTGAAAAATTTTGCTGTTATACTAATAGAAAAAATATCGAAAATTAAAAAATATATATTCGAATATTTATTCGACTAATAACTTGTTTACTTATAGAAATATACATACCTTTGCATTGAGAAAAATATTTTTCAATAAGAAAATACACATTTTCTTAAAATTTCAACTCTCCATAAAATTATTTATTTTACACTGTTCACAAAAGAAATATGACATCAAAAGATTACAAGCAAAAATAAATGAAATTTGAGTGAGCATTAATTCGTGAAAAATTATTATCTTTTTTTAGTTTCGAAGATAAAGAATCTCAACCGTAAGTAGCTATTGTTGGATTTTTGTTTACAACATTCTCGCTTCACTAACTTCTCAAACATGTAAATCTAATTTTTATATTAAAAATTACATATTTTTGCGGTATCCATAGAAATCTTTTTCATAAATTTAATTTGCATGATCATGTATATAAAAATTGGTTTCTCCCACTCAATTTAAAAACAAAGATATTATGCGTACATTTTTTCGCAAAAATATATTAACATTCTACAGTTATTCATGAATTTTTCATCATCTACCATCGACATTGGCATTATTCAATGTATACCGCGAGTAAGTTGCTGATCGGATTTTGTACATTGTATGTGTATGTGCATAATGTATTAGATTATGTATAAATGTGCAAATTTATGTAAATGTTAAATGTTTAAAATTGAGTTTTGGAATTTAATATCAGGTATTCCTCTCTCGGTGCGTAATCACTTTCTCTAACTGCTTGTGCATGTTGATGTAAGCCTTTATTTCCTCTTCAGGGATTTCATTTTACATTTGGACTAGCATTTTTTCGGATTCTTGTAGATTGACTGATAGTCTCCTCAAATCTCAAAAAATATCCAATATTAAACAATCAAATCTACAAAATACTCAATATTAAACTGCAAAATTCATACAATTTTACATATTTAACGCAATTTTATATATTTTACATATTTCTATGCAAACCTACGTAAATACGCATATTTACAACAGGATGTTCCAGACTCTCTTCCGCAATTTTTGTGGAAACATGAACGGATTGAGGTGAACATAAAAATCGCATATCGTTTTGCGATATTCACAATAAATCTCGAGATTAACCTATTAACGTCCAAATGTGCTGAAATTTTACGTTGATTTGAGCCATTTATTTTACTACGGAAATGAGATCTCTTGTTTATAAAGAGTACCGTTCCTATCAATTTCGATGTCGTTCTACGGAATAGCGTTGAGAAAATTTAAAAAAATCGCAATTTATGCAAATTTATGCAAATTTTTGCAAAATAAAATAAAGAAACGTATGTTTTTAGGTTTCTTCCGCTATTTTCTCCATAAAAACATATTAGTATTGCTCGGGAAAAAGTCTAAAATATGTTCTGGATACTTTAACTTAAAAAATATTATATGCCATAGATATTTTTTTCAACAAACATGGCGGTACCAAAATGGCGGTTGGTTTAGAAGCGTTTAATTCGAATTTTCGTTTATATTTGGTTATCAAAATTGTTTTAGGGTCAATATTACTATAAAATTACATAGTAATTTACATAGTAATTACATAAAACAATTCCGATAACGAAATATAAACAAAAATTCGAATTAAATGCTTCAAATTGACTGCCATTTTGGTACCGCCATGTTTGTTGAAAAATATACCCATGGCATATTTTTTAAATTAAAGTGTCGGGAACACGTTTTAGGTACTTTCCCAAGGGACACTAACACGTTTTTATAGAGAAAATAGCAGAAGAAGAAAAAATTAGCTCTAAAAACATGCATTTTTTAAAAGGTTAATTAAAGAAGATTTAAAGGATTAATTAAAGAAGATTTGTGAATTATCACGCGCTATATGGTAGATGATAGAAACACTGGATATGAGACCCGTCCACCATGTTTATGCTAAATCCTGCGAGGGAGAAAGACATATACACTATTTCACTCTAACTCATAGTTTGCTCTTTTCAGCTATACTACTGCACTACACTACTACACTACTGCACTGGTGTAGCTAAGTACAGATGATATAAAGTCAGGACTACTAAGTGTACATCGTGTATCAATGTGACTCGTGTGAACAATTTGGCATTTTAATATTAACAAGTACACAAATTACAATGACAAGAAGTATTTATTAACTTTGAAACTGTATTACACGTTTGAAACTGTATTAAAAGTTAAAATTGATATGTCTTTTATTTGAAAATCAGTGGAAATAGCATAAACATGACGAACCAATTAGAAGATGATTTCACGTGTTCAGTCTCTGTATAGTGTCTCTAGTAGATTAGCTGTAGTGGCGCCATCTATCGTTGTATACTTATTCATTAAGTCAAACTGAGTAAAATATTCTCTACTATTTTAAATAACCACATAAACTTTTAGATATTAATTAAAGAAGATTTGTGTATTATCGCGCACAATCATATAACAATTTTCTTTCATTAATAACTGAACATTTACGTAGTTATTTACAAAATGATAACGGGCTTTTTGTTCAATTTGACCTACAATGATATATAACAGCACATTTTGCCACTATAACTCATCTACCATATCGCGCGTGATCATTCACTAATTTTCTTTAATTAATATCTCGATTATTATTGCGAATATCACAATATGATATAGGACTTTTATGTTCACATTAATCCGTTTATTAATTCCCACAAAAACTGCGGAGGATAGTCTGGAACATCCTACATACACATTTATATACAGGGTGTCCCGTATCACCTTCACAATCTCTCGTGAGGACGTAGAGCGTAATGAGATAAACACAAAAGTCCCATTCCGTTTTGCGATATTCTCAATAATAACCGAGAAATTAATTAAAGAAGATTGATGAATGATCACGCACGATATGGTAAATGAGTTGCAGTGGCACCGTCTGCCGTTGTATACTTATATATTAAGTCACATTGAACAAAAAAGTCCTCTACCATTTTGCAAATAACCACATAGATTGTTAGATATTAATTAAAGAAAATTGTTATATGATTGTGTATCACAATGGACAAATTTTTTTTTATTAATATCTAAAAATCTGTGTGGTCATTTGCAAAATGGTAGAGGTTTTTTGTTCAGTTTGACTTAATGTATAAATATACAACGGCAGACGGTGCCACTGCAGCTCATCTACCATATCGCGCGTGATCATCCACCAATCTTCTTTAATTAATTTCTCGGTTATTATTGAGAATATCACAAAACGGTATAGGACTTTTGTGTTCATCTCAATCCGCTCTACGTCCTCACGAGAGATTGTGAAGGTGATATGGGACACCCTTATAATCTGATACGTTAAAGCCACTTTACAATTGCGTGAGCGTGGTCGTGAACATAAGAGCCAACCAATCAGAGTATTTTATTCACTTTATTCTGATTGATTGTCGTAATTATTTACGATCGCTTACGCAGTTCTAGAATGACCTTTACACACACGATGTACAAAATTCCACCGACAATCTTACCGCGGTCCACATCGGGTAATGCCAATGGTAGATAGTGAAAATATACGGACAACTTTGTTAGGTATATATTTCTGCGAAAAAAAAGTCGCATAATTCCTTTTTTTATTGAAGAGGAAAAAGATCAATCTTTATGATCCTGTAAGTGAAATTTACAAAAATATTTTGCCAGTTCCATGAATCCCACCAAAATATATAACTTTTACAAAAAGTCACAACCACATTTGCGGGGTAAGCGAGCTTATAGAATTTTATAAAACAAAAATCCAACAAAATGGCTTCTTATAATAGATACTTTACTCCTGAAACTAAAAAGAAGAGATGCTTGTACCAAGATTTTCCATAAAATAATACTCGTTCAAATTTTATTTTGGCTATAATCTGTTTATGCCATATTTCTTCCGAATAGTCTATTTAAATAAAAGAACTTAGATTAAAGTTAATATATTATTATATAGTATCCACCGAATAAATATTCTTTATTTTTTAGATACTTTTTTCTCTTAAAGCATACATACAACATCAAGAGAATTCTTCTGAAACAAAAGGAAAATATTTGAAGCACAATATTCTTAAAGTTAGAGAAATTTCTTCTTAACATAATATCAGGATTGCTACAGAAAATCAATTTTGAAATTCCCTGACTTTTTTATGACGACAATGGAGAATTTTCCATGACCAACATATAATCTTCAATTTTAACGTTTAGGAACAGGGACAGGAAAAGTTATATAAAAAAGTTTATATTATTAAAATACAAATTTAGTTTAGTAATACTCCTTACATATATTCCTGAAAATGCACATTCAGGCTAGTAAAAATTATATGAATATTAAAAAAAGAATGTAGTAATGAGACAAAAAGGATGATTAAATGAAAAAACGCTGAATAAAATATAAATTTTAATTATTTTGTTAACATATTCAATATAAACTAAGAAAATCTTATTTACAATTTAAATAACATTTAAATCATTTAATAACATCCTATACTATACCTATAAACTTTTAATATTAAAATTAGAAAAAAATAAACTTGACATTAATCAAATTCCTAGTGACCCTTGATTTAGTAAGTGTCTAGAGATTGTATATTCTTCTCTTATAACACTCTTATAACTTCTCTTATAATTTCTCTTATAACTTCTCTTATAAGGGAGAGTTACCTTAATTTCAAAGAATTGTAAGGAAAGACCAAAATTCCAGGTTATTTTATATTTTTCCCTGACATATCCCAATTTTCCATGACAAATTTAAATTCCATAACTTTTTCCGGTTTTTCTGGTTGTTCAGGTCTGTAGCAACTCTGTAATATTTCGAACTAAAATTCTGCTTCAAGTAAATATATTTCTCTTGACTCGAAAAGAGAAAGGTTAAAATAATATCTTGTCGACGTGCTCTTAATAGACTACTTCAGTAGAAGAGAAATATTCTTTCGATAAATGTTCTCATTTAGAATATTACAGGAAACAGTATGTCACAATTATGACTCTTTTTTAGGATGAGACTAAGACACGGTCGAAAACAAAATTTAAGCCGGATAGCAATATTAATAATTAACATGGTACCGCTGTTACTAATGCGCTTACTAACTGGATGAATTTAATTATACACAACGTCACGCGAACGTCATGAAATAATGCGAAATCAATGTTATTATAAATAACCTCGGTATGGAAGCGGTAATACGCGCGTTCGTTGCACGGCATAACGGAGGAGTCTAATAGACAACGCGTTCAGCGCTAATCCGATCGATTGACTCGATAGCGACCATGTATGATGGAAGACAAGGATTTATCTACTGCGCGAGTCGAAGGATCGGGGACGCTGTTTAATTCGTGGGGGCGTTTTAAGGCCCGAATCCCATCGACGGGCACAATGGACACCGTCGACAGATGTCTATCTCTCAATTTCCTGAATGAAAGTTTGCGCGCATATGCAAACCAATATAGGCAACGCGCAATGCCGCTACGTGAGCGAGTTTTCGCGCGAAATGCGCGAGTTTCACTGGTGACATTTTGTAATACGAATTGCGTATGTAAAGTCGAACGCTTTTTCTCCTTGCGTTCGGCATTTAAAAGTTGCATCTTGGTTTTCGCATATTTAACCTGTTGACTATGCTGCTAAAGGCAATTTCTTATTTCTCCCTAATCGACTCTCTCATTTTAATCGACTTCCGATCCAATCTCCTCCTCAGGGGAGAAATTGCTCGTGATATGCTACATGCATTTTCCGGAATATTGACATTTTCGATAACCGTCGCGTGACTGTATCAAAATGAAAGTCGTGATATTGATGAATAACACACTCAAAATAAACGTGTATTTTTGCATTTCTCTATTTTTGAAGAAATTCCGATAAGTCTGGTGCTGCAACATATGAAAGATATTCTTAATATAATAGAACCGGCAGTATAATATAGAAACGATAGCAAAATTAGAAGCCGCTGCAATCAGCTATTTACGAGTGTTTAAAAAGAAACAAAATTAATTAGTGATGGTTTAATATCTGTCAAAAGCAGTGTATTGTTTTTGTTACAACTTAATCTTGTTCAATTTACTTTGCATTTGTTTTTTGTTTAACTTACTTTAATTTGACGTAGAGGACAATTAAATTATCTGATTTGCTAAAATCCGTATAAAGATTTTCGTTATTATTGTGCCATTCTCGCATTTGTCGATTTCGCTGTCGAATTTTTTGCTGTAAAGTAATGATCAAAATCATGCGAATTAATTTTAAGGTTAAACTTTCACATTTGGCTATTTGATTACAGATTAATTTAGGAAAAGGCGGGCAAGATGAAATATCTTAATATAGGGAAGAAATCAGGGCTAGATGCACCACATTTCAAAATTCTCAGAATTTTGAAATTCAAACCTCTCAAATAACTAATTGTTACGACGAACTGTACAAATATGATAAATGAAGCCTTCTTCTATGTGAAAATACCGATTGCGATTCTATTAACCGCATATTTTGTTTCGTAATAATCAAAATACAAACATGTAGCAACATGATCATTTTGCACCTTTTGTACCGAGTTTAATTGCTCAATAGCGCAAGGAATAAAAAAGCCACATATAAAATATGTATCCTGATTAATAGTTTCGGAATCTCTGCGAGAGGTTTCCACAGTCCTGCTGCCGATGCTTAATTATGAGTCAAGTTTACCTTGTCCGCCCATACACTCAATTTTAATCTTTTTATGAATGAAAACTGTTTTCATTATAACTGTTTTCAGTATATTTTTTTGTATTTGCAAAAAAATTTCATTATAGCTAGTTACACGTTGCTTGACTTTGTTCACTCACGATGGAGAATATTAACACCAAATTTCGGGTGACTTAAAAATTTACTTTGCTACTACTAAATTAGTTTCTTTTTTGTTTATTAACCGTATTATTATTCTGATTCAAATAAAACTCAGAGAAACGTATTTATATTCTAAGAAAATCATTTCGCAATTTTGCATCAACAATTTTGTTCTTTCGCAATTTTGTTCTTCTCAAAATAAATACTAAAAAAAAACATATAAGCAACCAGATGATGGTCAACAATAATTTAACTAATTCTGTTGTTAAACAAATATATATTGTTTATAAGTTTATATTATAGTTGATATTTTATGAATTTTGTTTCTTATAAAGTGTCAAAATTATCCGTTTTTATGTTTAATATTTTTTTAGTTTTATATGTGTGTATGTGTGTGTGTGTATGTGTGTCTGTTTCATATTCCAATCGATTATATGACTTTTATTTAATATTTCATTTTGCTTGCACCTTACAGGCAAGTCGGAAATCGATATTATCTTCTTTTCTCTCTCTCCCTCTCTCTCTCTCTCTCTCTCTCTCTCTCTCTCTCTCTCTCTCTTGTAATTATTCTTACGAAAATTTAAAAATTTAGATTTCCTTTTTGCTAGCTTTTCAGAAAACTGTCCACACTAAATACCTAAATAATTGTTAAAAAAAATTATTCCAACCCTCTTTTGATAACTTTTCGAAAAGTTGCATTTTACTCCCGCCCTTCCCCTACTACTTTCTGATCGGACAGGCGGTCAACATGATTTCCAGTTAATCGCGGACTCTAGCGGTGAAACGCGAAAGGATAAATCAGCGAAGGATAAATTAGCCACGCTAAGCCGCGCAACTAGCAAGTTCGCGCGTCGCATCGACGGTGAGAACTTTGGCGGTCGCAGCGCTCGGTTTTACTTAGCGCGCAATTTGTTAGAAAGCCAACGGAGATCGCCATAAACAAGCTATAAAGCGTTCACGTTTTATGCATCTATTTTAGCTTCGCTTATCATCCGCCCTCGAACTCCCCTCCCCCCCTCTCTCTCTCTCTCTCTTTTCGTCAGCGACGCGCGCTACTAGCGCGGCAATCCCCGTTTTAAATTGCGGGCAGAACGCGGCGGGGATTTTTATCGCGAGTCGCACCGGCGAGCTGACTTTACGTTAATCATACTAAAAATAACAGAGACGCCACCCGCAGTGGTTTTCGCCTTGCGTATCCTTGCCTCGCGCATTAGTATGCGGCATGGACAGAGATACCGGAGCCTCGAAAAATGGGACATTAATCTGTTACATTACCTATGACAGTGAGAAACAGTACCTTAAGTAGCTCCTTGCTCTGGGCAAACTGCGCTATTTATTACGTAAGAGCAGTCCCTGTTGAAAAATATAGTAATCCTTGAGACACGTAGAGGGGAGAGAAGTCGTGTTCTATCGTTGCTTTCCTTCACGATGCTACGTGTAATTTGACCACCGTCTATAACTTCACGTTGTTTGCCGCGTAAGCAAATGGCAAACGCGTCGCGCACTTTGGCAAATTTTGCCACGGAAACTTCACTCAGCGCCTGCTCGTGGCGCTTCAACCTAGCGCACTGGATTAATCGTTCTTGATAAATATCTTTTCAGTTCTAAGCGCATTAAAAGAATAGATCGCATTTTTCGTATAATTTGATATCTCGGAAAAATAACTTAAAGATTTCTCGATAAGGTCAGATTTTAAAGCTTATTATTTAAAGGATATTTTATTTTAGTAATAATAGCTCTAGTTATATAAAGAAGTGTGGGTGTGTGTGTATGTATGTATGTATGTAATTGCGTACACGGCAATCGTTATATTGTATACGCAAAAAATATAATTACATTCTCTCTAATAGAATTGTCTGAATTTTACTTCATTAATTTTGCTACAATCATGATGTAAATTCCTGTATTGTAATTTGGATTAATTTCATCTGAAGCTTCATTAGAGCTAGATAAAACAGATCACGTGATGTACCATTTTGCCGTCTTTTGTCGTGTTCCATTTTACTCGTAACGCTGTTTATTTGACAAATAAAAAGTTTTCGGATTAAAAACTCATTCCATAGCCGTTCATTCACATAATTAAACGATATAGTTAATCGTTAGAATTATCTTATATATGACTTCAGGAACTCTCTTAAAATGAATTAATAAAAAAATTTATAATTAAATCAGCAAAAGAACTATTTCACCAATGCTCAGTAAATATTAAATTTTCAGTGAAAAAGCTGCTCCGTTTTATTTCTTCGATCAATGGAAGTAAAATTTTACTGCAAAATCTGTAATAAACAAATTTGTTATACCAAATTCAATGGTCTATGTTTGTAATAATGGAATTAACGACTTCCCTGCATTTTGCATGTCATAACACTATCTGTGGTCTCAAAACAATAATATAGTCGTTATATTAATGGTAACTGATCTTTTTAGTGAGATCTTACTAATTGCAATATTCTATACTTATAACTAGATAACTAGTTATATACACCGTAATAGTATCTACTATGTTATTATCAGTTACAATAATCATACAAAAAAATGTTCTAGATTCAGTTAACAAGTTTTTAAACGGCAATGAAATGCAACAATGAAAATTTCGAAAACGTTCTTTTTTCGTCAAAAAACAAGATCACCTTAATTTTTTCAAATAAAAACATTTCTTTTTTATCCGTAAAAAGAATAAAAACAACCTGTAAAAAGAATTAAAACAAGTTCAACAATAACGTATAATGTTATATTTATCGTTATTTTACAGCAAAAGGAAGTACAATAAAATAATAATGAAGAGTCCCAACAATGTTTAATACAGTGCGTAAACATAAATCGAAATGTTCTCGAATGATACCATATATAAAACTCCACTAAAAAGTGTGGTGTTTTGTGTTATAGAAAATGGATTATATTTTGAACGTATCCTGAGCACCTAACATTATTCGTTACATTGTGTTCCAAATATAATCGTATTTTCTGTCTGTATTTTTACTGTTAAATGTTAGTAAAAATAAGATTATGGGTTACTGTTAAATTTGTTTTGATCCTTTCTATAATATTATAGATAAAAAGAAATGTGTGACACACTATTTAGAAAAGTAAAAATAACCTTGATATTTTTTGCAAAAAAGAACGTTTTGAAAATTTTTATTACTGTATATCGTTGTCGTTTAAAAACTGACTAATTGCATGTAGAACTTCTTCCTACACAAACATTGTAATTGATAAAAATATAGTACCGTTACGATGAACATGCTATATATTATATTTCTATATAATATTTCAATGAAAAATACATTGATTGTACATTAAACAAAGAAGAAGTCTTCTAAAATCGAAGGGAATATAATCTAAGCACGGTATTCTTAAAATTAAAGGAATTTCTTTTCTCTATATTACAAATTTTGCTTATCGCATCTTTCTTAACGCGTAAAAATATTGGGCTTCAAGTAAACATATTCCTGTTAATTCAAAAGGAAAGAAAGTTACAATAATATCTAGTAGATTTTTTATTAGCCATTTAATTATAAGAGGAACGCTTTTTTGATAAAAGTTTTCGCTTAGAATATAGGATTGAAAGAAATAACATCTTGCAATTAGAGTTCTTTTTTGGACGCATTCACTGAACAATTAAATTAAATAAAATGTCCAGAAGCATCCACGAAAATTCACATGATTATTTTCAGTAAATGGAATCTTTCCTCCTTTTTCACTTTTTCACTCCTTTTTAAATATAGCAAAAGGCTTCTTAAATTCACATATGAATTTTTACCGTTCTAATAAAGACTTATCTGCTATAAAACGCGTTTCACGGTTTAAGTGAAATTGGAAGGAAGCGTGCTACAGAAGTCGGCTTTAATGGCAACATTTCTGATGTCTCAAAGGAAAAATTATTCGGCACTTTGATTATTAACGCATACGCATTTAGAGATTTATTATGACGCGAGATTTATTTTGGCGCGATTTCCTTTTCAAAATGTTTTTTAACAGATACATCCACTTTTCTTTGACTTTGGAAACGATCGAGCTCGCGAAGGAAGACTCAGTTAATTAATTGGTCGTTTCCCTTTTTACTTCTCTTTCCTACTTTATTCCTCTCCTACCCATTTACACCCTCGCTCTCATCTTTTCACTTCTCCCCTTCTCTTCCTAATTCTTTCCAATGTAGCAAATTTTATTTTAGACTTTATTAACTGCTAGCGATAACCAAGTCCCGATTTTGACGGATTCTAGCCAAATTCTTTCTTAAATATTACTTTGTTAATTATATTTAAACAATTTTACTTCCTTGTTCCTTCTCTCTCCCGTGAACATTCCGATTTTCACATTGTGTACATTGTTAGAGAACAGTTCTCTCTTTAGTCAGTGCTATTTCTTATATGATAAGTCACCGTTCTTACAGCACAGGTATCTTATGGAAATGTAGGTGAGCACCTTGCTGTTTACTAACCGAAACTGCAACCAGCGCGCGGAGTGTCCTTTGATCCTCGTGCTGCCTTGAGGTTACCTTCTCACCGAGTTTAAGTGAAATTGGAAGGAAGCGTGCTACAGAAGTCGGCTTTAATGGCAACATTTTTGATGTCTCAAAGGAAAAATTATTTGGCAATTTGATTATTAACGCATACGCATTTAGAGATTTATTATGACGGTTTATAAACAGAGAACTTTTCCGAAATATCCGACATGGAAAATTAATTACCGAAAGCAAGCGAACCCAGAAAGAGAAAATGCTTTTATTATAAAACTAAAACTAAAACTTATTTGTATAGAAAAATAAAAAAAGAAACACAGGAAGACCGCGAGAGAAAAGAATAAAAAAGTAAAGGTAAAGATACACAATACTGAAGGTGTATTTTACGCAGAGTTAAATAAAAACTAGTTAATTAGTTAAAAGTTAAAAAGTTAAATAACCTTTTACTTAAACTAATTATTATTAAATGCATTAACTTTAACTTATTAACTTTTTTATATAAGTTAAAATAATTTATCAATATTATTGGGGCCTGTTTATAATAAAGAATAAGAAAAATAAAAAACAATTCCAGAATTTTCTTTGTCTCTCTGAGAGCCAGTAGTTCTTTTCTTGTATAGAATCTTGAGCATAAAACAGTCAATATTTTCTTATTAACAATTACATTTTCATTATTTCATTATAAATTTTATTATAAATTTAACCTATTATTTTAAAATGCGTTTAAAAAATTAATTACGCAAAAAAACATATTTTACTTGACATAATTAACTTTAATAAGTTAATTCAATGTTAACTTAACTTTTAGCTTATTTCTCGTTTATACCGAATTAATTTTGTAAGCTATCCGTTTTAATTTAGTCAAGAAAACAAATGTTAACTCATCTAACCCTGATTTTATAATATTTCAACATAAAATACAAACGAACTATAAACGTGAAGTATAAATCTAAATGCCCAAATATCATCGATAAAATCGTTCACGTTACAAGTGATTGATACGAATGAGGCATTCGCGGGATGATAAGTTGCCGCGTGTTGTTGCTGCCAGTTATCGTTACGTAGATAGTTTGTACTAGCCAAGTTTCGCGATACTACTAAGTAAGTTTGCGAAAGCGTTGGTTTGCGCGACGAAAATCGCAGCAATGCATCCATATATGTTCAAAACGAACACATATATAGTGATATTTTAGCGATTCGCATAATCGCGCTAGCAATCTCGAAATGCAACGTGCGTTCAGAAGTTCTACAGGCGACGCAGTAGTTAACGCCATTCATTTTAAGAATTATTGTGATTTAAATGTTAGAGCATTCCGAATAAAGTTAGCCCAAAAGATATTTTGGCTATGCGTCTTGTGTTTATATATTTATATATTTATCGTGAAAAGTTATCCTAAAAGGAACAGTGAAAACAAAATCGTAAAATATTAATTTTACAACAATAGATATTTTCCCTGGTTTCCGATTTTCATTAAAATTGGAATAATATCACACTTAAAAAATAAAAAAGCTGATTTAGAAACAGTAAAATACCTTTTCCAGCATCTCGAAATTTCATGTTGGTATATTCCATCGTAAATAAATGAACATAAAAGGGATTAGTTAGGATGAATTGCTTCCTGCAAGTGTATGATAAACTTTTTGGAAGAGAGAAAAAGGTGCAAACATAAGCTATCACTTTTGTTATGTCTTAAAATGTTAAAACTTATTATGAGCAAATATAATATATATATGGATGTTATCAAACAAGTAGTGTATCTACTTCAATATTTATAAATAAGATTTTTTAAAGGATTGAATTTTTAGTTACTCACTTTTTTTTAAAAACAAAGAAATTTGCACTGTTTGAGAAAGTGGTCCAAACATGGGATATCTTTGTAATTTTCAGAATAGTATAGAATTTATGATAAAAAATGCATTTTATATTATTTCTTAAATTTATCTACAAAATATTTCATATATAATTATTTTGTCATTTTGTGCCTCTGCACAGTCACATAATAGCGTGCTCATAAAGAGCACATTAACTCTTAAGGGGACTGGAGGGTCAAATTTCCTGAAAATCGTGCTTATACTTTCACAATTCTTATGACAAACTGAATAAATGTGCAAAAGTGTTATTTTGACGTGTATTTATATAACATATAAAGAAAAAAATATATAATTTTGATGATCAAATACTTGATATAAGTGTATTGTATATGCAATTAAAACATATTTTGTTTTTCTTCTCAAGATTATCATTTTGCAGTAATATCTTGAATCTCGGTGGTTCAATTAAGCTGAATTTTAGAAAATTTCCGTAAGCTTGTCGTGTGAACCACTAATAAACTCGTGAAAATATTTAATTTTGAAATATAATTTTTTTTACTATAAAAAAACTGAAAATTTAATTCCATTAAGATATTTGCAATTTTGTTAACTTATATTCAATTTCTATTATAAAGTAGTTCACACGATAATGACAAGTTTACGGAAGTTTTCTACTTAAAATTCAGCTTAATTGAGCCACCGAGAGTCAAGATATTACTGCAAAATGACGACCTTAACAAGAAAAATGAAGTATATTTTAACTGCATGTATCATATACACTTATATTAAGTATTTAATCATTAAAATTATATATTTTTTTTTTATAAGTTGTGTAAATACACGTCAAAATAACACTTTTGCATATTTATTCAGTTAGTTATAAGAAATTGTGAAAATACAAGCACGATTTTCAGGCAATCTGACCCTGCAGTCCCTTTAAACGGATACGTCTGCTATCCAAATATTTGTGAGCGCGCGCAGTGCTGAGTACCGCATCACACAAACTTATTATTTAAATGTTAAATATTAGTTAAGTATTTGAATAAATAATTGTAAAATTATCATAGAAGCAAGTAAAATACATTTATTATAAAATATAACATTGAAATTTTGTGTCGTCTTTTATAAAATAAATTTTAGGTTAGACGTAACTAAGAAACACACTAAAAATAAAACAGTAGCTAAAAATATTAAAGAGACACATAAAAGTTCCTGCTTGAAAATAACATAAAATAAACTTTTTAAAACGCTTGAAGAAAGTAAAAGTAGTAATTATTAATAATTACACGATATCTTCAGAATTAATTTCCTTATAAATTATGCAAGAAACAATCTAATTATTATGATTATTCTACAAACAAAACTGTTGTAATTTTAGCTTCGATTACTTTTTAACATGATGAATGAGGAATATAGAAGATCGTAATAGAGAAAGGAGTTACTTCATCTATGATTTTTTAGAAAGGCCGATCTTGCGGTGTTCAGCACCTCGGCGCGTTTAAAGGTTAAACACTTTGTACTCGTAGTTCTCCCTTTGTGACATCAGAGAATGTTTTGTCACAAAACAGACAGCTTGCATCGTTATTTCCCTCAATTTTTTTTCTTTTATAGACTGACAAGTCTAGATCACTGTCATTGTCATTTATTAGACAATATTAGAATCATCTATAGTAATCCATATTTACATCATCACTTAATGGATGACATGACGTTATATCAGTGAATATAATACATTTTCGATTAGACTAATTATGCCCTTTAATACATTCATATTTATATTGTTCATAACTTATAAACAATTACACCAACGATAAGTATATTTCTACAAAAACTAATTTAGAAGTTTTACAAGTTCTACATTTTTCTCAAAAAATGAGATATACATATCTGCGTAATTTTTCAAATGTTAAAAAGCAGGAAATCTTGTATGACTTCTAAACTGGCTCGAAAACAATCGTGCAACCAAACTTTATTATATGCTACGTCTCCGAAAAAAAGTTACTTAAATGTTTTTCAATAGAATGTAGCACCATACAGAGCCAAAACAATAGTAATCTGTATATGGACCATAACCCATATTTGCTGTTCCTTAATTATTAATGCCATTAATGCTTTATATATAAAGTGTCCCTCATAAAGCGTGACAACACAAAAACTCTAAAAATATTTGTCGTATCAAAAAGTTGTTCATTAGAAAATTTAATGTATTCTAGAGCTGTTTCTAACTATGTAACTATGTAAACAAAAATTCGCCCTCTCTTTTCTTGAAGGGAGGCGGGGGTAACTTTTGTAATTTTAAATGAAACCTCCTATAAAATGTTATATATTTGAATTCTACGGGAAAAAACGAGTAAACTTTACCTAGAACATTTCTTTAAAAAATGTTTTTATTAAAAGTTATAACCATTTAAACTTTAAAGTAGAGTGCATTTAAACTAATGAGATAAAACCATGAATTAAATAAAAGACTTATAGTTGTTTTGTCTTTTTTTTTACTTTATTAAATGTTCGAATTATTGATCATTTACATTTAAATACTTATTTATTCTTTCTATAAAATTTTGTCTAAACAACATTTCTGGAGTCACGTTAGCGCAAGCTTCACGTATTCTTTGTTTTAAATCTTCTTTCATCGTATGATAGGTGACTTTCTCTTTAATATATCTTTATAAAAAATAATCTAAAAGTGTAAGAGATGTATTTAGAATTTTATTAATTTGAATGCACTCTACTTTAAAGTTTAAATGTTTATAACTTCTGATAGAAGCATATTTCAAAGAAATGTTCCAAACAAAGTTTATTTGTGTTTTCCCATAGAATCTAAATATGTAACATTTTATACGAGATTTTCATTTAAAATGACGAAGTTTCCTCCAACCCTTTTCATTGGGCAGCAGGGGCGAATTTTTGTTTACATAGTTAGAAAGACCTCTCGAATACATGAAATTTTCTCATGAATAACTTTATGATACGACAAATATTTTTAGAGTTTTCGGATTGTCACACTTTACGTACTACTTTGTATATAAAACTATGTTGGATTAACTAATAAGGTAATACTAAGTGAACAATTTTGAAAATCAAATAGATCGCGTTATAAAGTACGTCTCGTTCATGATGCTCTTTGCTTGTACATGTGTGTACGCGTGTGTAAAATTCACGTCCTCGTACGACATACAAAAACGACTATTGATGATAATTAAGCTGACGTAAATTAGCACTTATACAGAGGCATAGGTTCGTGAGCTATGTTGCACAAAGAGATACTTTTCGCTTGTAATTAACACCGCTATGTCGATGTTGAGCGGAGCAGCAAGCCAGTAAACCATTCCCGGAGCTATGCGAGAACCCCTCTGCGGTTTCTCCTCGTTAAAGGCGAAGACACTCCGAGCTAAATCGGAGAACCATTCCTTCCTACTTCTCTCATCCACCTCCCGACCTTTCACCCTCCCCCCCTCCCTAACCCCATCTTCGTCGCCACGCGTTTTCATTCAGCGACCGTTTGACATCCGAGAGAGCCAGGACACCGGTGCCAAATACCAGTCGAATTACCGTAAATCGAACTGCCAGCTACCTTCCAAAGCGTCCCGAGAGACGGCTAAGCCCTGGCCTTAAGCCCCGTGTATTAGCGCTTACTGAATTCCCGCTCTCGCATCCGTTCCCGCACCGACTTCCGCTCTCTAAAACTAGAGGGGTCACAGCTCATTGCGTGCCCGGCTACATAGCCGAGATGCTCGACGGCAAACAACCCTTCCACCTGACTTTATCTCACCCCTGTCCGCGAATTAGGAGAATAATATTTATACACGACCGCGCGCGCGCGCGCGCGCGCTCTTATATCGATCGATTTGACGATAAGATTTTCATCCCCTCTGAGCCCTTTGAATCCTTCGACGAGTATGATACGCACGGGTGTATCGTAATCTTGCAGATACATTAATATATTATGGAGTAGATTTTGCAGTACGAGCCGATGCGCATCGAACGGGCCACGTATAACGATCTTTCTCGTTATGGTTTCTCCAGCAACGTAATGGCTGACACGGAACGAATATTTGAAATCATACCGAGATAATTCGTACAATCTGGAAGGAAGGCCATTGGCCGGATTAAAGGCAGGGCCAATAAAGTAGAAAACGTTACGAAACCGCCGGTATGAAAACTGACGGTACAGGGCCGCGCGCGCTTGCCGTGATAAATCGATTTCGTGTGAAACGAACCGTGAAAAATGGCAGGCAGTCGCACGTGGAAAATGTGTTTCGGCTGATAGAGCTTTCGACGCACTCCTTTCTCCTCTCCTCCCTCCCCCCCTCTCTCTCTCTCTCTCTCTCTCTCTCTCTCTTTCTCTCTCTATCTATCTATCTATCTATCTTATAGACCTTGTCGACGCCAGTTAATTCAGTTGACCTTATGCATGTGTAAGTCTAACCCCACTAATTGCTGGATGCTGTTTAGGCTGACTAAACGATCTTTTAAGGGCTGCAAGAGAGGGCTAATGTAGCATAAAATAATTTCAAAACTGGGTCGAGAGATTTTTCTCCGATGAGTCAACTTTCGGTTCGCATTCCCCGTGCACTATCCGCGCGCGCGTGAACTTTTCCGACTAATTTTTCATCTTTCTTCGTTCCCGCTGACTTCTTCCGCGCGCTAACGATGAAATTTATACTAACTCCAAATAGTTGAAACGGATGAAGCGAGGCGGAAATTATTTTTTGACGTCGAGCGGAATGAGTTCTTGGTCTGTTAATTTTCGATTTAGAAAACAAACAATAGCATAACGGCAAAATGATTTTACTGCATAACATAATCTCACGTCAAACATTTCTGGCTGTGCTGATTGTTGATTACTATTTTTAAGAGATCCTTGGTATATTTGCGACTATTATTATGCTTGGTTATTATTTAACAACTGTAAAGGCTGAAAGATTCGAACGATTTGAATAGCGATACCTTTCTTACGATCGACGTTTGTGAGAAAGTGGTAAAGGAAAGAATTAAAGGACGCGACGAGATCCAACTTTTTCTATAACGTTGCTTTTTCCATAATTGCAACTATATAATTACATTTTTCGCTTAAATGATGTCATGTGACTTGCTTCTTTCATAATCAACTTATTTCATCGTTCCACCCGTGTAAATTTCACACGTGTATTCTCGTAAAATTATTAATTAAAAGTAAATACTAAGAAATATTTGATTCTGATATATTTATGCGCTTAAAATATGGAGTATTATATCATAAAAAATGTTATATTTAATACTTTCTGCACATAAAATAATAGGAATGCTAATAGAATAACGCGGGGAATAAATCTATGCAAATGAAAACATACAACTTTTTATACAAATATAAAGACGCTGATTATATACAATCAATTGCTATAAAAGGTCAATGAAAGGCAAATAAGAGTCACATATTGCCGGTGCAATAGCAAGAACAATTATTTATACAATTGACAAAATTACAATAAAAATTTGGCGAACGTTTTGGGCCATCTTCAACGCACACTATACAATTATAAAAAGTTCTTTCGCAAATATTATGAGACGTGAGAGCGATGACTGCAACTACGACCAATCAAATTCTTCTCGAGCAATGATATTTAGCGATGCTCAGATTAATTGGTTTGTAGATCGATACTCGATGTTTCCAAAAAACCTGTAACGGTTATGTAAATGGAACAGTGCAACTGGCTAATATGATACAAATACAAGCATACCGATAACATCAATCCACGCAACAGCAAACACCGAATTACGTCCATAAAGATCTTCCTTGAATAGTCTAAATCCTAGAGAACTTGTTTATTATGTTAAATATTGTTTAGTTCTTCGATGTTAGAAATAAAATTTAAGCCATATTATTGTCGTTTTATGAAAATCATCTCAGAATACCTCGTTTATTACAATTTCGTTTTCTATCTAAAATTTTGACGTCCTCCCAATCAAATTCGTGATTTTCAAACAGTCTATGTTCGGAGATCACTGACAACGCACATGGGTGATACTTGATTTGGTTTATATGTTCCTTTATTCGCGTGGACAGTTTTTGACTAGTTAGTCCAATGTATGAAAATTTTTATAAAACGACAACAATGTAGCTTAAATTTAATTGCTGACATCGAAAGACTCTCTGAACAATATTATTATAATATAATAGACAAGTTGGATTGTTTCTTTTGGATCTAGACTATCCAAAATATAACATTTTCTCTACTTATGAATTCTTGTTTATATATATATAAACCATAACGTATATATATATATTGGCCTTGTTACATATCTGTGTTACCCATCGATCAAGGAAGATCTTTATGGACGTGATTCGGTGTTTGCGTGAATTGATATCATCGGTATGCTTGCTTTTGTATTATATTAACCAATTGCACTGTTCCATTTATAACCGTTACAGGTTTTTTAAAAACATCAAATATCGATCTACAATTAATCTGGACGTCGCTAAATATCGTTACTCGAGAAGAATTTGATTGGTCATAGCTGTAGTTATCGCTCTGACGTCTGATAATATTTGCGAAAGGACTTTTTATAATTGTATAGTATGTGCTGAAGAAATGGCCCGGAATGGGTCCAACGTACGCTGGATTTTAATTGTAATTTTATCAGTTGTATAAATAAATGTTCTCTCTATTACACCGGCGGTATGTGATCTCATTTGTCGTTCATTGACCTTTTATAGCGATATAACTTTTCCTCTCATTGCCAATCTTAGGTAGAACTGGTCTTGCATTATGTGTGTAATATAAAATATAAAACGGTCAGACATTTTATCATAATTATTTCTCGATGGCTTAGTCTCAATAATGAAAGAAACCAACAGTCAAAAGATCTGCACAAATTGATATCTGTATAAGTGATTATACAGGAAACGATTAGGCGGTTGCAACCTGAGGAAACTACTGTTGTTTTGCACGATATGGAACGAGGTCAGGAGAGCTTCAAGATTGACGACGCGGAAGCATTAAGGAAGGGCAAGGTCAACGATAATGTTCTTATCGCGCTTGTGAAACAGCTGCTTGCCTATCGTGGCTATCCAGGCCACCCTCCTGTTAAACGTTATGCGCATTGCGTTAACCAGATAATCTGATCGAGCAAATAATCCTACGATTCAGCGCAATTTCGCGAATGCCTTAAGCTCGTTTCTGTATAACAGAATACCTCAAGTAGCATCATTCTTAATTTTGTTACGGCTAGAGTAGCATACTTCTCAAGTTTCTCGCAATTCTAAAGGAGTTTAAAATTCCTAAAAATACCGGGAAATAAAACTGAAGGAACGTTGAAACTTTTGGTCGATGAGGTACGATGTAGTCTCGATAATTTGCAGTTTTAACCCCAATTAAACTGTTTACATGTTAAACACTGTTATTCTTTAATTTGAAAAAATTTATATTCTTAAGAATCTCTGTTTTCAAATTACACACAAATATGTGTGTGTGTGTGTGTGTGTGTGTGTGTGTGTGTGTGTGTGTGTGTGTGTGTGTGTGTGTGTGTGTGTAAAACAGAGATTCTTAGAATAGAAAGAATATAAATCTTTTCAAATTAGTATATATGTACAGAGTATTAAATTTTAAACGTAACAGGTCAAATATCTCGAAAACTAAATGATATTGAGATCCGTTCGTTTTAGTCTTATTATATCTCGAAGAAGATACAGTTTGATAAAATAACATTTGATTTTGGATGAAGACGCTAAAGTAAAATGAAGGTCAAAATGTTTTTTTTTATGGAATTCTATTGTTTTGAACCTACGTTTATAGCCCTTGTCACGTTGAATATAATAATTACATACCCAAGATGATTAGAGAAATAACGGAAAAAATAACTCGGAAAAGGAGAAAATTAATGCTTTAATAAAACAAAAAAGAAATAAATAAACTTTATTCATAAATTTTCAATAAGAATAACAAATTTTAGAAAAAAGAAGTGTTTTTCTCTTTGACATGAAGAATTCCATTAATTTAAGTGCTCAAAATGTTGCCGCCTTGCATCTATGCAAGTCCGCAATCTTCGTTGAAAATCATTAAGCTCTTTGTAATTCGTTTTGCATCGTCAACGTCAACATTCAGTTCATATCCACTTACACCAAGCATTAACGCAAGAAAATCATGATAGAATTTTGCCAATAGGTTTTATGCTGGTATAAATAGAAGAAACGTTGTTTATTAAGCTGCATTAATAAAATTTCCAAGTTTTTCCGTTATTTGACCTCTAATTATCTTGGGTATGTGATTATTGTATTCATCGTGACAAGGGCTACAAACGTGGATGTTCAAAACAATAGAGTTCCATTAAAAAAAATGCTTTGACCTTTATTTTATCTTAGTGCCTCCACCCAAAATCAAAATGTGTTTTATTAAACTATGTCCCCTTCGAGACATAATACAACCTAAAAAGAATAGATCTCAATATCAATTAGTTTTCGAGATATTTGACGTTTGAAATTTAGCATCTTATATATATACTAAAAGTATTTTTATACTTTAGTTATAATATGTATATATGATATATATATCATACACACTATAACTAAAGTATAAAAATACTTTTAATAGTTATGCAATTAATAATAGTTTATACAATTAATACTTTTAATAAAACATATGCAATTAATACTTTTAGTAAAATATACATATACAGCAATTTGATATTGTATATATGTGTTGATGACATAATATGTGCAAAAATGAGAATAACTCTTAAAAATTAAATCAAATGATTAATATATCAATGCAGATTAATCATTTTCACAAATTTTTATATATTAATTATTTATTCTATTTTAATTTTTCTTATAGGAAAGAACATATATTGAATATACATCAATATCCAAATATTGAAACGAAATTTAAAGAAAAATTTTAGAAAATAATATGTAAATTATATGTACATCGATAACTAAATATTTAAAACTTTTTAAAACATCTTGTCAACGGAAATGCACAACACACTACTAAATAGAGGAAACTATATCTAGATGCTCTATAATTCAGAATTTCGAAGTTACAATTTCTCAGACAACTAATTGTAAACCTCTAACTGACTATACAAATATATTGTAGACAACCTTCTTCAATGTGTTAATGCTCGCCACGATGCTGTTAACCGTATATTTTGTTTTGTAATAACCAAAATGCAAACATGCATCCACGTGGCTATATGATCTGATATCGGGTTTAGTTGTTCAATAACGCAGGGGGTAAAGAAGGCAACATATAAAATATGTATCCTGATTAGTACTTTTGGGATCTCCGTGAGAGATTTTCACAACCCTGCTGCCGATGCTAAGTTTACCTTGTCCGCTCTCATATGCTCGATTTCAATCATTTAATGAATGAAAATTGTTTTTACTATAACAGTATATCAGCTACTTACAAAAAACTTCATTATATCTAGTAACACGTCGCTTGACTTATTCACTCACGGAGAATATTAACACAAAATTTTGAGAGGCTCGAAAATTTACTTTGTTATTACTAAATCAATTTTATTCTATGTTTTAATTGTAATATTATCATTTTAATAAAAGAAGACTTACTTAAGAAAAAGTATTTATATTCTAAAAGGACCGTTTAATGATTTAGTATGTATCTACTGTTTCCCTCAAGATAAATACTAAAAAAAGCACACGAGCAACAGAGCCTTGGGGCTATCTAGACCCAGCCTTCCCTACTAATATATATTTTGAACCTCTTGTTGATCCGCTGTGTACACACAGTGTTTTTCTCACGTAACACAAGTGTACAAAAAGTTTTCCTAATAATATATAACAAAATATATCATGCTACGGTATGTATCATATTTGAAGTAATTAATTACATAATTACAATACTATATAATTACTACATAACTATATAACTACATAAAAGAAATCTGGATGTGTTTAATTCGAATCATAAAAAGATTAGGGTTTTTCCAATTATCGAAACGAAATACTTAAAACTAAAGTATAAATATTGATCTTTTATAACGTATCTCTTCAAACCTTTTCGTTTCCGAATTGTAACAAGAAGTCGATAAAAGTGCATTTCGAGAGTATATTGTGATTAGTTATATTTCCAAATATTTTACCTTATTTCTTCTAAGATTTTTCTAATTCTTAATATAATAAATTTACGAATTAGAATATTAATAAGAAAGAACACATACCTTTTTCTAATTACGCCGTTTCGCAAAACAATTTTTGTGCGATGTTTGGCATTGGAAATAATCTCGTCTGGCGAATTATTAATGCCTCATATGTTCATAGTTATAAAATATCTCATTTAACGTAAAACAAAAGCACGACACATTCTTTTCCTCCAGAGTACATTCACGTTCATATTTCCCTTTAATATAAATTTTTCATTCATTTTCTCAGATTGGAGAAAAGTTTCGTAATTGATTAATATACGCGTGTATTTTTTTCGGTTTCTCTTTTTCCATCGCGTGGATAATTTGATGGAAAAGCAAGCACGTAGCGGTTTGACTAGTAACGTCGAGGCAAAATTTCATACACTGCATACTGCTTGAGTAAGCCGAGCGCCAAGCCCGCGCGCGCCCAGCCATTCTTTATTAAAAAGCACACCGATCCAGAAAGCTTCAAGGCCTCCGTGATGAATGTAAGGCCGAACTCTCGTAACCTAACCTTTAACCCACACGTATCCCAACCTAGCCTACCTACCTACCTATCCTACCCTACCCTATCTCTACCTACCCTACGTAAAGGACGTACCTTTAACTCTGTTTAACTTCCACCTGAATTAGCTTTCATCTACCTTGCGGGCCGTTCCACACATTGTTCTCCGCAATCTAACTCAACGTCGTTTACATTTCGCAGTGGCCCGTGCTAATGTTTAAACCCTTCGCCACTCACCACGTATCACTTTGCTCAGTAAAACGTTACCTGTAAAAATTTGTTGTCCGAGATAAACGCAGCTACGTACCGCAAACCGATGCAGCGAAATTCAACAGTTCATTTTTAAACAGTTCTCGAATCCACCGTTTTGAAAATTCAAATACGCGTTAGGAAGCTTTGAATCATGATAAATTCGTGGCTCAGGACAACGTTCTTATACTGACGAATACAAGACACAAAAGATTACGTGTGAAAGAATAAAAACAAATTTAAACTAATTATTGTTTCTCTACTAGCAGCACTGGGTGATATTATTAAACTTCAATATAAAGGAAATATATTTAGCACGAAATATGTATTAATAACTTCACGGAAATATAAGTGACTATTTTTTCGTGTCTAATTCACCGATTAAAATTTCATTAGAGTAAACTTTGCGTGTCGTGTTAAACGCGATTTTAGATTTCCAATATCGGGCTTTTACACACCTCGAGAAATATCGACGTCATCGGGTTTCCGCCGAGAAAAGAATCAACTCCAAACTAGTTAAAGAATCCGGACGTGAAAGACGAAAAAAGTGGACACTCCGGATAAGTTCGCGGCATCGGTATTATCTCGCGCGCGTTATATCTTGCAATTAATTACATAAAGCGCGCCGATGAGCGCGGAAGAAACACGAGAAAGTGTCTCCTTCTCTCCGAAAGCACTCCACCGTTATCGATCGAATTTGACATCGCGCGCGAAAGAGACAATTCGAAAAAAACGAACGACGAAGAGCGTCCAACTACGGCTGCCTTGGTATAGTAAAGCCCGAGCTTGTCGGCGCAATAAGGATCTTGGGCATCACAGACAACCTAGGTCGTTCCCGTCCCTTCTCACCCTCAGACGGAATGTTTTGCATTTTAAGAAGGTGTCGGATATCCTTTGCGTTATCCGAAGACAGGCCTCCCCCGCTGCCGTCGAGCAGCGAGCAGAAGGGAAAGAAGCGAGAAAGGGTGGAGGGAAAGACACGAGAGAGGGAGGCACAAGAACGAACCTTCCCTTGAAATCCGTAGTAATTCACGGTCCTGTATTACGTGCCAAAAAGAACACACCCCCAGCGACGACGACGACGACGACGACCGATGCTAGTGGGGTCGCGTTACACTGAACGAGCAGGGAATCCGCGCGAGGCGTGTTTAGCAATAGCTTCCGATGTTTCGTTTAACTGGAGCGTTTCTCTTATAAATGCGGCATTATTTTCGCCACGGAGACTTACAGCCGCGCGGAATTTTTCGATTCCGCTTAACTTTAGTCCGAGGTATGCAGAGTGTCTCGCAAATCGCGTCCTCGAATTCAACACTTTGACTTTTATTTAAATTTGCGCTCTGTCTTGCATATACATTATGTAATATATGTCATGTGTGTGTGTGTGTATGTATGTAAATTCCATTATAACAACAACTCCAACATCGCGTTACATTTTGCCAGTCTAAAGAAAACATGTCGTCTCGAGTCGCTCAATGCTGTCTGCCCCGACAATTTGCAACAGAACAAATATTTGTCGACAATAAAAGCGTAATATCATAATGTACACGTGTAATTCTAGTTTCGTAATTACTTTTTTAAGTAAATACTACGTTGAACGATCCCGTGTAATCCATCGAAAGTTTCTGCAAGAAACGTGTCAAAGTGTTAATGACACATTGTGACATATCATATGTTGTGTTATGTGTGTAATATAAATAATATGTTGTGTAATATAAATAATAATTAGAAGACAGAACCAGCCTGAATGTACACGAAAAGTAAAGCGTTGCTTGCAAACGTCAAAATTCACTATCGACGAATAGCTCAGAAAAAAAGTAAAACTAATTACACAAACTCGATTTATTGCGAAAATCATTGGGTCATAGAAATAATTGCAATTCAAAAACGAAGTCATATTTATAGGTTAGGTCATATTATTTTATGAATTTTTACGACAGTCTTTTAATCTTGTAACTATCTCTAAAATAAAAATCCTACTCAAAATAAACGAATATAGAATTGAAAATATTATTCGGAAAAATTCAGCTTTTTTATATAAATAACAGAAGTAAAAATAAATGAATTTTCTACAAATCTTTGATATAAAGAATATCAAAGTGTCTGGAATTATTAAAAATTGGTTTATATAACGTAACAAATATACACATAAAGTGTGATGTATTTTTAACAAAAATAAATAACTTTCGATAACCACAAATACCGTAAAAAGTATGAAAAAATTTTATATCAATATTCCTGTGTATCACACAATTTTATCCTAATACTGTAACAATTCGGTTTATTTTTATTAAAATGTTTTTATTTCGTACTTTTAAATTTTTTACTAAAAGCTTATTTTTAAAGAGTCAATTAAAAGAAGTTTTCGTTCAAAGCCGGTAAAAGATGAAAGTTTCATTTTGTATCTCTAGATGTTCTCAGCTTTTCAAGCAAGAGAATGACAGATTCCCAAGTTCAGAACAGATCTGAATAATGACACTAATTCGAAAATCATGGAGATTAACATACTGAATAAGCTACACAAAATGTCATTTCCATATCTTTAACAATACTCGAATTATAAAGAAACATATAAACAGACATGCCTAGAGAACACACTAAGAACTTCCTCTTCTAAAGTTGGTTAAAAAATTTTATAAATATGCTTGATGAAGCTTAAATATGTAAAATAAATTAAATAAGTTAAATATTTCTGAATTTGAAATATCGGGTATATATCGAAATATATTATGTGACACAAATAAATTTTAATCCAAATCCATTCTTTCAAATTAACGAAAAACGCAAAATATGAAATAAATTCATGATTTCACAATAACAGAGTTTATTTTTCTTTTTTAGTTGGACATAATGTTACAAACGCATATATTTTCTTCCTGTACATTAAGTAGCGGATAATAAAGTATAATAGAATGAATAGTAAGACAGCGATAAGAAAGAGGATAATATTGTTCAAAAGTGGATCTAAAAAACGATTAAGGCAACGAAGATTCGAGAGATTCATCGTGAGTGAACGCAGGAGTCGCAAAACAGTCGTCGGGAAACGGATCGGTCCAGCTCCTGTGTAGTCATTTTCTAGAGGACTCGAAGGACAATCGCATTTAATCGAGTCGTCGTTTACCGAGACTCTTGCTTAAAGAAGATCCCAGATGAAACGAGAGCAAACTCGATCGTTTCAGTATCTAGAAGTCGACAAACTCTGTTTCCCTCTTTTGTGGTAACGCCGTTAGAAAAGCGTCTTTCTTCTTTCCTCCTCTTAAGAAATACATTCCCTTCGAATAAATCTCCAAAATTTTATTTTAGCACGTAAGGATATGTCTTAAATCACAAGGATATATCTTAAATCACACTGGGATCTTTTAAAATTTCGTAGTAAACGATTCACATAATATTGCTAGATTAAAAAAACTTGTACGACAGTACTAAAAGTGTTTTGATTTCAAAGTGTTGGATCTGATTGTTCGACTGCGTACCTCGTAAATCGCAAGATAGACACGTAAAAGAGAAGACGGAAAAAGATTTTCGTTCACCGATAATTGAGCCGTGTTATTCTGAAAATGCAATTTAACCGTAAAACTTAGTTACTGCCCATCCATTGTACGCAAAAGTCTCTGGTTCTATAAAACGGATCCTCGAGTATTTTTGGTGCCGAGAAAAGAGAGCATTTAATTCTCCGTGGAATTTGTGGAGTCACTCTTCTCCCGCCCGAAAGAGACCTTAAGGAAAGGTATTGTTTAAATTCTAAATCCACTTATATATCTACGTGATTTTGGGCGTCTCTTCTCGTTGTGATACTGATTTCGATATTTCAAATCGAATTAATCTTACTCATCGATCCCTTCTTGTTACGGGAAATATGTTTCGATCATTTCTTTAAGAAAAATCTGAAGAAATGGAATTTTTTGTTCATCTTGACATAGATTGTATTCGAATATTTTTAACCTGCTTGTTTTGCGTAACATTTTTTTCGCGAACATTGCGACACGCTGGGAAGATGGGTCAGGTATATTCTTAGGAGGTTTAAGTTAAATTGAAGCGCTCTTACCTCAGAGGAGGAAATGTTATCACCGTCGCCGACAACAACGCCAGAGGCTGTTCATCGAAATAGGATTACTTTTTTATTAAAGGGTCGCGTGATACGCATTTAAGTTTCACGGCATATCGCAAAAATTAAGCCCTCGCCCGTGTTACGATTATATAAAACTTCGGAGCATATCGTGTCGTAATCGATCCACGAAAACGCAAAGTTTCGATCCCGCGACGGTTATGAAAGAAAATTCGTTTTTACAACACTTCTCCTAATTATATTTATAACATTAGTTGTACACGTGTGGCATTAATTTAACCCTAAACAACTTAAAAAGTTGCGTAAACAATGAATTCGTGAATAAATTTTATCCAATGTACATCTTCTTTTTATTATAATTCCCGGAAAAACAAACGAGTTTTATGTTTTTTTCTTTTTAATTAGGGTTGAAATCGTGTTGAACATGATTCTTATTAATATTTTTGCGACTCAATAAAGTTAGAAAAGTTATAATAAAATACAAAACATATTTCTAAATAATATATGAAAAATTGATCTGGTTAAATTTTACTCATGCCTACGGTTTTCTATAGAAAAATGTTATTTTATTGCTATAGAAAACGATTTCTTAGTTTTCTTTGTTTAAGTAATGATTATCTTTAATAAAGAATATTTTCTTGATAACGATCTCAAAGTTATACTCACATCATAAATTTTAGAAAAACTAATTATTATATGTTCACAAAAGAAGAATTTATTCTTTTTATAAATATATTATAAAACTTTAACTTTAAAGAAAAAGTCGCACTCTATGTAGTAAAATGATTTTAAAAGATTAACACTAAGATTTTCTCGCTCTCCAATACTTGAAGAAAAAGAAAATAAAGAAAATAAAATTACTTATTTCAATCTGACAAAAAACATAATTATTTGAGTATATGAAAATACATCATTTTTTCAGTCAAGAGGCGAATAATCATTAATTGTTTAAAGTTTTTACCATATATGAATCTATTATACAATGTAGATTTTATTACAGAGATTAGTTCTCTATTTGAATTTTTTTTATATATTTTTCATTTGTGATTCAAATCTGACGATACAGAAACCTTGATCACGTATAATATAAATATATAGTCAAAAATAAATAAGCTACTCACACAAAGAATTTTGTTATACATTTTTTTATACAAAGAATTTCCTTATACATTTAAAATATAAAGAACCGAAATATAATAAAAGATTTTCATTTTTATTTTATATTTTAATTTTACTTTTTAACATTTTAATCTGGCACATTATCAAAAACTTTGCCTTCTTGTGATAGGCAATTGAAATGGCTTAACTGTGTTGAAGCTTATATTCGCACCAACTATAACTTTTATTAGCGCATGAATCGAAAATTCTCATTTCACTAGTTTTTAGATAATTCAAAATAAAAAATCGGTTGAGAAAAAAAATGAGCTCAGTGTGTTAAATTAGTGTTAATATTTTCGATCGAAATACTGAACTTAAAGCGATTCAGAATGCATTTTGAATATATTTACGGATATATAAACTTATAAAATATTTAAAACAACTAACATTTATTTGAATGCAGTATATTTCTGTGTGTGATGTTAATAATAAGTTCATTGTAATTCATTGAAAATAACTTTTATTTATTATGCATTTTATACAAACGTAAACATGATACCGATTAAAATATTTTATTTCTTTAATTTAGCGCTGTGTATCTCCTTTTCTTCTCTCTCTCTCTCTCTCTCTCTCTCTCTCTCTCTCTCTCTGCACCCCCTCCCATTTCTCCCTCTTTCTTTAATCGTTAACGAGTTATTACGGTTCGTTCAATCGTGACGTCTTCTACGTTAAAACTCATTGATGCGGAATTGACAATGAACTCAGATTCCATCTCGCGATGATTCATCCAATTACGTCGCAAAACTGAATTGTCGGAAAAGCTCGCGATTGTCTCGGATCATTCTTCACGTTGGCGCTGGCGTGCGCACACGCTCGCGCAACGAGCGCCGAGCCGGGCTTCGAGATTTATTGAGGCGCGGAAGGGATATCGATCGTAGGCCCATCGTGTATTGTTAGTAATTGGAACATTTATGAGCCAATCAATCACTTCTGCTGTTGCAGTCCCCCCTATGCTCTGGATACCGCACCAATTGGTCGGCGCGCCCTTGGGTTACTCCGTTACGCTGGAATGCTACACCGAGGCTCATCCGACTTCTTTGAATTACTGGGCGAGGGAGGACGGCCTAATGATTCACGAGAGCGTCAAATACAAGGCTACGTCGTCGCCCGACAGACCGTCCTACAAAATGCACATGACGCTTACGATATTCGATATACAGGTGAATAAACGTGTCCCATCTTCGACTGCTATCGAATGGAGAGTGCGTTGTTTTTGAAATAAAAATAAAAAAAGGGAAGGAAAAAACGCAAATCTTGAAAATTCGGAAAAACCCGACGACGAATTCGTATAAGTAAAAAGAGTGAACTCTTTCTAATCAGTAATTGGCTAAGAATTTAGGTTATTGTTGCCGATTTAGGCAATGCTTGCTTTGCCAGTAACTGTAACTGATGGTAAAACTAGTCAGTTTCTAGCCAGCTTCTCATCAGTTTTTTACTAGTTTCTAAATAAATAATTTTTTACAAAATTCTGTAAAATAGTTCTCATCGTTTGGTTTCACACTATAAAATATTATATTTTTGTTCAATGTTTAATATAAAAATAATATAAAACTCATGTTTCAGAAAATAGAATTCTTTCACGTGCAAATTGATTTATTATTGAAATGATTGCAGCTTTATTTTTCATCACCTTTTTTGTCTAGTTTGCAGCCAGCCACTAGTCAAGTGGCATTGTACAGAATTTTTCGAATTTTTTCCAGGCAAAAAAACTACCCAGCACATTTACTTACCATTTTTATAGCCTAGTTTCTGGCTAGTAACTGGTCGAGATATACTAGCCAATATTTTCCTGTCCAGTTTCTGAACAGTTACTGTCGAATAAATCCTAGCCAATAAAAACTGGTCAATTTCTGGCTAGTAATCAGTTTTTTCCTGAAAATGTTTTTGGGCGTATTTATAATCTGTAACAGAATTTCGTTGGACGCAGGAGTATGAAACTGCACCTTCTATTGCCTCGCAGAACAATACAAAGAGCAAAGGAAGTATTAAAAATGGAGGCAAATTTTCACATTTTGTGTTTATGAGAATCAGCTCGCGCAATAATAAAAAAAAGAGTACGATGTGGCTGCTATGCAAAAAACTGCGTGACTTAATTGCCAAAATTTTAAAATTTGTGATTGTGTGATGGCGTTGTGTCGTAAATCACTATCGTTCGCACGCCGACGGACGATGGACGCAGTAAACTACTCGTTCGGGGTGTCGGTACGAAATAGGATCGCACGATATCATTGTTTGCGCGGCGACATAAACGCCGAATTAATTTACTGTTACTTAACAATAACGATATCAGCGATGCCTGAGAGACGCGATATCAAGCATTAAGTAGCGTTAACGCTCAAATTGTCATCGTCCGCGCCAAACTTGAAATTAAATTCTGCAGCTGCACCGAAATTGTAGCTACCACAACTGAAATTACCGCACATATCTGTTTGAAAACGTTGGCCCAACATCTTCCGCCTGTTGGATAGTGGGCGATAAAGAAAGGGAAGAATATCTCGTTACAATTGCCCGAGTAAAAAATTCCCTCAGTTTCAGGAACTTCTCCTTATCTCTACTTTTTTCTTCTTTCTCTTCCAGAAAGAGGACTACGGGAGCTACAAGTGCATCGCCAAGAATCCACGCGGGGAAACCGACGGAACGATTCGCCTGTACAGTAAGTGTCTCGTTTTGCTTACGCGCGCCCCGCAGCGATCCGTGGTAGCGTTTACCGAGGTAATGACGGTTCGTCGCCGAGCTGTTTGGCGCGTTTAACGTCGCGCTGTCATTCCCCGCTTGTTTACGAAGTCGACGAAGATGTCGGGTCTCAACGAACTACGTAATTTCTACGGCACACCCATTGACGGGATACACCGTGGTTTCTTCAGGCGACGACGCGTCGGGCGCGGGTGCGGTTTGACACGGTTAACTCCGCGGCGCGCGCGTGTGACGATCTTTCTCATAGACCAAATATACCCACGTTAATTACCTCCGTCTAATATTTGCCGACAGATCGCGATTCGCGACGGCACTCGCCTTGAATTAAATTGCAACACTGTTGGCTGCAATTAAACGCGACTGTGTACAGATGCCAGTAGTTCTGATGTCGTCCTACAGACTCAGATATCGTTTCGCTTGTCTTTTCGCGCGTAGAATACTTTTCTACTCTAGGATAGAGAGTACTGTTCCTGTGATACTTTTTTACTCTAGAATAGAGTAAAAAGAATAGAGTAAATAGTACTCTAGAATAGAGTACTATTCCTATGATATTTTTCTACCATAGAATAAAGTGCTCTTTCTACTAATAATGTGTTTGATGAACGCACATTTATTTGAATTTACGTCACGTTTCTCCGGGCCGTGAGTATGCAGTCCGGCTTTCGCATTATATATGTAGTTCCATCATATCCGAAATAAATCAGAAGAATAAAACAATAAATATTTCCAGTGCTAGTCTTTAAAGTGCAGTCAGTATATTTTTCACTGAAATTCTGTACTTACAGCTGGCGGTTCAATTAGAAGTATACCACCACAATCAGTAAAATTCCGCTGAAAAAGATCAATTAATAGTAGCCACTGTTACCATTATCGATGCAGTTTGCAAACGCGAATATTGCCATTGCACGCAAATTGCATGAAAGCCATTAATTCCGTCACGATGAATGCAGAAGGTTAGGTTTCATACAATATATAACGAATTTGTATACTATAGATCTATAGTGAAATCTTATTTCCACTTGTCAAAATCAGCGAGATATAAGACAAAGCAGCAAAGTGGGAGTGTTTTCATTGAAAATCAAGGAAGATTTTTCTCATCGGTGAAATACTCCTTTTGCTGATTTAATAAAAAATAGTCTAACTGATTCACTTCAAGAGAGTACATATTGGAAATATAACATATGCATGTCATTTCTGCGTGACTTACAATTTTATGATATGCAAATTGCGATATCAGAATTTTTTGCTCTGGCAATCTGTGTATATCTAGCATTGAGTCTCAAATGTCTTGAATACTTATATACTGACAAAAGATACATGAGTGTATGCATGATAATATCATGACGATAGTTGATCTTCAAAAAGTTGAGAAACATTCGAGGCTTTCGAGAACTCTTTGCTTCGAATAATATTCGGCATAACTCGAAACTCTCATCGCATATATTCGAAGCAATTCAATGTATCTCGGATTCATCGCAATAGATAAGAAACATATGGGTGATATATTCATGTATTTTATGAAATACCGAGGAAGAATATAAATCAGATATATATAGGAAGCAAATAGAATCAACGACGAAAACGCATATGGAGAGATCACTCCATTAGTACGGATCGGCCTTTCGCATTAGCGACATTCAAATGAATGTGAGCGTTTAGTTTAGCATAAAAGACTACCGACAAGGGAGATAGGAGGTGGCGAAGAGTAAACCTTGCCTGACCCAATAGAAAACAAAAAACGAAAGCGACTATCCATTGAATACTATCTATTTTACAGTCAACTTCTCCCATCCAACTGTTTCCCATTCCTCTATATAGGTCGCTATACGTGTACATGCACGCACACAAGTGCATGTGTAAATGTAATAATATTTAATAAATTAGAGTTTCTTAAATACCTCATTTATTTATATAAAAAAAGTTATGTGGAAATAGACATTTTCCTTGAAGTAAGAATTACATATTACGGTTACATTCTAAATTGTCAATGTGAGAATTAATTCTTCGACGGTACCTTTTTAAAGTTCATGTTTATTTCTTCCGATCATAATTAATAACATTCATAAATTATGTTTGTTTCTTTCGATCATAATTAATAACATTCATAAATTATACAATAAACAAAGTCTGCACACAGAAAATTATATATTACACACTCTAATAAATTTTACTTATCTCAAATATTTCATAAGTTTATATATCCGCAAATCTATTATTAGTTCATCATAAATATCAAATTCATCCAAAATACATTCTGGATCCTAATAAGTTTAGCATTTCAATCAAGAATATTAAATTAGCTTTAATATGGCATATTGGAATCATTTGCAAGTTTTTAATGTTAAATTACTCGCAAATTAGTGAAATAAGAATTTTCGAGTTTTATACGTACTAAAAAAGTCATAGTTAGTAAATTTGTAAGGTTTAAATATTATTCAGCTATTTCAGTCTCTTGTCATATAACAAAAAAGCAAATTTATTGTGCAATTGTTTTTGTTTCCAGTGTACCAAATTAAGAGATGTCAAAGTGTAAAAAAAAATGTAAAATATAAAGATGAAAAACAAAAATGATTTTGTCATTATATTTATTATATTATTTATGTTGTTATTATAATATTCTATAAAATTTAATGTAATGCATACAAAAAATACTCTAATTATAAACAAAAAAAAGAATCTGGTATAATTAATTTTTGCGATAATTTTAATAAAATCTCCACATTTTAATAAATCAACATTGCAAAAACTATAATTAATGATTTTATTTATCTTTTCACTGAAGTAATTAATAGTTCTCTTTATCTTTTCAATGAAAAATAATGTATTTTTGTACATCTGCATAATTATATTTTTTCACAAATTGGAATACGTAGCATCTTTTTTTTAAGTTTCAAGTATTAACAAAAAAAATCCTAGTTTTCACTTTTTTTTATTAATTTTCAGAATAGTTATAAGTTTGTACGTAAAATAATTTTTTCCACATTTCCGTTTATTTTTGCAATGAAATAAAATACTTGAGTAAATATTTACGATTATTTCTATATATAACTTTATTCTACAGATTTCAAAGTACATTTATTATTTTTATAGATATTTACTAGCATTTTTATATTTTTATTAGTACTTTTTATAGCACTAACAAAATAAGCGACGACGAAAATGACCTCAATATGCTAGATTAAGGTGCCCAAAACGTATATATGTTATGTGAGAATTAAAATAAAAATTCAGTTTGCTTTACTGCGTAGAGTCAAACATACTTCTCCCGGTAACATTTTATAATATTCTTATAAAAAATTTTTTCAAAGACATGATAATGAGTTATCCTTTTAGGATGAATATATTGCTGCAATGCTTTTATATAATAACGAAATTAAGAAAGTGAAAAGAGAACGTGATATATTATGAAAAGTATCTTTAGAAAAACGTTTGGAATAAATCAGAACATGTTGTCTGTAAGCTAAACTTTAACGCGAGTGGAAAATTAATATTCTCATCTCAGGCGGAAACAGTAAATAAACAGTATATGAGTTATTTTACAGACTACGGTCAAGAAAATTTCCTTTGTGGAAGGTAAACATTGCTCAAAAGGAGAAAAGTAAATGGAGTAATTGCTTTTCTTAGTAGCGGAATGATATTTTACTGTGTGCGCAGTTGCAAAATTGAAATGGCACGTATCAGCCGTATGGCTACGCAAACAAAGGTGAAATTTTTCAGATGTGCCATTTTTAGTCCTGACTTGAACATCCTTTTCGAAAAACGCTTTTTCTGTCGTGCTCTCTGACAAAATTAACGGCAACATTGACCATAGCGTGACGCGCGACTGCAACGCGATGATTTATGGTGAAAAGCATTCGCACGAATTCGCAAAACTGACCAAATCCTGCATTTCGACTGGACGATTCGTTGGGCTATCGGCATGTCGCTAATACTGAATTATTGGTATTCCCAAAAGGGATGCAGGATTAAGTGCGCTAAGAGTCACGCCCCATAATCGAATGCGATGCGGAGTTCTATACGAGCACCATATATTCTGCTCCGAGACGCGTAATTGCTATTTATTCCATAGACGTGAAAGCGGCAAAATGAACTTTCATCCATGATTACTAATGCTATGCATGCAATCTATTTATCACCTATGTGCTCTTCGCTTAGAATTTATTTTTTACACCTACACTGCCTTTATACAATAATGAAACTGAAAAAGTGCAAAAAGAACGTGATACATTCTTATGAAAAGGTTTTTTAGAGAAACATTTGGAGTAAATCAGGACATATCGCCTATAAGCTAAACTTTAACGCGAGTGGAAAAATTAATATTCTCATCTCAGGCGGAAATATAAACAGTAAATGAAGAGATAAAGAGAGAGAGAAAGAGACACGCGCTTTCCCGTCCATTTGGAGCCGCCGATTTTGATTCGATTGTGACCATTCCATTGTTCCGTCTACAAGCAGGAAGATGAAAACACGAAGAAAAAGCCGCACTAGAAAGGAATTCGAATTTCTCGGAGCTTCTCCAAAGGAGAAGCGGAGAAATAACTTTGAAAAGGTCCAGCGAAGGCTGGGCAAAGGGGGGCGCGTGACGGTCCAGAGAGTAAGAGACAGAGATTGAGAGAGAGAGAGAGAGAGAGAGAGAGAGAGAGAGAGACGGGGAGAGAGAGAGGGAGAGAGAAGGAGGAGGAAAGGGATGGAAAGAAAGAGAAGAGAGAAGCAAACAAACCCGCTTCGGTACAGTCACCGACGGTGAAATAACGAAACCCCTGGCGCGCGTTTCGTCGGAGAGGCGGAAAAGGTCGACCCAGTCGAAATTAAGTGGCGGTAGTTAGAGATATGTCGGACGAGTTTTATTAAGCGGCATAAAAAGGAGATTTGTAGACCGACTGAAGGAGACACGAACGGGACACGCTTCTCCTCAGGAGTCGTCGCGGCCGCGAAGCGAGAACGACGATTCCGGTCGCCGCCGGAGCTCGTCTCGGCGGCAGTAAAAAGTGAGGGGGAGAGCGGCACCGGGAGAGCGCGATGGGGCCGAGATATGAATTTATTATTAAGGACCGCCTAAGGGGCAAAGTACCCCTGTTTCTTGATATCCGAGCCTGTGCACCTCGTGCCCGTGTTTTACCTACTTCCACCCTCCTTCTCTTCTTTTTTCTTCCTCTACCGTCGTCCCGAGCGCTTTCCCCGCTCTGACACCACGAAACGTCCCTCTTCTCTCCAACCCCTGTGTCCTCCCGCACCCTCACCCCGTCCCTTCCTCACGCCAGTCCAACGCGCCTCCCGTCCCTCCCCTTCTCTCCCTCGCCCTCTGCCGCTCGTGGAAGCTCGAATTCCCTGGCTAATTTATTCCACGGTCGAGTCAAACTGTTATTCGTGGCAGCATTGAAGCGCGGACATAGTATGCGAAGAATGACGGAAGAACGAGGCAAAACTCGCGGCGGTCGACCCGGATAGTAACAATATCGTATTCATTCGGCTCCTCTCCTCTCTCCCTCTCTCGCGCTATCTTTCTCTCTCTCTGTCTCTAGCTTCTCGTCTCGCTCTCGACGCACCCTATCCCCCTCTGCTCCTCCCTGTGATTTGCTCAAACCAGGCATCGTATACATAATGCAACGTCTACCCCGCCGCGCTGCGCTCCGATTCGAGCACCCCTGCGTCGTTGCTAAGACGCGGATTTAATAAACGGCCGTTACGCGGCCGCTTTGTCGGCCTTCGGGACGTCATTTTTCGTCGCCTTAATTCGGACGTTGCTTGCTTGCTTGCTTGCTTACGGAACGGAAAATTGCGTTGCGTCGCCGGTGTCAGGGAAAATGCGCGACACAACTTTTAGGTGCTGCGCTATCGTGATCGACACGCCTGGCAATTGTCGTTATTTCGCGATTTAAAATGGTATCTGTCGAGTGAGTAATTATGGCCTTCTCGGTCTATGGGAATTATCGGGTCAGTCGTTAAAACATATTCCGGTGTCGCATTTATCATCGTGTCGCGACCGCTCCGGATTAATTAACCCGTGTATGAATTCACTTTGTTTACTACACTCATTGGCGCGCTGATGTGTCAAATGTACGAATAATCGCCGCGAAACTTGGGAGTTTCCATGTACGTGAAACTGTATGAAATGTACTCGCGAAAGCATTGTAACGTGACTCGCGACACAGTAAAAATTCTTACGCGCTTAACAAGCTCTTAATGAAATTCTCGCAAACGGAAAACTTCTCGTTGTCTCAAATTCCCCTTGCAAATCCATACTGAGTTGTCGGACTCGGAAAACTTCCGCGGTCGCGCGGTATCGTGCCTCGCAAAGTTCTCTACGAGCTTTTCATTTGGATTTGAGAATTTCACTAACGAATTCTTCAGCATAAGATGCAAACGAAGTCGCGGCCCGACCTGACTTTGATAAATTTGTTGTGAAACTCTTTCCGCACATATGTATTTCGGATGCCACGTAACGTAAGCCACTTAAAGACTTCGCTGCCGGATTTATACGGATAAGCGAATTTCCCCAAAAACGCCATTTTTTCGAGACGTATCGGCGAGCGTCTATTTACGATACTTTCAGGTGATATCCGTGAAATTTTATATCCTTAATTTCTATCCGGATACTCTAAAAAGTTATTTTCACGGAATCTGCCGAATAACTTTAATACAACTACACCATATTACTTTGAGAAAAAAAATTATACGTCATTAACAAGTAGCTCCAGTTCTAAAATTGGTCTTGGCAAAATTTTTTTTCTTTTTTCTTAGTTTGATATTTGTATTGCAATCTGTCTTGAGTGAAAGACATTTAGCTATAGGTTTGTCACACTTGATATTGGACCTAAACGAACAGTGTTCATTAACACAGTCGCTTTGTTATGACAACTATATTTTTTAGAGGTCAGGGCTTAAGTAAGCTAATTAGGTTTTTAGTTGACTAGGTCTTGAGGCATCCTTCGTTTGAGTCTCCTTCTGATGGTTAAGAGTCTTGTGAGTCGACTTGCTGGCGGGTTCGGGTATGTAGTTACCTAGCAGAAATGTATGTGGTTTGCGTAGATATCTGCCCAGTTACTATCTAAAATTAGTGCATTCTCATTAATTGCAAAAGTACTGCGTAAGTACTAGACAAAAACTTGATAAAGTTCAGTTTAGTGGTTGAAGCAATTTACTGTACAATATATAAGCCGATTCTTTTCAAGGCGTAGTGTCAGTAATATTATTTCAACTTTATAATATGCATGTATTATGATATCTAACATGAATAAGTTAAATACATTTATTTATATCGTTGAAAAAGAATTTAAAATTGTGCGAAAACAATAAGTGAACGTGTAGAAAGGTATATTGTAAGAAAAGAAGAATTGAGGGAAGTAAGACGTACGACAATATTAAGGCTTGTGACAGAGATAACAACTAAGAGTCGAAGTGAAAATGAGCAAAAGACAAATGGGATGGCAAAGTATGTTAATGATACAAAGTTTTATTGCGGAGAAAACACATCCAACTGTTTTAATGGTAATAGTATAAATGAAAACGGTCACGATAGCTCAGACTTAGAACCTGAAATGAAACACTACAACTAAATAGAAGAACGAATAAAAGGACATGTGATATCTAATGGTTGTAAAATTTGGCACAAAACGAAAAACAGCAGAACATATTATTACGCATCAGAGATTTCGTATGATTCTTCTTAGCATAAAAATTTTTCAATTAGAAAGCATGTACAAGAAATGAAATATTATGAGAGCAAATTTGTCTATTTATAAGCAGCAGACTTGATTGTTAATTAATTAAATAGTGTTTTACTTTGTTTTCTGATGTTTTTGTTTAGTAAATCGTTTAGTTCAGATATGGTACGCATCTTTTGTACACAGTAATTGCAAGAAAAGTGTTACATCTTGATTAGGATGAAATTAATACAACTATCTAATAATTGCTAGAAAATGCTTTAAATTTCTAGTTCTTTTTAGTTTGTGTATGTGTGTGTGTGACATCCATTATTTCAAAATAATTTTTTTTAATTTATTTACTTCTTCTAATTCTTCTAATTCTGTTACTCGTGAAATAAAAATCTGTCTAATCCTGACGGGTTTAATAAACTTCAAAAGTCAACTGTTACACAAAAAAGAAAGTTTAGTATTTGTAACTATAATCATATAAAGAAATAATAACTATAAATTATGGTTAGAAAAACTTATTTCTTTATTAAATTCTTAATATTAGTGATCATGATCTCATATGTATGTTACTGCTACCATTCCCATATTAGAATAACCAAAAATATGCGGTTGAGAGCAAAAATAGCTATAACTTTAGTTAGATCAACCGTTTTTTCTCTCGGCGTATAACTTTGCTGCAGAACGGATCTTACGATACAATTTACGTAGAAATCGCGTGAGATTTCGCGTAAAGAAGTCTCCCGATGAATTCTTTATTTCGAGGCGCAAGCAAACGTAACTACTCGCTCGGCGGTCACAACGGCGCGATATCGAAGTTCCCTATTACGTCGGTCGCTTTAATTATGAATTGATCATACTTCCGGCAAACTCGGCAGACACAAAACGGTGGGACGCCTCACCGACAGCACACCTTTGTAGAACTTCGTCAGTGCACAGAGGCGTAAAAATTTTGTACCGGGTTGCATGGAGACCCGCTGTCTACCTTCGGGGCACGAGTTCGTGTCGCATGGCCGAAACTTTAACGTAGAAAGCCTCGGGGTCGCCTCGAAACTTTTGTCCTCCTCGTTGAGTCGCGATTCTTAGTAACCCCCGATTCAATAAATTATTTATGACGCAATAGACGAGCAATCTTGCACTCTCGTTTGCTATACCTTACTACGGAACTGCGTCGCTCTAACGACACTATACTATTGTAATGTGTCGTTTCATCGACATTGTCGTAAACTTTTTCGGATAGTTATTATAAACTTTTAAAATTTATGATTTCTACTAACTTCTTATAAACTTATTCACTAACCACTTCTGCAGCAATATGTGTATGGAAAACATAAAATAATATCAAAAACTTTTACTATTTCGTTCTTTTACGCTTGCAAGGGAACACCGCGAACCCGAACTCTTTGATTTGGACACATTTTTGTATGTAGAGTAAATCAATTCATGAATAACGATATATTCCATTTGTGTCCTATCGCTATTTAAAGGTATGATTTACACTCTCAAAGTAAAAAGGATAAATCTACTTTTTCGTATATCACTCTTAAATTAAAAGAAATAGAAAAAAATTTTTCGAATAAAAGTTTAATGGTAAGTTAAGTGCTGTAAATTGACATAAACATAAATAAAAAAATATCTTTTTTTATTGTAAAAAATTTTTATAGGTATTTTTTATTTATGCTTATGTCAATTTACAGTACTTAACTTACAATTTACTCGAAAAATGAATTTTTATTCGAAAAATTTTTTTCTATCTTCTTCAATTTAAGAGTAATACACGAAAAAGTGAATCGTCCTTTTTACTTTGAGAGTGCAAATCATACCTTTAAATAGCGATTGGACACAAATGGAATATACCGTATTGATTTACTCTACATACTCACAAAAGTATATTAAAATCAAAAAGTTCGGGTTCGCGGTGTTCCTTTGTTAGTAACACAATCGTATAAAAGTTTCTCTTTTATATATGTGCACTATCACTGTTTATATAATAAAGAACCAGTAGAAGTAAAAACAAAATTGGTTAGAAGAAAATCTAATGTGCGTCATAACACGAAAAAATATTCCAGATTAAAGATCATAAATTGTCTAAAACACAATGTTTGCAATAAGATATAACAAAATGGCCGAGTAAAAATTATAATTTTACATTAATCTGCAAATTCTCTGTTGTATTTGAGAAAACCAATGCAAAATCTCAACATATAACACTATACGGATTACTATGTTTTCTTCACATTATTTTTTTTAAAGTGAATTAGTAAAAATATTTCTGATTAAATCAATAAAAAAATTATTTCCTTGATGACCAGTGAGTATTCATCAATTTTCAATGTAAACACTCCAACTTTACTGCTCTGTCTTATATCACACTGACTTTGATAAAAATAAGCTTTCATTGTAAAATCTGTAATATACAAATAAGATTTCATTGTAAAATCTGTAATATACAAATTCGTTATTCACTACACTAAATCCAACTTTCTAGATTTGTGACGATGAAATTAATGACTTCCATACATTTATGTCCAATGACACTGTCTGTGTTCGCAAGAAGCATCAATAATGGAAATAACCGCTACTATAAACTAATCCTTATGCAAGATCCTATTGATTTTGCAATGCTACGTTTACAACTGAACCACCAGCCATAAATATAGCATTTCAATGAATAATACACTGATTGTATTGTATACAAAAATTACATACTGGCATTTTGTCCATGCTAAAATTAGAAAAAAACTTGTGTCAGAATTATTTCGTATTGTAATAGAATGTATCCGATTTTTCCAATATTTCTCCTATATTATTTTTATTTCCATTTTATTTTCAATTACAATCATTAATTATATTTAGTAATTACAATTACTTTATCTAACACAAGTAGAATATATGCGTATGTATGTATGTACGTGTGTGTGCGCGCGATAAGTAAACGATTTAATATTTAATATAATAGATTAAAATTGAGATAAACACATAAACTAATAAACATTTATTCTCTGTAATTACTTTTTGTTAAAATCGAATTTCTATAAGATTCTTAAAGATACAAAAGGAGTAAAAAAAAACTAAGAATACAAGGTAAATACAAAGAAAGCAGTTAAATAATAATATTTACAACTAATGTTGTATACAATAACGGGATTAAAATGTGAAATGAGAACAAGGTGTTGGCAAATTCAAGATGATATGTCTTGCGGTTGCAGGAATATATTATTAGATATATAAATCAGCATTTATAAAGATTTAAATTAGATTCTAAGACCAGCATTCGTATTTGTGAATTATTTACGGCTTATAATGGAAAGCATGATTACAAATTCGTGTTTGTGAACCGCTATTCAACGATTGGAATCGATACTTCTTGTTATATGAAATAAATACAGGTGCAGAATAGGCATTACGAAACTATGTATAAGGTTTCCAATCGGAATCGTTAAATTATTCCACAGATTTATATTGTGTTTTCTGAAAATAACGGGATAATTCCGATTGGAAAGTTTCCCGAATAGTTTCACAATAACTAGGTTAACGAGTCAACAAATTTCATGAAATCAAATTTTCAAATATTGACTGATATTAAATATCAACCACCTAAATTTCGACTCAAATGATCTCTCTATTTTTAGTGAATTGATCCGTTAAAATCAGACATCTCATACATAACAAATTATTTGACACACCTAGAGGTCTATGATATATTATTGCTTTGATATATAATTCTATGTATCATCTATGATGTATCATTCCTTATTATACTATATTATTGCTTTATTACTTGCGAATTTTGCATTTTGTAGCTTAAAAATACAAATTACTAACATAATATACCATAATATAATAGATTCCAACAAATCTAAATATTTTATGGGTTTTATAGAACCAAGTCATAAAAGCTTCCCGCTGACTTTCACATTATACCGTTTTGTAATATTCGTAATAATTGAGATGTTAATTAAAGAAGATTGGTAAATGATCACGCGCGATAGATAAGTTGTAGTGGCGATGTGTGCTATCGTGTGCTATCGTGTATATTAGATCAAATTGAACAAAAAATCTCTTTATCATTTTGCAAATAACCACATAAATTTTTAGTTATTAACGAAAGAAAATTGTTACATGATTGTGTGCGACAATGCAAAAATCTTCTTTAATTAATATTTCAAAATCTATGTGATTATTTGCGAAAAGGAAGAGGACTTTTGTTCAGTTTGACTTAATGTATAAGTATACAACGGCAGACTGCGCCACTACAGCTCATCTACTTTATGCTCGTGATCATTCAGCAATATTTAACTAATATCTCGACTATTATTGCGAATATCACAAAACAGTATGAGATTTTCATGTTTATTTCAATCCGTTCTACATTTCCACAAAAATTGCGGAGGAGAGTCTAGGACACCCTGTATATCCAATAAGAAGATTTAATTTTTCATAACTTTTAAAAGATCTGGAGAGCTATCATGTTCGACATAGATTCCCCGCCTGAAATAATTCCGTTTTCCCTAGAAAACACAATAGAAATCTAGAAAATAACGGAATTATCCTGATCGGACTCCAAATCCCGAGCAGTTTCATAATAGTTCCTAAAACTTTTTATTGGATACCGAATACGTTCCGAAGTTCGTCGAAATAAAAATATTACAATCTTCCTGCCACTGACTCTATAGCGTTAGTTACAATTACTGTCGGCTAATTATTTTGGCAACTTTTAAAATATTTAATCGAACTTTCACCGGCATCGTATTAATTAACCTCCATTTCTTCGATCAAATCATATCTAAACGAATGTCAGTGCAATTGGTTAGCCGGGAGTTGGTAAGTCGAGAAGTCAAGGTGAAGAGCGCAGAACGAGGACAAAGATGCATTATATATTTCAAAATGTATAAAATCGCTTATTATGCAAGAAGTTTCCGATTTTAACGGACAAATTTAAAGAAAATAAGAAAATATCTGAGTAGAAATTTAAACCGGAATTTATATATATTTAATAATACTATAATTAGATTACAGCAATAATATTTTTACATCTTCCAACATTTCTGCTTTATTTCTATTTAGCCTTGTTATTGTAGAGAATCTAAATTCAACTCTGTATTAATAAACTATTATTGGACATATAATTATATTTACCTTTACAACTTTCTTCTATCAGTACTTTTAAAAGATTCAAATTCTATCAAGACTTCCAACGTCAAAAGAAAGGAAAGAAAAGAGGAGTAATGATAATAAAAATGTATTACTTCTTTCACATACAAACCTATAAAATATTGAATATTAGCCTATCTCATATATACTCCATTTATGTACATTTATGTATGTAGCTGAGTAAGTTATATAATTATATATTAAGTTTATTTTTGATTAAAATATATAAAGAATAAAGATTGAATGTGAAACGTTAAGATGATCAAATATGAATTAATTCTGAAATGAGTCTTTTTCAAGGCTCAAAATGAAGAGAACTACAGTAAATAATTAAGATTGAATTTATATTAAGATTGAATAATATTTTATATATTCTAGGATATAATACTATACAAATTATGTCAATGGAGATATTATATTTCCAAGTGAGAGAAAGATGGCAAATATGAACCAGTCGCGGTTGCTGGTGCGAATATTAAACTATGAGAGGATAATAATGTCCGACAGTGTCAACGCACGTGCCAAATACATTTCCAGACTTACAATATACGCAATAAATCAAGCTTTCATGTCAGACTGACCCTTTATCCCAAATTATTAATATTAATTAATTCAAACTATTGTATATATATAATTACATACTTTTATTTCTCGATTCTTTTCACAATATTAATATTAATTTTAATGGGAGGCTATAAAAACTTTATCGATTTTTTCTGCAGAGTTTACGTCGCGTACTGGTTGAACAGAATTATAAATCGTTTCATACAGTGAAAGTACATGCAATAATGAATTGGAGCATTATTCAATTAATCAATAAGTAACGATCAATATCCAATCTGTAAGTCTTTTCAGCTGAACTGCCTGAATTGGGGCACACTGATGCAATAAGTTAGAGTGAAACAATGTATATTATTCGTCTCTCTCTAATTTATTGCACCAGTATGTACCAGTTCAGACAATACAGCTAAAAAAACAAACTTAATGTAACGAAATGATGAAAAATTTTTAAATTAATATTACGAGCTCTGTTAGTTGACATAAATATTTACTTGATACAAAAGTTATTTGCAGCTTGTACGTGCTGCATATATGTTTTCTCCGCTAACGAAAATTTCAAGGAATTTCTATATCTTTACCTGATTTTAAAAGTTCAAAAATATACAAAAAGCTTACAGAAGGATTTCTATATATGCGTGGTTATGTGTGTTAACATTGTCAAACAAAGCAGCACATATTTATATCAGATCTATATACAGTGTGTCCCAAAAGTCTTACTCCACAATATTTTGAAAAATACATTTTCAAAAAAATTATTAATACAAAAGTTGTAGAGTCTAAAAAGATGTATTTATTGATCTTATCAGTTTGACCTTGGGTGGCACCTCCAAGATCAGGTCGAGATCAACTTTACTTTTTTAAATAGAAATAAATATTTCTTATTACGGAATTTTATTTTACGTAAAGAAACAAACAACTTTTGTTTGAAAAATATTTTTATACGATCTCTATTTTCTAATATATTTACGGAAACATCTACAAAATTCTTGAATTCAATAATTTTTTACTCAAATTCTATCAACTTTACCGGAAAATAGCAAAAAATAAAAGTTATTTATTTTTTTCTCATAGAGCTTCAAAAATTTTTTCAGAATTTTTAAATCAACCTTTTAATACTGCATTCTCACCTTTTCTTGAAATACTAAAAAGTTAATTAAAAAATTCTGAAAAATTTCTCGAAACTCTACGAGAAAAAAATGAACAATTTTTATCTTTTGCTATTTTTCGGTAAAGTTGATAGAATTTGAGTAAAAAATTATTGAAACCAATAATTTTGTAGATATTTCCGTAAATATCTTAAAAAATAGAGGTCGTATAAACAATGTTTTCAAACAAAAGTTATTTGTTTCTTTACGTAAAATAAAATTCCGCAATAAAAAAATATATGTTCTTATTTAAAAAAGCAAAGTTGACCTCGACCTGACCTTGATGGTGATGCCACAACCGAGATCAAACTGATACGATCAGTAAATATATCTCTTTTGACTCTACAACTTTTGTATTAAGCATTTTTTTCGAAAATGCGTATTTTTCAAAATATTTAGGGGTTGCAAGACTTTTGGTATACAAGAAATATGAAAAGGATAGTACCGTGTTCGTCATAATCGTTTCAATATTATCGACATTTCTTGAGTTCGTCATGTACTTCAGTATCCCTTAAGTGTTGAGAAACATTTGTTATATCTCCATTTTACTGTATCTTCATTGGTCCTTCAAATTCAACAAAATTTGTGTTGTTAATGTAGAGCCAAATTTTCAACTCTTAAGTTCATATTAATAACTATTAATTCATATTAATTCATATTAATTCATATTAGTTCATATTAATTCTTTTGGATTGTATATCGCTAGAGTCTTCCCTTATAGAAATATCATACTAAGAATTATTGATAATTATTTATTTTCAGTATTAAAAATACTGGATAATAAGTAATTATCAATGATTCTTAGTATGATATTTCTATAAGGGTTTATTGTTAATTATTAATTATATTCTTTACACTATGGAATGTCTAGTACAGTAATTATAAAAATCGTTCGTAACGATGTAATATATATTGCGTAACCTAAATGGCTTCTTTTAAACGAAATTATAACAGGAAGTTATAATTCTACGTTATATCATAATGTTGCAAGGTAGAAAATAACGTGTATGTCAGTGTGTTACGGCATGACATTTTGGCCACGCATCCTGGAAATTAAAAGTTTATTTTTAATAGGCACATTTCTCTGCTACCTGTGAAATAATTACGAACGGCGGTTTTTTTATCTAAATTCGATACGATTTCACTCGTAGGATATAAAAAGATTATTTCGTGAGCTCACGACGATATCTTTCATATTATATTGTACAATGGAAATACGGCTATTCATGAGCAACAGAGGAGACAAGCGGTTTGCGCGTTTTGCTTACAAAATTAAGTCACGAAATCTATTAGCGCATCTCGAACGATTTTCCATATTCCCGGCGTAACCATGAATATTCATAGCAACTTTGTGACACATTTCCGAAAGTGAAGAGATCTTAGAATGAATACGAGAAAAATTAACTTTACGACGTGTCGCAGTGGAAAGAGTTGTCATTTTCCGACACATTTTTGTCCCTTTACCGCGCAAATTTCACGTGGTGTATTTTTAATGGCTACGCGGTTGAATTAATTACGACTAGCGGACACTGCTTCGTTACTTCCTGAAAGGTAAATTCGTTAAATGTCTAATTCTCGTCGTACACGCGAGCAATATGCGTACACACATATTTGCGTATGTATAAGCGCGCGCGAGCGGGTGACAAGTACTTTTTACGAGAAATTGTTCTGCACCTATATCACGCCACGCGCAAAACTGGATGGAAGTGGGTCAGCGAAAAAATCGACGAGGAAATATCTTCGGCAAACAACTACTTTGCTTCAACATGCACCTGATTGTTTCGCGTGTACTTTTCTTTTTAATAGGCTATCATCGCTCTTCGCCATTTTAATTGGACATTATTTTCACGTATACAAGATGTCCCAGACACTTCTCCGCAATTTTTGTGGGAACGTGGAACGGATTGAGGTGAATATAAAAGTCACGCACCGTTTCGCGATATTCACAATAAATCTCGAGATATTAATTGAAGAAGATTGATAAATAATCACGCGCGATATGGTAGATGAGTTTATAGTGGTACCGTCTGTCTATTTGCATACTTATATATTAGGTCAAACTGAACAAAGAAGTCCTCTACCCTTTTGCAAAGAACCATTCGAACAAAAATGTATCTAGTAGTGTAGACTAGACTAGTCGAGACTAGTAGCTGGATAGTAATGACTAGATAAGTTTTCTAGCCAGTCACTAGCTCGTGACTGGCTAAATATTCCTACTAAGTCTTTTGAATGTTAGGACTATCTAGTAATCAGTTATATAGATAGTCCTAATCCTATCTATACCAATTACATAAATAGTGGCTAGATGAAAAATATTGCATAATAACAAGGTAGAAATCATCGGTAAATCCTGAATAGAAATTGGATATCAGAACTGTTTAGTAACTATACTAATTATAGTTACAAGTTATTTTTTTATATCTAGCTACTAGGTAATTTTTCTGATACAACTACTTGGAGAAGTGAATGTTACATTCCTAGCTAGTAGCGATGTAAAACCCAACTTTTCTGTGTCATTATTAGACAATCACTAGATTCAATTTTTGCTCAGCCACATAGATTTTTAGATATTAATTAAAGAAAATTTGTGCATTATCGCGCACAATCATATAACAATTTTTTTAATTAATAACTAAAAATATACATGGTTATTTGCAAAGTGATAAAAGGCTTTTTTGTTGAACTTGACCTAATGTACAAGCACACATCATTATAGCTCACATCATCACAGCTTATCTATCATATTGCACATGATCATTCATCAAATTTCATTAATTAATATCTCGACAATTATTGCGAACATCATAAAACGACATAGGACTTTTATGTTCATCACAATCCGTTCTACGTTTTCACAAAAATTGTGGATAAAAATCTGGGTATCAGATACATTCATTAATACTTATGAAACAAATAAGCTATTTAAAAGTCTTTTTGCCAACATTTTTTAAAGTTCAAATATTTAGTGAACATTATTTTCCATATTTGAAATTTACACGCGCGCGCGCGCGTGTGTATGTGTGTACGTACACATAAAAACATACACACAATAATTTATATAATTTATATAATATATATAATTTAATAGTTAAAGTATGATTTACGTATATAGTACTGTTAAAGTGCTATGATATTCAATATTTTATATGTAAAAATCTATTACATTTACATAAGATATAATGCACAAATTTAATATCATTGCTCGATTCGTAGAAAGAATGCAGCAACTTGTAATAATTTATACCGATTAATAGTATTTATAGACGCACTTGAAATTATTAAAAATTTTATTTTTGATACCGTTGTTTGCACATAAGTATCGAAAGTTGTATACAGCGAAAAGAACCGTACAACCACATATAAATCTACTAATATTGTTAAGTTACTAATCACGAGAAAGTAATACATGTAAATAATTGGTTCTCCTATATTTTGTACACATATTTTGGGAACTTTATCTGGCACATTGGAGTAGTTTCTATTCATGATCATTTGCATTCCGTAAAAGTCTAAAAAAAATAACGAATATACTTTTAAGTCTATAGAAAGATTAGAATTTTATTTACCAAAATAATCGCAAATATTAACCGAAATATTTCATTTTATAATAGAAATGAAGTAAAATCATGAGTTTATATAAAAATTTATAATTTTTCTAAAACTAAATTTAAGGAATTGACAATAATATTTTCTTGCCAATATTTGAATCTTTAAGAGAAAACATTACATATTTTAATTTATCAAAACATAATTATTTCAATATACGAAAGTACATCATTTTTTCAGTAAAAAAGTGAATAAAACCATTCATTGATTTAATTTTTTAAGTATTGATTTATTGCGGATTTTTTAAGTATTGATTTAATGCGGATGATATAAAAATTATTACAGAAATTAACTATACTAAATCCTTCTTTTGTTTGTTGATTAAAGTTTAAGGTAAATGTACCAATGCCCGAACATGTACCAATCTCCGAACATTGTTATTATTTTTATATTTGAATATGAATATTTCAACTTTCAACGTACAATACATACATATTGGTATACTATACATACATTTAATTAATATTTAATTAATATTTATATTTAGTGTACATTGAAAGGTGAAATATTTAGAGAAATATTCAAAATAATAAAAGTGTCCGGAATTAGGTACATGTCCGGACATTGGGACATTTACCTTAAGTACAGAAACTTTAATCACGTATAATATAGTCGAAAATAAACAAGCTACTTACATATAACTTTTCTTATGCATTATATTTAATGTAAAAAACCGAAATATAATGAAAAGTCATCTCTATTTTACATGTCTGTTTTACTCTTTGACACCTGAATCTAACACACTAGGGTCCAAAACGACTCTATAGCAACTTTGCCTTTGTTGTATGATAGGTAATTGGAATGGCTGAACTGTGTTTAAACCTCATATATCCACCAACTATAACATGTTTTAGCACGTGAACCGAAAGCCTACTAGTTTGCAGGTAATGCAAAATTAAAAATCGATTGTGATTGAAAATGACCCCAGTATGCCTCAGAAATTAAGGTTAAAATACATTAAGCGTTCCACTAACGCGATGTAAAGTACTGACGCTAGGTAAATCAGAATCAGGGACAAAAGAAAACAAATAACGGAAACGGAAGAAAAAGAATTCATATTCTGTTGCGTTGGACTACGCAAAGCAAGCTAATATCTATAAAGGCCGTTCCAAGCTGCGAAGCCCATCCATCCGGGGATTCTTTCTACGGTCCCTATCAGTCGCGTTTCCACCAACAGCCGTCGGGGATAATGAAAGAAAAAGTGTCGCTCTCTGTGTCAGCTTTAATTGTCATCCTTTATTGGACGGTTACTCGTTGTCACGTGGGACAATCGTGGCGACGTGTAAGTTCGGACTCGCTCCGACACGCATTCGCGTCTCTCCTTCATTCTTTTCTTCCTCCGAAGAGAGGAAGGTCACGCTTCGGCTCTTCTTCTCGCGCTCTCTCCGCCTCTTATTCGCTCGCCCGGCTGCGGACTTCGGAGGATATCTCCGAAAAAGAGATACCAAATGAGAGAGCGATAGAGAGTCGCTTGTATAATTCATGGGACCACCCGGCGTTCGTGGTCGATGGATCTTCCCCTCTTCGTTCCTTCACCGGTCTTCTTGCGATAGTAACCCCGCAGCATCTCAATGCTGACCGACCAGCAGATTAGCCCAAGGAAATTGCCAAACTTCCCCTCGCTCTGGCGAGAAAGTCGATTCCAAAAGTCGTTCCTCAAACGGCCAGTAATGTAGCTGCTGGGCGACTGCACCCCTCTCGAGAGCTTCTGTCTCTTAAACAAACTAATGCGCCATAACTTTGTCCTACGCTGATGCCGATGGCTCTTAACACATCGCACCTCGTGCGAGCTCGTGGGAGTACAAATTTAAATGGATGAAGGAGGCTTAGTGCGCCGTGGACGAAGAAGTAAACAATAACATTCAAGTTGACGAGAGACTAAACGACTGACCGAAAATTTTCACGTTAATTCCACAAACATAAAAAAAAAACGTCCGAAATGATATGCAATAAAAGTTCTAAGAAAATAAGTTGCGCTTAGGTAATTAGATTGCGCTAAGATAATCTCGGACTATCAGTCAGCATAAATATTTTCCTGATACAAAAAATCTGCAACTTGTACATTCCAAACATATGTTTGTTCGCTCAGAAAAGAAAATGGGTACAATGAGCTGATTTGGCCTAAAAAGTATAATTTATATATGTAATCTTACATTATACAATGATAGCATTTTTATCCTTGTAAACCCATGGAAAAGTGGTCAAAAATTCGCCTTAAAAAGGTCGAAATAAATTACTTTTAATAGTAACCTAATTAGTGACGATTTTATTCCAATTATTTAAATTATTTCTATTATAATTTAATTTTATCATTTCTTTTCACGGAAAACTAAGGAAGCACTTGAAAATAAGACACTTCAGAAATACTAAATTTATAAAAAGTTCTTCAGTAGATCTCTAAAGTGATGTAGAAGTCCACCATTAGCCATTTGAACATCCTTAAAACTGCATGATGTATGCAGATCTATGCAAATATATACGCATCGGATGAAAGATGTTTTTTAAGACTTTTTTAGTAAGAAATTGAACTATCTTTTTTTATTTTTATATTACATTGTTTTCGCTATGTTAGATTTAGCATTTCTGAAGTGTTTCATTTTAAAATGTTGTTTTCTTTGTTTTCAGTGAAAGAAATAATATAAAATTAAACTACAATGCAAATAATTAGAATAATTAGAATAAAATTATCTGCATACATCGTACAGTTTTAAGGATGTTTAAATGGCTGATGGTGGACTTCTAATAGAATTACTATTAAAAATGACTTTCGATTTCTTTAAGGCGAATTTTGATCAATTCCCTATGGTTTAGACGGATAAAAATGCTACCATCGTATTCAGCAGCCCCAAAAACATAAAATTACATGTATAACTTATGTTACATATTTTAAGCCAAACTCGACTTATCGTTCTTTCAAAGAATATTGCTAAATATATAACCTTTGCAAATGTATTTAAAAGCTTAAAAATATTATATATAAAGTTTACAAAAAGTGTTATACACTATTAAACTTTCCGCTAAATATAGTAAAATAAGGCAATACATATTTATATAAGATCTATGTGTATAGTGTATTGCAAAAATCAGTTTTTGTGCTTTTTATTAAATGAAATTGCTTTAAGTTGTCAAAATTGAAAGCCATTACTGACGTGTATGTGCAATAATCACTTACAATAGGAACTGAAGTGACAATATAGAATGTGACATTTGCGAAATTTGACAGAAAGAATTTATTTTAAATTAAGAAAATATTATTTTAATGAATGATTTTTGCATATATTTGTACCCGATTATTGCACATACACGACAGCAATGGCTTTCAATAATATTCTGATAACAAAACGTTGCAACTTCATTTGATAAAAAGTGTAATAAATCGATTTCAAGCCGACTATACAAAAAATACAAAGAAAATAGCGTGATGCTGTTAGTGACGATTGCTTCTATGCCATTAACATTTGTTAACTTTGTCATTTACTTTAGCATCTCTTTAAGGGAATTAAATTATGAAAAATTATTGATAATTTACAATAAATTTACGTGATATTTATACATACGTTTTTTGACATGCAAATAATAAAGACACTATTTATTATTCCGAAAATTTTGCTTGCAAATATTAAATGCGAATTAATACACTATTTAAATTATATTTGCTATTTTCGGACTTCTAACTTCTAGTATCTGCGTCGCGCACATTTCAATTTTTCACGGCTGCTAACTCTTTACTTTAAAGATGTTCTATGGACGGTATTTATAATTTATCTGAAAATAAATTTAGGATAGTTTCTTCGCGAAAATTTTACGAGAAAATTATGTTAAATAATAATAAATACAACATACAGAAGCTCTATAAATATGTGTTAAATATTTATAAATATGATTTATAATATATAGCCTTCACACTACAGCAGGAGAATATAAACCAAATTTATATAATATTAAAAAACCATATAAAAATAATCTTTTTTTTCGCGTTTTAATGTTATTAATACTTTTGGCTAGGACCGCCCATGTTAGGTATATGTTTGCAAACATATCGTACGTACCAATAGATGGACACTAATGCACATTACTAAAAAATAATCGTGACATTAAATTTTTTTATATTTCACCCTATTTTTCGCATTTTTACGTATTGTTTATAGATCTTTAAGATTACTTAATCATCTTATCCTTAAAAGAATACTTAACCAAAGAGCACCAAAGGAAATATAGTCCATAATCATTACAGATTAATTGTCCATAATCATTACAGATTAATTGATATATCTTAACTGTTATCATAAATTATATATTTTACATATCAATTTATTGAAAACTAAATGATCAACGATCTTATAATTTTTTTTACATTTCCACAAATATTTTTTATCGTCCTCTTGTTTTTCGTTAAAACTGTAAAAATAATTTGATTGTTAAAATTATCAAAACGTAATATCAAAAGCCTTTCGTACCTGTGATACACGTAAATAATGTTGACTTTAACTTCAATTATCTTAACTTCCACATAATCAATCTTTTTTTAATTGTACATACGTGCTATTAGAATCGATCATATTTTGATTAAAATATACTGTCAAAATCTGAAAAGATTCCTCAAAAGAATTATTTTATAGAGCAACTATTTTAAGATGATTTTAAATATAAGATTCGATTACAAGGCCTCTAATTTGCGATGAAATTCAATTGTAATTATAATCTTATGTATATCAAGCGACATTAAATCAACTGATGTCTTATTGTTAGGATTCTACAAGTAGAACTCTGTTAATAATTACACAGAGCGCTTAAAAAGCATACATTAAAAACAAAATTCTTAATACAAGAATGAAGTAAAATCTTATTATATAAAATTATTTTTACATTTATGTGATTTAGAACTATAATTTAAAGTTAATCAAGAATTATTGAAACCTAAAAATTTAGTTATCCGTGACTTGTGACGTCGATGGCAAAACTAAACAGGCGGAAAATGAGACGTCACGAAGATGAGGAAAAGTCTCAACCGTCTCTCGATCGGTGTTGAACAGTTTGGCGAATGGAAATGTATATCTACGTACGCGGTAATACGATTAAAGGTGGGCGTGGAGAGTGAGAAGAACGGGGAGTGAAGGACAGGCAAGGAAAGAACGGAGGAAGAGGACAGGATCCGCGTTAAAAAGAAAATCCTCGAAGAAGGAGAAAATATTTCCATAAAATCCGCGGAGACGATGCCTGCGAAGAAACGCCAATGTTAGTTCTCGTTCAGTGGATTCGCTGGAATCCACCGAAAATCCATCCTTGCGGTTTGTCGTAGTCGGTCTCAGACATCGACGCGATTTCGTTCTGCCGTAAAATATAACTTTTCCATAGACTCGAAGGGCTTCGTGAGTGCGCGAGCTTGCCTCAAGATTTCCAAGCATAACGATGAAACGCGTAATGTCGGACTAATTTCTATTTCTCAGGCAGTTATTTACATTCATTAGCGCATTATTACCGTCTCGCAACAGGAAATATTAATTTTCCATCTCGCATCTTTGGCAACGGTATCTTCGGATGCGAGAATGTCGCATTACATTTCATGCAGTTGTCATGAGAGATAATCACGCGTGAGGGCAATTTTAAACCAATGCGTGACCACGAGCGTGAACTAAGAAAAATGCTAATTACGTAACTTTTATTAGAAAAGATAGCTATCTGATAGTTTAAAGCGGCCATCACGTCGACGCGAAAACTTGTTCTTCGTTTGCGCATTCGCTGATTATGCTACGTGCTGCGCAAATCTTCGCTCGTGAGAGGATTAGCCCCGAGGCTGATGTCGAAAACAGATATGGATAGCAAGTTCAGACAATAATAATACTTGATGTTACAGGGAGTTTTCGTGGTTGTTATTTCCAACAGAAAAAGGGGAGAGAAAGAGAGAGAATGTGTATGTGTTTAATTGCAATAACGAAAGTAATTCCGTGTAACTGCACTTACTAACTGCACTCTAATTTTCACTCGTCTCGTGGAAAAACTCGTTACATAGCAGTGTACAGATCAAATACAGGAATAATTAAGCATTTTATAATTAAACAATCACATCTAGGAAACCTGTTTCCAATATAATTTTTTAAAAATCTGCCCATCCACAAGTGAATGCAATTGATAAATAAATGTCAATGGAAAGCAACTGTAAAGAAAAAGATACGCGATTATAACGGTACGAATTGTTCTCAACATATGAAATCGTGAATTTAAGAAATATTTTAGTCCTGTCCTTTTTTAATTTTAAGTAGTAAAGTAAAATACCCAATTATCAACATTCCTCTTAGTGATTAATACTTTAGAAAAAGCTTGTTTTTCTTCGAAGATATTGATGAACCCGATCTGTTCACAATTTTAATCGTAAAAGAAGATCTTTTTGGAATTCATAAAGCGCTGGCAAGAAGTTCAACTGCGATATTGAACGCAAGAAAGAAACCATGTTCTTCTAGACGGTCAGTAACTAAAGTGGATATCAATAATTGGATGTCTCAGCCTAAACATTATGAATCGCGAAATAGTCGCAAAGAGTTGTTCCCGCACTTTCTATCGATACTTCGAAACAACGTTCGACACTTCCTTTATCGGCCGCGTCGAGCACAAATAGAAATCCGACTATTGCATACGTAACAATCCCGGTCTTTCGGACAAACGACGTGTCGTCGAGCGTTTACTGGTCGCGCGTCGAAATCAGGAAGCCGGAAATGACAGCGGCTGAGGGATTCGAGGAGGTGAACGGAAGGGGAGAGAAAGAGCAAGATAGTGAGAGAGGGAGAGAGAGAGGAGAGAGAGAGAAAGGGCCGCGGGGTATCGCCATAAGGGAGACTCGCTGACGGCGGTAAGATTGATTGGAGTCACGGGATGGAAAATTAACGGTCTAGCCTGGGTGGTCCAGGGTTGGGTAAAAGGTGCAGGAAGGCGCCGCAGTCGAGGGATGGCGCCGTGACAGCCGCCGCATACTAATTCCCCACCTCTCTTCGCCCCTTCCTCGATCACACCTCTTCTCTACCCCCCCCTCACCCTTACTCACCCTCTTCTCATCCTTTCTTGTCTCCGTGGCACCTACGAGCTGTTTTAGCTACCTTTAACCGCGCGTATCCACTCCCCGCTGCTCGGACACGAGCAAACGCACCGCTCTACGTGGATGAGGAGACGTCTTCCTGCCGGACACTACCGGCTACTTCATCCTTATCATCGCCGTCTGGGAATATAGATACGAACGAAACAGGTAAACGAAATCGCAATTATAGTCCCACCGCAATCGTGACCTTTAATACAGTCGGGATTATCGATTTGTTATAAATTCGATCGAAAGCGGGAGAGAAGAGAATTTCGCGAGACATCGACGAATCTCTGGAAGCCCTTTGAAATAAAAATTACATCAAAACGTTTTCACACTTCTTTTGTGTGATGTATGGGACGCGACGCGCGGCAACACGTCGCGACGAGATGAAGACGGCTCGCTGAAGCCAACGGGGACGGTAATCCCGCAGGATATCAACGTGGATCGTCGCGACATCCGCCTTGAGACCCGCTTGGTCGGCGTATTAATGGGTCGATGCGTCACAGGACGTGTTAATGCGACGAACCGTACGCTGATAATTATCAAAGAGGACTTTGACTCCCGCGCCCGAGAAGAGACGTGAAACAGGCAAGCGAGCAAGGGTCGACAGGACCGAAGATGCACAACGGCAACGGCGAGGTGTTAATATGACTTGTATATCTAGCCCTATCGCTAATTGGATCAAATGGTCGGCCGACCGTCTTTGATCGATATGTTTAGTGAGGGATTTCGTCACGAGTAATTACAGACGGTGTAGCGATGGCAGCTGCTGACAAAAGCGTCGGCGCGCGGGCGTCGGCCCCCGCCATTGTCTTCTGGAATTGGGTTACGCGATCGTGACCAACGAAGCTGGCAATTTCCTGCTTGCTATCGTGCTCCGCATCGAGATTCGATGATGCCTACGGCAAATTATTTCCTACGGATCTGTCATCGATTTGGTTAATGATCGCGGTCCGACCGCGACCTACCACGATAATGACGGTATTCATTGATGATCGACGGCATCAGCTCGAACGCGTGCCGTTTTCGTACTTACTATCGCCGATTTATAGTACCGCGTTTGAACATGTATAATTCAGTGTTACGATGCACTACGATATAAGATATAAGCAAAAGCTTATATCTTACAACGATATATTACAACAACATGAACTGAGACGTTTCTAACAAAGCTGTATTATTGACCGTCTTTACCGTAATCTCAGAAATTTTCATAGTTCAGCTCTTTAAACATTTATTCCTAACTCTAAAACCTCCTAAAACATGGTAAAATTATCCTAGACTAACTTCTCAAACTTTAGCGTTCCTCAAAACATATGTTTTCTACTATAACTTTTCTACTATAACTTTTTACAACTTTACTGAGTTGAAGAAATATTAATAGGATCATATATCTCGACGATTTCTATCATGATTTAATCCTCACATGGTATAAATGTTTTGCATTATATATATATATATATATATATATATATATATATATATATATATATACATACATACAGGGTGACCCACGTAAAGTGTTACAAGCTAATAACTCTAAATATATTTGTCCTATCAAAAAATTTTTCACAAGAAAATTTCATATATTCGAATTTCTAACTACGTAAACAAAAATCCACTTCTATCCCCCCTTGAAGAGGGGCGGGAGGTAACTTCAAAATTTTAAATGGGACTCTCTATACAATGTTACATATTTGGATTCTACGGGAAAAAACAAGTAAACTTTGTCTAAAATATTTCTTTGGAAAATGCTCCTATCAAAAGTTATAAACATTTAAACTTTAATGTAAAGTGCATTGAAATTAATGATAAACTAAATAAGACTCATAGTTTTTTTCTGTTTTGTTTTATTTTATTAAATGTTCGAACTGTTGACTATTAACATCTAAACACTAATTAATTTTTTTTACAAAACTTTGCCTAACTCTAAACAATATTTCTGGGGTCACCTTAGTGCAAGCTGTACGTATTTTTCGTTTTGTCTTCTTTCGTCGTAAGTAGTTAAGATGTGACTTCCTCTTTGATATACCCCTATAAAAAGTAATCCAAAGGTGTAAGATCAGGTGAACGAGGAGGCAATTGAACAAGACCTCCCGGAAAAGCTAAAAGTTTATAACTTTTGATAGGAGCATTTTCCAAAGAAATGTTTCAGACAAAGTTTACTTGTTTTTTCCCGTAGAATCCAAATATGTAACATTGTATAAGGGGTCCCATTTGAAACTTTGAAGTTACCCTCCGCCCCTCTTCAAGAGGGGACGGAAGTGGATTTTTGTTTACGTAGTTAGAAAGGCTCCTCAAATATGTGAAACTTTCTCATGAACAACTCTTTGATAGGACAAATATGTTTAAAGTTATTAGCTTGTAACACTTTACGTGGGCCATCCTGCATATTATATATATATATATATATATATATATATATGTGTGTGTGTGTGTGTGTGTATAATCTAGCACTCTATTTACATTCCATAAGTATTAATAAAAAATCCATAAATAATAATAAATATATGTCAAACTTGTAGAAAGAATTATATAAAGAAATAGTTACAAATATTGATTTAAATATTTCATCTCATTGTAAGTATAAATAGAAACGCGATGAACAAAAGTTTATATATACATGATTTCATAGCGATAAACAAAAGTTTACATAAAAATTTATAATTTTTTTTAATAGATTGAAGAAATTCAAATTTTAGGATTTTCTTTTCAATAGTTAAGCCTTTAAGAAAAATAATATTATATATTTCAATTTTTGTGTCAAAAAGTAAAAAAGAGACGATGTAGATAGCCTCGGGGTATATTGTTTATGTGTTTTCTTAATATTTATCTTGAGAAGAACATTAAGTATAAAATCTTTTCCATAAGTTCACTAAAATCGGAATAATACTATAATTAGAAAATTCGAAAAAACTTAATTAATGGCAAAATAAATTTTTTAGCTTCTCGAGCTTAATTTTAAATTTTATGTTAATATTCTCCATCGTAAGTGAATAAAGTTAAGCGATGTCATACTAGCTAGAATGAAATTTCTTGCAAGTACATGATATACTATTTAGAATAATAAAAGAAATTTTTATCCATAAAATAATTGAAATCGAGCCGGACAAGTTAAAATTGTCTCATAATTAAGGGCCAGCAGAAGATCTGTGAAGACCTCTCACGGAGTCTCTGAAACTACTAACCAGAATACATTTTATAAAGTAAGCTATTTCGGAACAGCACCTATTTCGAAACACTTTAATGACTGTCTTTTTATTTTATTTTATTTTGCATTACTGGACAACTAAACCCGATACTAGGACAAGATAGTCACGTTGCTGCATTTTTATATTTGCTTGATTATTTTCAGACAAAATTTATGATTAATATGATTGTGACAAACATTAACATATAGAAGAAGGCTATCTCTATCACGTTTGTACAGTCACAACGATCAGTTGTCTAAAAACTTATAATTTCGAAATTTTTGAAATATGGAGCATCTAGCCCCCGGATCTGCCTTATAATTATTTTAATATACAAAAATACATTATTTTTATATCAAAAGGCGAAAATTAAAATAATTAATAGCTCCAAGTTTTTATATTATTTGCGTTACATATACATATTTATTTATTTATTTAATGTACTATAATGCACATGTTATTTAAATTACAAAGATTAATGTAAGATTAATTACCTGAATTTTTTTTGTGATTAGAGTTTGACGATATAAAAACATTGCCAACACTTATAATATAGCCAGAATTAAAATAAGCTACTTGTATAAAATCTTTCTTATATCATATTTAATATACGAGTACTTACATATTATATTTAATATACTATGTGAAACACATGATGAAAAATCATTTTTATTTTACACTTTGACACTTTAATCTGACATACTAGAGTCAGAACCGCGTAAACTTTTTTAACACGTGAACTGAAAGTCCTCTCTTTCTCCTTCTACTAGTGTGCGGGTAATCCAAAATTAAAAATCGAATTCTAAAATTAAAAACGTTGCAATATAGTATGTAATTTTGAATTTTCTAACATCTTGCAAATCTTTCTTGCAAATCTCTTATATACTTCAAATCAATTTCAAAACCTTCAATTTTATTACTCAACTAGCATACACACATATACACATATTCAGATACGTTATACAAATAAATTCATCGATTTTCCTGTTGTATGTACTTTATACTACGCTAACAATTATTTCTACAATGAATTATATTTACACTTGACGATATTTGTACATTCTGCATACTTGTTATAGTAGTCGGTGCTAGGAGAAATTAGATGGCAAGCAGATGAGAGAATGAGAAAAGGGGAAACAGAGCATTAGTGATGTACCGTTGAAAAGGGATGATGCTGTTTTAGGCTAATCAAGATCCTTTAAGATTATAATGAATTCTCTTCGGTTATCTCTTCAGCTGTAATAATTTTAAATAGCGAGCACATACAAACTTTGTTAAAAATTAATTTATTTTATATTTCCATGAAGCTTTACAATTATTTAAAAAGTCGTAACTCAGATAAATAAAAATAAAATATCCGAATTTAACGGATAAAACTTCTTTGTTTATACAAATTCTCAAAATATATTTTGGTAATTGATACTCAGCAAGCACGCAGAGATGCATCAAAAGCTCTTTTTTTCTCTCTCTTCCTCTTCATTTTTTATCGATATATAACAGAAGTAAATAAATTTTTTATCTCATGTGCTGCATTTATATCTATAAAAGTAGATATATTGTCTTAATTGTCATGTAACGAAGAATGACAATTTTTAACAATCATGATTCATTTTGATTTGATTGAATTAACGAAATATTGCTTTTTATTTTGATAACTCGGTGAAATCAAAGTAAATTTATTTTTTTCATTTATGCAAGTTTTTTATTTGTAGAAGCATATAAATACTCAACAATAACCCTTACGAATTTTCTGTTATCGATTTCTTTATTCTTTATTCGTGTGTTAAGAGACGAGCATAAAACACGACTTAAAAAAGAGGGAATAAATAAAGAGCATCTTTTCCGATAAAAATTTGTTAGTTTATCTCAATATTTTTCGCGATATTGATCTTTTCACGAAAATGAAGACAAATGTTGCGAAATAACGTTATGGGACTGGATGTTGCAGTGCTATAATTTTAGCGGTAAACATTACGCCCAACTGTAAAACAGTTGAAAGTCATTTAGGTTTTATCTTATACGGCGACGAGACGATGGCTACATATTTGTATTACGTTCGCGTGTGCAAACAAGTCTGCTGAGGCGCATGCTTTGTCATCTTATCCTATTTACCTTAGGGAGAACGCACCTTCGCAGCGTTCGTCCTCGCGTGCATCGTACCGCCTTTCCGGTGATAATCGCTCAAGTGCTCGTGACAAATAGCAGCGACTCTCCTCGTTGAACGCACATCACTTCACGTTAAAAGTTGCTATTGATAGATATTGTCTCTAGATGGATTTAAGTTCTGATCGTTTATGAAAAATGTGGCGTAATACAAAGTACAACTAAAACGAGCATTATTTCTCCCGTCAAGTGACTTCGAAAACATAAAATGGCATTTCTCATTATTAAAAAATGGCATTCGTGCTTTATATACATTTTATGTTCACTAGATGTTAATACGTATAAAATCCTAATAAAAAAATGTTAAAATATAGATGACGTACACACAAAATGTACTATCAAAATTAATCATCAAAATAACTTTACTATGTAGTAAGTTATCATGTATGGTTATCCCTCATTGTAATCGATTTATATTAAATAAACTAAACTTTCAAAAGTTGCGTAAACTCGAAACATAGATAAATTTCACCAAGCACATCTTTTGCTCATAAATCTTAGAAAAATAATCGAAATTTAATGTTTCTTTTCTTTTTCAAGCAAGGTAGAAGTCGTGAAAGAATATGATTTCCACTAATATTTTCAATAAAATTAAAAATCTTATGATGGAAGTTATAATATAAAATAAAAAATTAATGAAAATAAGAGATAAAAATAGAAAATAACAAGAAAAAGTTATAGTGAAAACAAAACACGTGTTTTTAAAAGCAGTAACGTTTGAAAAGTTTGCCTAAGTAAATTTTATTTATGTTTTATGATTTTAGAGTTAATCTTCAGAAACAAATATGCATAGTTAGACAATACTAATAATCTCATTACACCGCGTCTTAAAGGAAAACAAAATTACTTTTTTAAAAAAGTATAAAAAGAAGCCGAATGCACGTTGCAAATTGCGGGTAAGTTCCTCGAGGAGTTGAAGGAGCGTCTTGTCTCACAAGAGGCATAGGGGAATAAGATTTGGTAGTAGGAGGACGAATAAAATAATTAGAGAAATACAATAATGTTGGAAAAAATTATAATAACTTACAATAATGTTGAAAAAAATTATAATAACTTACACAAAAAGCACATGGCGTGCCTTTTTTTAATATTATATCGATAATCAATATAATATTTTGATAATTATTGAAATAAGAGAATAGTTTGCCTATAAAAAAAAGTACACCAAGTGTCTTTTGTGTAAGTTATTATAATTTTTTTCAACATTATTGTATTTCTCTAATTACTTTATTTTTTATTTAATAATATTTTACCAATTCTGTACAATTATCAGAAAATAAAGTCAGTAGAATCCTAATATAGTGTTCATATATGGGGTGTCTGACTCGTGCTATACCAGAGCTAATTTATAGTTAGAATAGACCAGGAATATATAATGGAATCAATATCTTTTTTTAAACAACCACGTAAAATTTCGAGTTATTAAATAAAATAGACTAATCAGACACAGCAGGCAGGACATACAGCTCGCCGCGGCCGACGAAAAAAATGGACAATTGCTCTCGGGTCTATCTCATAGGCCCATAGAGATGGGGACTACGACTACATCGTAGATCTGACACTTGGTCTGTTCTTTTCAGCTGCACTGCTGAACTGGTGCAATAAGTTAGAGTGAGAAAAGATATACTTGTCTCACTTTAACTAATTGCACCAGTTCAGCAGTGCAGCTGAAAAGAACAAACCAATTGCGTGATAGGCCCGCGAGCAATTGTCCACTTTCTTTGACGAGCCATATGTCCCGCCTATCGCATCGCGCGCTGTAATTATCTATTTTATTTAATAACTCGAAATTTTACATAGTTGTTTAAAAAAAGACACCGATTCCATTACTCACCCCGACCTATTCTATAAGTATTAGGTCTGTAACTTTAAATCCGCCTTTTTTTGCAAAAATTAAACCTTTATTTAAGAAACGAATGAAAAAAAATACATTAATCAAAGTATTGACCATTGTTAGATATGACTTTTTCCAATATTTCTGGTAATAAGCGGATCCTACGGCGAAAGAACGACTCATCTTTAAAGACTCCAGTTAGAGACCCATTTTTCGACGCTTTCATAAGAGTTGAAGTGTTCCTCTGCAAGTGCGTGTGCCATCGACCGAAACAAGTGGTAGTCGGAAGGTTCACCACAGTCTGGTGAATAAGCCGCATGGGGTAGCACTTCCCAGCCAAGTGCTTCCAATGTTTCCTTGACAGTCTTAGTGACGTGAGGTCGAGCGTTGTCATGAAGCAAGATCACTTTATGCTGTCTTGTCTCATATTCTGGTTGTTTTTCGCACAATGCTCAGCTCAAACGAATTATTTGTTCTTGGTAGAGATCCCCTGTAACTATTTGATCAGGTTTCAGTATCTCATAATATACCACACCCTTCTGGTTCCACCAAATACAGAGCATGACCTTCTTCCTATGAATATTGCGTTTTGGAGTCGATGTCGATGGTTGACCTGGGTCACAAATGGTTTTTCGGCGTTTGGAGTTATCGAAATAAATCCACTTTTCATCGCCAGTCACAATTCGATGCAAAAATCTCTGGCAAGCAGCATTTCGGAGATAGTTTTTCGCCTTTCGATATCTTTTTCTTTCAATTCATATAGTACTCATCTTTCTTCCTTGTATACCTTTCCCATGGCTTTTAAACGCTTGGAAATGGCTGCTTGAGTAACATTCAACGTTTCTGCAAGTTGATTTTGTGTTTGACATGGATTTTTATCAACCAGTGCTTGCAGTTTTGTATCTTTGAATTTTTTTTTTGCTGGCCTGGACGTTCTTTATCATTCGTGTCAAAATCATCAAGTTTGAATTGTCGAAACCATCCCTTGCAAGTTGTTTCCGATAGAGCAATTTCCCTATAAGCTTCAACAAGTATTCGATGAGATTCAGCAGCAGATTTCTTCAAACTGAAACAGAAAAGCAAAGCTTCGCGCAAATGATGCTTATTTGATTGAAATTCAGACATTTTCTTCGCAGTAAATAACTATGTTGTTGTCACAAACACAAACTTTTATATACTGAATATTATTGACAGATGGCAAAACTATAAATGATGCCTTGTTCAGCCATTACAGTTGACGATTGTCAAAGCTACAGCTATTTATCACTAGAGGGCGGGTTTCAAGTTATAAATCTAATATATATTAACTCTGGTATGGTATGAGTCAGACACCTTGTATACAAAGTAGTTATAAGAATATTTATTGTGTATGAAATTAATTTCACTGGCGTAAACTGTTTGATATCATTTCTTTTTGTAGGAATTTTACCAATAACTTTTTTTATAATATTTTTTGCAATTCAGGACACTTGTAAAAATGTCCGGATGCTTTCTTTTAACGCAAACAACAAATATAAATTTTGCTACTTTGATTTTACGGTTGTTTATTGATTGTTCGTCTTGAAGGAAAGCGTTCAAACATTTTTATAAGTGAGTTTAGTTAATTACGTGTCTTTTTGTGCATATATTTTTTATCTCCATGTATATCGTTATAAAATTGAAATACGATTTCTTACTTCTGACATCGTTAAACAAGGACAGTCTTAGCGAGTTATTATAATATAACACGGTCGGCCGCGAGTTGCTTTGCGCTAGGCACTTGGCTTCGCGACACTCCCGTGTCGCTTGATATGTGCTAATCGAGATACTCCCGCTATCCCGCCATCTAACTGAGAAACATAGTCAACTAACATTTTCTGGAGACGACGTTTCTTACGTGTAAATTCACGATTTCTGACTTTGAGCTAAGATATATCAGCTTCTAGGGTGCTTACGATAACGAGAGTAGAGCGAGTGAGATCTAGATCCGAGAGAATAGTATAATCTCCCATCTATAACTGTAATATTCTATAGTCTGCTCTTGCTCCTATAGTTTCTTGTAGTCTCATGAACACAGGAGCAGATCAGGGGCTCGATTCTTGACGGTATGCGAATAAGATACGCATGCGAAAATGTGTAGTTCACTTTACGTATACTGTAGATTTTCGCATGCGTATCTCACTCGTACATCGTCAAGCATCGGGCCCCAGGAGTTCGTCTCACGAAAGGGTATCATACTTAAAGTGTATTAATAGTTTATCTTCTTTATTTAAAAAATTATGTAATATATATTATTTCAGTTTATTAATTATTTGAGATTCTCAAACTCTCCTTAAACAAGGACTAAACCTGTATTAATAGTTATTACTTGAAACTTGTCTCACGTCAGATGATCAGATTGCAATTATCAAAGATTGCAAAGAGCTTAATTAATTTATTTTAATTAAACCGTATTATTTATGATCATATTATTTATAATCTTGATTCAACTGAAAAACTCACATCTAAGTATAAATTTAAGATAAAATATTAACTTTAAGTATGATACATTACCCAAGTAACACGTGTCGTTTAAGAAACGTTTTTGATATATTTTACAAACGATAATAAAACGTTACATATGTTTATAAAACGTATATAAAATCAACATGTGCTACCAGAGTACGCTTTGTTGTTCGTGAGACGAACTCCTGATCTGCTCCTGTGTTCATGAGACTACAAGAGTAGGAGCAAGAGCAGACCATAGAATATTACAGTTATAGATATAGTAGATTATACTATTCTCTCGAATCCATATCTCACTCGCTCTAGACTCGTTATCGTAAGCATCCCTAGAGCACGTAGAGAAAAAGTAAAGACAGTTTTATGAAGTAATGTAAACCCAAGAAATTGATTAAACCTATCCAGAACCTCCATTATACCATCCGTTCAGCCGTTATAGTCGAACGCAAAATCTTGTCTGTGTTCAACTAAGGTCGTCGCGTAAGTATACACTGTCGACCACGAGTTGCTTCGCGCTTGCACTTGGCTTCGCGACACTTCCGTGTCGTTTGATATTCCGCTGATTAGTGCACACGTTGTACCGAAATTATTCTAATTTATCCAATTTTCTCTCGTCGCGCATACATAATATAGCTCGCAATATCTGACAGAGAGTCGCAGTCAGTAGATATGTACACGATCAGTGCGGACGCTTTCTTCAAATGAGTCAGTAAAAGCGTTAAAGTTGAATCAGTAAAACAAATTCTTCATCCGATAATCGGTGAATATTCATGGTGATTTTCAATGTAAACACTTCCACTTTACTGCTCCTCTTAAATGTTACTGATCTTGAATCATCTAGATTTCACTGATCAGCGTAAGATTCTACTGTAAAATCTGCAATACACAAATTCATTATCCGCTGTACCAGCTGATCTAATTTTCTGCGTTTGTGGTGATAGAATTAATGACTTTCATGCGGTTTATGTGCAATGATACTGTCTGTGTTTGTAAATTGTAAAACGGATAATCGCTATTAACTGACTCTTTCAGTGAAATTTTACTGATTGCAGTACTATCATATATATATATGCAGTAGGTACTTATAACTGAATCAATTATTATATAAGTATAGCTTTTTATAATCATCAGTTATAAGCAGGGATTGAAACCAGTACCAAAAATATTATTTTGATATCGGTAACTTTAGATGTTAACCACAACCGAAAAAACTTGATTTGTATAAATATCGGTATTATACAAATTTTGATATTATTATAATTAAACAATTTCACTCCTCATAAAATGTGAGAAACAAAAATAATAATATATTATTTTCCATGATTACTTTTCATATCAAAAACATAAAAATCCTTATTTTTTAAGTGTAAAACTATTAAATTTAATAATTCTAACAATAATAATTATTAATGTTTTTAGGAATTAGCTGTATAGTAAAAATCAATATTAACTGTGGAATCAATAACAAATGATAAGATGTGTGCTGTATAACTACGGGCTTGAGTGCACGAATTCTACGCGATATTACTGGTAATCTTTGATCAGTTATAATTCAAAAACTATTGTAGCCTTGACATTTTTGTATTAGGATTTTTTACTCTACTACATTTTCAAAATGCACTATTAAAATATCGTATGATGATTGTGAGATACCCTGTATATATATCTCCCCCTCCTCTCTTCTCATCACTTCTCCGCTATAATTTACCTGATAATATTATCAATGATGCATTATTAATTTATATGAATGCACAAGAGATAAATTATTAATGAAGTATAATAAATATATCTGTGAACATGTAGAGTGCGTCACTATACAAGTAAAAATATTTGAACTAGTCACATATCCTGAAATATGTCTATCTAAAAGAATAATTTCAACAGTTATGCTTATCTTCTTCGTTATCAGAGAACCCAGCTAGCAGACCTCTCTCAAGCTAGCAGGACCAAATGAGCAGAATCGAATGGGACCTATCGCATTTTTTAGTACTCATTTTGTACTATTTTGTACCACACAAAAAAATGTATACCACGTGCCGTTTTAAAAAAAATGGTGGCGCTGCTAACTCGATATCAAGCTAGCAGGACCAAAAAAAAATAAATAAATAAACCATGGTACACACAATTAGTACTGAATTTATACTAATTTGTACCATTCGAAATAAATCGAAAATTTTATATTTTCCCCTTTAAACAATCCTTCCCTTGTCTAAACCTAATATAAAGATAGCAGGATCACGATTTTTTCACTTTTTCTTGATGGTACAAATTAGTACAAATTCAAAAACGATAAAATCTATCATTTCTTGTCGTTTTTTACCAATTTCTATTTTGTTCTCTTTATATTAAGTTAGCAGGATCACAATATTTTTTTAAATAGTACGGGGTACAAAATTATTTTTTATGGTACAAATTGTACACAATGAGTAATAAAAAAACGCAATAAATATAATTTGATTCTATCGATTTAATTCTTAATAATCGAAAGAGAAAAATTTTATTTTTGAGGTTGGTTAAATGTGAGGTTGTTTTAAGGGGTAAACAGAAATATTTTGATACTTTTCTCGGTGATACAAATTAGTACAAATTCAGAAACAATAAAATCTATCGTTTACTGTCGGTTTCTACCAGTTTTCATTTTGTTCTCTTTATACTAAGTCAGCAGGACCACAATATTTTTTTAAATAAAACGAGGTACAAAATCATTTTTGATAATACAAAATACTACACGATTAATATAATTTTGTACCATTAAAAACAATTTTGTATTCTATATCCTTTAAGAGAAATCGTGGTCCTACTGACTTAATATAAAGTCAGCAAAATAAAAATTGTTAAAAAAACGAAACAATAGTAGATTTTGTCGTTTTAGAATTTGTACCAATTTGTACCACCAAAAAAAGTATCAAAAATATTTCTACCGATCCTTTAAAATAACCTCAACTTTGATCTCAGCTTCAAGAATAAAGCTTTCTGCTTCGATTATTAAGAATTAAATCAGTAAAATCAAATCAAATTTATTGCATTTTTCAGTACTTATTGTGTAGTATTTTGTACCATTAAAAATGATTTTGTACTTTGTTTTATTTATAAAAAATTGTGGTCCTGCTGACTTAATTTTAAGCTAACAGAGTAAATATCATTAAAAAACGGCAAATTGCAACAGATTTTATCGTTTCTGAATTTGTACTAATTTATACCACCAAGAAAAGTATGCAAATATTTCTGTTTACCCCTTAAAACAACCTCACATTTAACCAACCTCAAAAATAAAATTTCTCTCTTTCGATTATTAAGAATTAAATTGATGGAATTAAATTATATTTATTGCGTTTTTTATTACTCATTGTGTACTATTTTGTACCATAAAAAATAATTTTGTACCCCGTACTATTTAAAAAAATATTGTGGTCCTGCTAATTTAATATAAAGAGAATAAAATAAAAACTGGTAAAAAACGACAAGAAATGATAGATTTTATCGTTTTTGAATTTGTACTAATTTGTACCATCAAGAAAAAGTGAAAAAATCGTGATCCTGCTATCTTTATATTAGGTTTAGATAAGGGAGGGGTTGTTTAATGGGGAAAATATAAAATTTCCGATTTATTTCGAATGATACAAATTAGTAAAAATTCAGTACTAATTGTGTGTACCATGGTTTATTTATTTTTTTATTTTTTTTGTCCTGCTAGCTTGACATTATGTTAGCAGCGCCACCATTTTTTTTAAAACGGCACGTAGTACCAATTTTTTTTTGTAGTACAAAATAGTATAAAATGAGTACTAAAAAATGCGATAGGTCCCATTCGATTTTGCTCATTTGGTCTTGCTAGCTTGAAAGAGGTAGCTAGCAGACTCACGTCAATATGAGGTTGAAATCTGGTTAGTTTACGATGAAAAATGACTAAGAAATGACCAAATATGTCCTGAAAGCATCGTGGAAATGATGGTCTAACGTCACAAAGCGATGATGATATTTTAAGACGACTTAATGACGTTCTAATCACGTCTCTAAACGCCAATAATATGTTATTAAGACGTTGTACAAAAATGTTATTAAGACGTCACAAAAATACGTCTTAAAGACGTCGTTATTTAGTCACTTGACGTCAATCGACCACTTATGATCAGTTTTTGACGTCATTTTGACATGAGTCTGCTACTTGGGAATAATTCACAGTAGTAATGATCATGAAAACTCAATACGAAATTAATGATTATCATTACACAAATGTAGTTTTATTATTAGTGGTGATTGAGTGATTTTGTGTACTTAAATTACAAATTTACTAGTAATTAAGTGATTTTGATGATTGTGATAATAATTAATTTTAAATTGAGTTCTCGTGATAAATTACTAGTATAAAGAATTGATAGATTCATCGATGTATTATTGATATAGTGCAATTTGTATATAAAAAATTTCGATCGTCAAAATTAAAAAGAATAAAAACAGTTTAAATTATGGGTCATTTAAGATTACAATAACTTTCGTTCATTTACATAGATTTGTGAAATAAATATTAAAAGGAACTGTTAATATTGATACAAACGATAAACATCGTAGTTTTAAAGCAAAATAAAAAATTAGACTGTAAATTAATTCATTTTAAATTTAAGGAGAAATAAATAAAAACGTCGGTAAGTTGCAATTATAAATCAACAAATATTTCGTGTCACTATGATGGATTATACTATATCCAAATTTATATTAATAATATCCATATTCATATGCTTTTAATTTGTATAGAATAATGACGTACATGACACTAAATCTGCTAACAATTTTATAAGTTGAAACTAAACCAAATAATATCCTATAATTTTTTCTTAAATATTAATAATGTTTGTAAACCTTGTAACTTTATTTGTGTAATTTTGAAACACAATGGTAAAAGAAATAGAAAAATAGAAATAGAAGAATAGAAAAATATTTTTTCCGTGTTTTAATTGTAACATGTACTTTTTTTAATATATTAATGAATCTTAATCCAAAACTAGGACTCGACTCATGATTGGGAAGGTTACTCTAAATATCAGTTTAAAATTTCAGATAAGACATTATTGTAGATTCAGTATAAGAAAAAACATCAATATTAATTTCCATGATTACATTTCTATGTTTTAATAAAAAATACTCCGAATTTATGATTGTTATTTTCTTCGTATACTTTTTTTATAAAATATGTATCATTATGTACCTAATTGATTTAATGATACAATAAATAATGTGATAGTGGCGTGATACCGGTATAATACCGATATTATACCAATATCATACTGAAATTTTGACACAAGTATTTTTAAAAAATGACCTAAAGTGACTTTAATATTAACAAGAATTAAAGAGCGAGTCTTCGAATCATTATAAACTTTGACAAATTAAGAATAATCTAATATATTAAGAGAAAATATTTCGAGTAAGTTAAGTTAAAATAATTAATATCATATATTAATATAACATGTAAAATAAGTTATAACGTGTTTACCTTTGTATACGTACATATTATACAGAGTGAGTTATTTTAATCGACCCATGCGAATTACTGCAAAGATAGGGTTGATAGCAAAAAATGTTTCAAACAAAAGTTATATGGTTCGATGGAGGACATAAGAAGATACTATTGATTTGACTTTGGGTGACGTCACCCAGGTCAGATTGAGGTCAACTTTGCTTTTTCAAATAGAAACATATATTTTTTTTATTACAGAATTTTATTCAACGTAAAGAAACAAACAACTTTTGTTTGAAAAATATTTTTATACAACCTCTACTTTCTAAGATATTTACAGAAGTATCTACAAAATTATTGGATTCAATAATTTTTCATACGAATTCTATTAACTTTACCGAAAAGTAGCAAAAGATAAAAATTGTTTATTTTCTTTTCATAGAATTTTCTTCTCTGAGAATTTTTTTGAGAATTTTTTAATTAACTTCTTAGTACTGCATTTTCTTGCATTTTCTTGAAGTATTAAAAACTTTATAAAAAATCCTGAAAAAATTTTGAGAGCTCTATGAGAAAAAAATAAATAATTTTTATTTCTTGTTATTTTTTGGTAAAGTTGATAGAATTCGTGTAAAAAATTATTGAAATCAATAATTTTGTAGATATTTCCGTAAATATCTTAGAAAATAGAGGTCGTATAAAAATCATGGGGTAACATGTGGAGTCCGATTGACTCTAAAGGATCGAGGTAAGCTACAAGAATATGCAATGAAAAATGGAGGTTTCTATTTAAGAAATTGAAGATGACTTTCAAATGACTATCCAGGGTCAAGCTAATTGCACCATCTTATGTCCCTCTCCGAACCATACAACTTTTGTTTGAAATATTTTTCCGTATCTTTTATATTTTTCGGGATATTTGCCTGGTTCAATTAAAATGACTCACCCTGTATACGAGGTTACTCACCTCGTATACACGGTGGGCCATTTTACGGGACCCACCCAAATTTCTCCATAGGTAAGCCAGATATAAAAAAATAGTTAAGACAAAACTTGTTTAGGACAATAGGGGTCATCTTTTTCAATAAATGAATTTGACCTTGAGGTCAAATTTCAAGATCATTTGGAGGTCATAGTGATTTTTTTAAATGGGACTGCCTACTTTTGACACCGGATTCGAAGAGAGCCGGAAATTTTACGTCAGAAATGATATTTTTAAATTTTTTATTTTGACCTTCAGAAGGTCAAATCAAGGTTTTAAAAGCGCTCAGAAGCTGTTTGTTTAAATGCGATTATCTTACTTTTAGCATTACCCAGAAACAACGACGTGGATGTTCTGTTTCCTTTGGGGTGCTTGATTATTGTGAGTCCCCTTACCTCTCACATTTGGGGTGCTTGTTTACCGTGAGTCCCCTTGCCTCTTACGTTTGGAATGTTTGTTTACCGTGAGTCCCCTTGCCTCTCACATTTGGAGTGCTTGTTTACCGTGAGTCCCCTTGCCTCTCACTATTTAACAATTAGGCAAGGGGACTCACGGTAAACAAGCATCCCAAACATGAGAGGCAAGGGGACTCACGGTAAACAAGCACCCCAAACGTAAGAGGCAAGAAGACTCACGTTAAACGAGCACCTGAAATGTGAGAGGCAAGGGAACTCACGATAATCAAGCACCCCAAAGGAAACAGAACGTCCACGTCGTTGTTTCTGGGTGCTAAAAGTAAGATAATCGCATTTAAACAAACAGTTTCTGAGCGCTTTTAAAACCTTGATTTGACCTTCTGAAGATCAAAATAAAAAATTTAAAAATATCATTTCTGACGTAAAATTTCCCGCTCTCTTCGAATCCGGTGTCAAAAGTAGTCAGTCCCATTTAAAAAAATCACTATGACCTCCAAATAACCTTGAAATTTGACCTCAAGGTCAAATTCATTTATTGAGAAAGATGACCCCCATTGTCCTCAACAAGTTTTGTCTTAACTATTTTTCTATATCTGGCTTACCTATGGAGAAATTTGGATGAGTCCTGTAAAATGGCCCATCGTGTATATACAGGGCCCACGTAAAATTTTCCAAGCTAATAACTCTAAACATATTTGCCCTATCAGAAAGTTGTTCATGAGAAAGTTTCATATATTCGAAGGGCCTGTCTACAAACATTTAAACTTTAATGTAGAGTACATTGAAATTAATAATAAACTAAATAAGACTCATAGTTTTTTGTTTTGTTTTATTTTATTAAATGTTTGAACTGTTGACCATTAACATCTAAACACTTATTAATTCTTTTTACAAAACTTTGCCTAACTCTAAACAACATTTCTGAGGTCATCTTAGTGTTTCAGACAAAGTTTACTTTTTTTCCCTTAGAATCCAAATATGTAACATTGTATAGGGAGTCCCATTTGAAACTTTGAACTTACCCCCCGCCCCTCTTCAAGAGAGGACGGAAGTGGATTTTTGTTTACGTAGTTAGAAAGGCCCCTTGAATACATGAAACTTTCTCATGGACAACTTTTTGATAGGACAAATATGTTTAGAGTTATTAGCTTGTAACACTTTACGTGGGCCACCCTATATATAGGCATTATGCCAAAATTTTTATAATATTAATATTGTAAAATATTCGTACAATATCGCTGTAAATTCGCTAGCAAAATCATTTCGGTATTCCGTCTCCGTTTATAAACATAGCATTTTAATGAAAAATGCACTGATTCTATTATATTTTCGAAAGGCAATGTCGGACAATAGATACATCCACGTTCTATGCGGCCGGTTGCGCGCAGTAGATATGCCCGTGATTGGCACGGCCGGTGTCAGGCAGTACGCCCGCGTTTGGTACGACGGATTGCGGACAGTAGATACGTCCGCAATCGGTGCGAACGGTGTTGAGGAATAGATACGTTCACAACTGAGATGCAGCCAGTTGCGCGCAGTAGAGACGTCTGCGATCTGTGCGGACGGTTACGGTGAACGCGGTGAGCACGGTGAATGGCGCATTCGCCAAGGACAAATGATGAAATTAGGAATAATTATTCAAGTATATAACCCGATAAGTTACATACGGGAGGCACAAGTGGGAGCGAGAGGAGGGCGTGGGCGTTGGTAATACGTACTGGAGTAAAATATGATGTGGAGTTTGGCCAGTCTGGCGGGCGCGCCACCGTGGCTAATACGTTTCAGGAAGAAGTTAGTAACAGGTGGCGCAATCCATAACAGCGCACGGTGTGAAATTTGCCAATCTAGGGAGGACAAAAATATTTTACCTGGTTACGCGTAAATATATGCATTCAATTCTCCACGTTTATTTTATAATTGTAACGTTACGTATCATTAGATTGTTCGAATGAACATAAAAGTATAATAAGAATAACTAATCGATGATCCTATTTTTTACTGCAAAATATTTTGAACTTAACGCATTTCGCATATTTCTATTTATCCACTCTAATTTTTGCGTTAATTTAACACAATTTAACAAATATGTTAATTAACAAATAACACAACTTGCCTACGTACTTTATATATAAAATATATCATCAAGAATGTACATGTTATATATAAATTGTGTTATTTCAATATTTAGAAATGGTGAATATGAACTTAACAAAAGAGGAGGAGAGTACAATAGACAAAATAAATAACAACGGCAATATGTCGAATTAATACACAGATATGTGAAAATTTTAACACATAAATTTCTACACAGATCAATTTTAACACAAATATATTTTTTTTTATCGCGCTCGCATATTTGCCAATGCATCTACAACGCGTAATTCCCTTTTTTATTAATATTGTACATTACGCGTGCGCAAGTTTTTGTTATTTATGTATGTACTTTAACCTATGTACAAAAATATTAAAAATTATCAAAAAATATATAACTACTATGCAACACATTTCATATTTTGACTACCAAAATAGAATATGAAATATTTTATAGAGTATGTATACAAGATGTCTGGTAACTCACAGAGAAGCCGCGGTGTACAAGTAGCTCAAACTGAACAAAAAATCCTTCTACCATTTTGAAAACAATCATGTAAAATTCTAAGTTATTAATCAAAGTAGTTTCGTAAATGATTACGCGTCATATAGTAGATGAGCTACGTCTGCTACTGTATGCTTATATATTATGTCAAATTGAACGAAAAAGTCTCTCTCTCTCTCTCTCTCTCTCTCTCTCTCTCTCTCTCTCTCTCTCTCTCTCTCTCTCTCT
>NW_022639514.1:1287401-1333982 GCF_010583005.1 Odontomachus brunneus | reverse complement strand
TCTCTCTCTCTCTCTCCCTCTCTCCCCCCTCTCTCTCTCCCTCTCTCTCTCTCTCTCTCTCTCTCTCTTTCTCTCTCTCTATCATTTTCCAAATGACCACGTAAATATTTTGTCATCAATTAAAAAAGATTTGTGCATTAATGCGCAGAACTATACATCAAACTTCCAACTGAACTTTATAAAGCATACCATATCTCAAAATTTTTTTTCAAAAATAATTTATTTTGTTACAGTGTCGGCGCCACCAAGCACTAGTCCAAGTCCTTCTACCACAGAAATGCCTAAAAAAGGTGAGTTGTTAAATATAGTGTTAAAATATTACTACACGTATTCACGATAACTAAATACAAATCGCGTCTGATTTGATAAATAGCTATATGAATAAGCCAAAGTAATGAAATTATGATTTTTATCGTAAGATTTGATAATTCTATACAATACGATTAATATTATCTCAATTGAGTGTGCCATTTAGTTATGTATATATGTGCGCATGTATGCGTGTATGTGTATGAATTGCGTCGTACTTGGCCGCTTGAATCTAATTTTCCAATGTACGTTTACTTTAGCAGATTGGGAATTGATGGCGGAGATGAATAACTCTGTTTACGGAAATCCAAGTTCGCTGACAATTCATAACGAGAGGAATATCAAGACAGGTGAGTGGATCTGTAACATATCGTGTATCTATTTTTGCTTTTTTTATTTTATGCTGCGGAATGTATCTCTGCAATCCCATGAATTACGAGGATTGACTTCGCAATTTAGTATTTCAACGAGATAGTTCAGTCGCCGGCTGTCGCGCGGGTACATATACGAAGAGTATCAGGCACTTGAGATACACATTTAAGGGAAGTATTCTCTTCGATCTTGATCTCTGTTCGCATCAATCATTCAGACCTTTCTCGCGGAGCACATTCGGAAAAAGTAGACGGGAACGCTGAGACAGGGAACAGAATTTGGAAACGACATAATGTCGGAAGTGATAAAAAGAGAAATCTATCAACTACGAGAACATTATCGGAGAGAGATAGAGAGAACTACGAATAACTTATTAATGCAAATTGTACCATCAATAACACGCCAAATTCGTCGCATATCGGAATCGCGTGAACTTTTGTTTCAACTTCCGTATTACATATTTATGTATATATTATTAATACTTAGAAAGAAATCTTGCATATAGGGAATGTACGAAGGAAATTCAGAAATTTCAGCTTTAGCTCGTGTACCCCATAGCCTAGTAAAATCTCAACTAGTTAATGGACTTGCGTACTCGATTCGACATCGTGTACAATCAAACGGCGCCCCGTAACTGCATTTTCCTGTGACACACTTTGAATCTCCGGCGATTAACTTCGATGTTAACTAGAGCCGGGGGACCCACCCGGGAAACCCGGGAATCGATTGCGGCTTTAAGAGTGGTTTGAAAGGTAAGCAGCCAGCTTTAAGCTCTCTAACGGTATGAAAGAGAATTACGAAAATAATGTCTGTGACGAGATAACAATCGGAATTTTGAAAGTTAATTTCTCCTTCGCGACACGTGATTATATGTATCATCGCGTATATATAATATAAGAAATTGTAATACATATTATATATTCACAATTTGATAAGACAAATCGCGTCAGTGATGACATGTAATTTTCCGATAATTTTTAATATGAGAAAATTAAAATTAAAAAGAGAGATGTGCAAACTTCAACTCGGGTGAGGAATGTCATTTTCTTTTCATTACTTCATCAGCAATAGATAACATAATGAAAAAGAAAAAAGAAGACAAATGTTGGAATATTACAACTGCAAATTTCAATTATATTATTATATAATTATGATTGAAATATATATATATATATATATATATATATATATATATATATATATATATGGAATAGAGCTAGAGTGCTAGTATTTTACATGTTTGTTTAAAAATATGCGGAATTCTCCCATCGATCATCGAGCACAGATCATTTGTCACGTGTATGTGATTAGGTATATAAATAGTACAGTTAGAGAAACCGAAATGCAAAGGTGTAAAGTCCGCCGAGATCCGTTAGACTATCCGATTAGTCTGATCTGGAACAGACTCAAAATGTATAGACATGAGGGGAAAAGAAGGATTCAATGTAATCGTATTAATTTAAACTTTATTTGAAAAATAAACACACGATTCCCTGTTCAAAAAGCTTAGAGAGAGAATCAATGGGAAATGAAAGGACACACAAAAAACGAATGTATCAGAGTAATTGTAAAAGCAATGCTGGGGACATATGGATGATAGAATACGTGAAAGAGAGAAAAGGATAGTTACATAATTAGATACAGATAAAAAGTAAGGAAAAAAGAAGAAGGGAGAGAGAAAAGAGAGGGGGAGGGGAGAGAGAGAGAGAAGAGAGAGAAGCCGAAGAACATAGTTGACTCGGGTAGAAGAGATCCCTGTAACATCAATATTTCATGTATGCTAATACGCCGGAACTAATAATGCTGCGGCGTGGAAGACCCAAGAATAATATCAACCGCGCCGTTGTAGCTCGCGTTCTCTCGCTCTCTCTCTCTCACACACATACACATACTTTCTCTCTCTCTCTCTCTCTCTCTCTGTCTCTCTGTCTCTCTGACTCCTTCGTCCTCTCCTCGTCTCCCATCTCCCTCGTCTTTATTTCTTTCTTTGTCCTTCGCTTTACTCTCTATCACCTAAAACAGCGACGTGCACAGCGCCCCTATCCTCTTGTGCCTTGTGTTAAATTTAATCGAAAATTCGTGTCTCGTTGGACCACCGCTGCTTCCGTGTCTACGTGTCTCCGTTCTCCTCCTCTGCCACCCTTTCTTTTACATATAACCTATGTCATCGTCCGGGAGTGGAAAGGTGAGAGCGAAAAGATGAAATCGAGAGAAGGGGAAGAACAGGGGAGCGGCAGTGGGATGTGGTAAGTTTGAATACAGCATATATCTCTTCCTCCTCCCTCCTCCCCCCCTCTCTCTCTCTCTCTCTTTCTCTCTTGCTCTTCCCTCTATTCACGAAGTCTGGAGAGCAGGAAAGGACAGGCTGCGAAGGAAGGATGAGGTTTGTAATTGGTGCAACATCTGCGGTCTGCAGGATGGCATTAATGTTTGCTCCCCTCGTGCTCTCTCCCTTGTCTATTCCTCTTCTTCTTTCTCCCATTTTCTCCAGCCGCCCCTACCCGCCCCTGTATTTCCATCGACTCCGAGAATCGCTGTTTTTCTCTTATCACGTTGTTCCTTTTTCTCTACTCTTTATCCTTTCGTTTAACTGCGTTTGTATGCATTTCTTTTATTTCCTTGAGCACTTTATTTTTATGTCATCTTCATTCTCTACTATGTTGCTTGACTAATTTTCTTTTGGTTCGTCGATTTTATATTCTTTTTCACCTTCACTATAGAATACTTGTTGCGATTTTAAATTATTTCTTTTATTGTACGTGTACATGTTTCCCACATAATTTATGATAAATGAGGGAAAAAGGCACAGTTTGCGAAGAAATCGCTCTGATGAGTTGGGGGAACGAAATAACCCAGGGATCTGAGCCTTGTCTTGTTAAAGTGTCTTATTAAAGATACATTTTATTATATAATTACACGAGTAATGAGAATAAAATAACTTTTTATTTGCAACCACAGTGAAAAAATTTACCAAAAAATTTTCTTTTCGCGCTGTTTGTATCTCAGCGTTGAAGATACAAAGACTTGCTGTACAAAAAATTGATGTTAAAGTGAAACAATATCATTTAGAAACGCAAGAAAATTATTATAAAGAGATATTAATATATCGCCAGTCTTTTCTGATTTTTTTTATACCACCTCATTCGTTAAAATTATATTCATAAAGGTTACAAGTTTCAAGTAGCAAGGGATTTTACAAACGATGCACGGATTTTAATCGTCGCTTTTGTTCGTTATAAAATATTTCCGCCAGCATTTTACCCAACGTCCAGTCAAATCGATTTCTTCATGAGAGCTTTCGAAAGTGCTTAGCTCGCATGTATTGAAATCATTCGTTTCAGTAACTTCTCCTCGGCTATATCGCCAATCGCGACTCAGCTAGAACCGTAACGTACAATATGTTTAATTCATACACGCACCGACATTAAACCGTCGCTTGTAAAAGTGTTTGTCCATTTCCCTTTCCATTTCCCCGTGTTTCCCTTTTCCTTTTAACTCGCGCTGCACACTTCGCGACTGCAAATTGTAGGAGCAAACGTATATAGCCTACGGCGATAAGTCACTTTGAGGTTCCGATGGGGAACAGAGCAAGTATTGTCGCGGTATCGTGACATCTCCCGGAACACATATGCCTTTAGGTGTCGCTTAATTCCCTCGGGCAGCGTTGTCCGCCTGTAATTCTGGGGGAGCATGTATAGCGATTGGTTTAGCCGCGTGCCTTCGTACGATTAACACGTCTCCTGTTCTATTGCAAGCGCGCACGCCTGCGCGCGTCAATTACGCCAATAACAAAGGAATAAGGATATAAAAATGCCATTTGACTATATATTTTCACATATATGTATTACTGTTCGCATATAACAACGTAAAAGCGATGACAGATAGATGACATGTTTATGATTAGTCTTTATTAAACTTGCGTGCATTTCATTATTTATTTATTTAAATTAAAATAATCAGTTCGTGAATATTGGACTTTTTTTAAATTACGTTAAATAAGCTTGTTTACATTTACAAAGATCCGGTTTTTTCTTCATAATAGTGTAAAAGTGAAATATTTGATTTACAGCGATCTAATGTTTATATCGCATTGTCGAAACGTAATATCAGTGTTCTTAGATTATCACCAGACCCCCTGGGTTCCCTATCGATAGTTGCGGAACTTTACGTAAGATCGACGATCCTTAATAATACCTCGTTGTTAATGTGATCTAACACAGCATCACCCTGTAAGTCCCGGCCATGTACTTGACGTTTAATGCAAAGCATCTCCGATATTAATCTATTACGATAAGAGGATTCACGGTCAAGAACCCGTACGTTGTTCCAATCAAATTCATGATTCTCATTAATACTGTGATAACCGTAATCACTAAATATTGCGAGCTCTTCAATCTAATGTAGTTTCAATGTTGCACTTAACAAATATAATCTTATTCTTATCGGAATCCTCTTATATTATAGCCTCAAGGAAATTCTTCTAAAACCAAAAAAAATTTTCTGACACTCAAAAAAGAAGGTTGCAAAGTACTATTTTCTGCAATTCCATATTCTAAGCAGAAACTTTTATTCAAAAAATATTTCTCTTCTAATAAAGAGGAATAATATTGTCTTAAATATTTTTCTTATGGTTTTAGAAGAATACACTTGAGGCTACATATAAGAGGATTCCACTAAACATGATATAACTTTTTAGTGAGTAAGGAAAATTCTAATCTTAAATGTCTTATTAGCCTGATTTAGATCGATTTAGATAGAATCTGGAAAGATTGCAATTTTAACGATTGATTTTGTACAACTAGTAAGACGGGAGAGACTGAGGATTTTTATGCGACTTAAACATCGATGACCAACTTTAAATTCTCTCGATGATATCTGAGATGGAACAGGAGAAACACTCCATCAATGAAATTGACGAGGGAGTCTCTTGTCTGACGGAAAACTGCTGAAAGAAAAACTTCAAATATCTTTCTGAAAATTGTCAGTTTATAATGTCAATTAAACTCGATACAACCATGTCGCCAATCATTGATGAGAGAAGTTTAAGCGACGAAATAAATAACAATTTTTATTATAAATTGAAATCTCAGATAGAAAAAGTTGAAGTTATTAAGGACTCTTAAGCATCAAGGAAGAAATAACCGATGCAGTATTACCAATGTTTCAAATATAAAGGGGAAGATGTATCGATAATCCCTCGAGTATCATCCAAACCAGATCTTGCAATATCTGCTATAACCAATGGCAGAAGAGCACACACCGAAGTGTGCCAATTATTCCAAGTTCCAATTCGTAATAGTAAAAGAACTAAAACGTGACTCACTGATCTCATAGCAGTTAAAGTGTATCAAAGTATGTTGATTGGGGAGACACACCGGGTCTAGTTAACTCAAAGAGTACCTGTTTTTTGGCAGCTGATTGGCTATCTGCTTTGTTTATGAATTTATCGTGAGGAGAAAAATCTAAATTGTGGAACATTTCTTTTAAAACATAGATATTTTTCCTTAAGTTTCACTAAAAATTAGATTTAGATTCATATTACAGTTGAGAAATAGAAAGAACTGATTTAGAAGCAGCGCCAAATACATTTTCCAGCGTCTCGAATTTCTGTATTAATATTCCTTATTATAAGTGAGTAACTTAAGTGACCTTATTAATTAGAAAAAATTTGCTGGAAATGTATGATACACTCTCTGTTTCGGGTAATAAAAAGAATTTTTATTCATAAAATTCATAGGTACTTTTCCTTAAGTTTCACTAAAAATTAGATTTAGATTCATATTACAGTTGAGAAATAGAAAGAACTGATTTAGAAGCAGCGCCAAATACATTTTCCAGCGTCTCGAATTTCTGTATTAATATTCCTTATTATAAGTGAGTAACTTAAGTGATCTTAATTAGAAAAAATTTGCTGGAAGTGTATGATACACTCTCTGTTTCGGATAATAAAAAAAATTTTCATTCATAAAATTATTGAAATCGATTATATAAATGGACGAAAAATTAGCCCGTAGTTAAAGGGACTGGAAGGTCAGATACCTGAAAATCGTGCTTATTTTTTCACAATTTTTTATGACAAATTAAATGAATATGCGAAAATGTTATTTTGACGTGTATTTATACAACATATAAAGAGAAAAAAATATAATTTTGATAATCAAATATAAGTGTATGGTACATACACTTAAAATATATTTCGTTTTTCTTTTTAAGGTTGTCATTTTGCAGTAATATCTTGACTCTCAGTAGTTTAATTGAGCTGAATTTTAGGTAGAAAATTTCCGTAAGCTTGTCGTTATCGTGTGAACCACTAACAAACTTGTAAAAATATTTAAATTTGAAATATTAATTTTTTTACTATAAAAGAACTGAAAATTTAATAATATTCAGATTATTATTTAAGATATTTGCAATTTTGTTAACTTTTACTCAATTTCTATTAAAGTGATTTATACGATAACGACAAGCTTGCGGAAATTTTCTGCCTAAAATTCAGCTTAATTGAAGCACCGAGAGTCAAGATATTACTGCAAAATGATAACCTTCAAAAGAAAAACAAAATATATTTTAACTACATGTATCATTCACTTATATTATGTATTTGATCATCAAAATTATATTTTTCTTCTCTTTATATGTTGTATAAATACACATCAAAATAATACTTTCAGTTCTTTCGCATATCATCGCATATATTCAGTTTGCATATTCTTTCAGTTTGTCACAAAAAATTGTAAAAGAACAAGCACGATTTTCAGGCAATCTGACTCTCCAGTTCCCTTAAGGACCGGCAAAAAGGGCTGTGAAAACTTCTCGCGGAGATTCTGGAACTACTAATCGAGATACATATTTTATATATATGGCCTTACTTTGAGCTACTAGTCAATTTGATTCAGGCAAGATAGCTACGTTGCAGTAGCCCGTATTTCAATTATTGCAGAAGAAAATATACGGTTTACAGGATCATTGCTAGTATAAACATACAGAGAAATCTTTATTACGTTTGTACAATTAATCACGACAATTAGTTACCTGAGAAATTTTATTATAACTTTAAAAATCTGCAAAATGTAGCATCTTGCCCGGATCTATTCCACTCATTGAATTATGGTCACAATAAAATTACAATGGAAATATTCATGAACGGCAAGATATTAATGAAATCAATCAAATGTATTTATCTCTTTTCAAATAGGACAATTTATCGCCAAGATAAACATAAAGATATGTGATTAAACACGTTCTTACAAACAATTTCATGCAGATTTTAAATTTTAGAGTTCAGCATTTATCCTTGACTAGCTTAAACTACCAGATGTGTTATCACTAGAGATGTGCCAGATAGTGAATTTGCTGGATATCCGGATACCGGATAATCCGGCATTTATTGTTACCGAATAACCGGATAACCAGATATTATCCGGCAATTACAAAAAATCAAAATTCAATTGTTTTTTACAATAAAAGAGAATGGCAAATTAGAAATTAGAATACAATTAATTTAAATAAAATGGACTGTGATATAATTAAATAAATATAATCGACTAAATTTAATCTTAATCTCAATTCTTAATCTCCAATGTTTATTTTGATACAGAAAAAAAAGTTATTAATTAATATTTTAATAAATTTAGAATATTTCAGAATTCTAGAGCGCACGCGCACGCCTTTACTAACACGTGAATATATAGGGTGTTAATTAAGTATATTGCCATACTCAACAGAGCGATTCTTTGGTTTATTTCAAGTAAAAAAGTTCATATAAACATGTGTCCTAAACGACTTAATTTACGAAATAAAAAAATTTAAACGTGTAGTAATAATCTGTTTCGTTTAGAACAGCTTCCTCTGATTAGTACTGATGTTCTAACTGTCATAAGCTTTCCAAAATTAACAGTGTTCCTTACAAAAGAACCCTTTTCTCGAAGATAGCGGTGAATATTCGCAAATGTTTTATGACATGGTAAATTGCATTGGGGATATCTTTCTGCATAAATACACCTTGCCTCACGTGAGTTACCATATACAAAACCGTAGGCAAAGTGCATATCTGCCACTTCAAAATTTGTAAACTTAGGCATGATGAAACCGATTTTGATGGACTGAAACAATTTGGCCCGAAAACGTATGCACAAGCTAACCGACCCGCAGCAACATCAGAACTGAAGTCTATTTTTGATTTTATGACTTTGACTTTGACTTTATCACTTTGTTTACGGTCGTGCGAATGGTAACTCACGTGAAGCAAGGCATATTTATGCAGGAAAATATCTCCAATGCAATTTACCGTTTCGTCAAACATTTGCGGACATTCACCTGTATTTCGGAAACTAAGCCGTTTAGGACACATGTTTATATGAACTTTTTTACTTGAAATAAACTAAAGAATCGCTCTGTTGAGTATGGCAACATACTTAACTAACACCCTGTATAATAAAGTATATATTATATTTTCTTGTATAACAAACAATACCAAAATTAAAATCTGTATCAGATTATGACAGGAGCGGTTCAATTGAACACCGTTACACAACACTTATACATAACTAATCAAATTTAGTTTGATTGACTTAGATTTAATTTGAAGAATTTTATTGATCTGTATCCAAGTGATCCGTGTCAAAATAATATACACCTGAATGTGGCAATTGAAATGGATTAAAATTAAAATTATTTAATTAATCAAATCAAATTTTCTACTCGCAATTTTCCTTCTCCAATGTATAGCTTTATACTAATGTTTAGGCTAATATTGCATGTGTCAGGATATTATTTTACGTATCGTATGACAAACTTGTCAGATAATTAAATTTTTATTTAAATTAAACATTTGGAAAAAATTTAGTTAGATTGGTTAGACGTATAAAAATATCTTGAGAAAATCTATTTCATCAGGCTAAATTAATTAAATATTTTTATCATTTTATTGTAGTATATCTTATATACTACAAGTTATTAATTTTAGTACTCATTACATTTGAAAAATTAAAATTTTAAATATGGTTATTATAATATATTATTATATCGAATTGTGGAAAAACGATTCTTTTTGTATCCGGCCTATCCGGCCAGGTAGTTAATTGTAAAAAAAGGGGCCGAATAGGCCGGATACCGGAAAGTTGTCGGATATCCGGCATATCTCTAGTTATCACAAAATAAGAGATAAAATCAAGAAACAGGGGTGAAGTGTTCAGGTTCCATGATAGTCTATATTTTCCGCAAAGTCCTAGAGAGTAACTATGCAAAACTTGGTCGGTCAAAAGATTTAGGAACTAATAGAATAGACAGAGAACATTCTATTTTATTTATTCTCGATATAAGAAAATCATTTAGAGTTTTTGTCATACAGCCTTCTTACACTCGATTAAAAGATTTATATTAAACTTATATTTTTGAGTCATTCAATGAAGAAACAACTACAATGTAACACTCAAAACTAACGTCAAGTCAGTAATATTCCCAATTGGAAACATTGGCATACCCAAAGAATTGAACAAAAGTTTCGTCTGTACCTCCTTTTGTTCAGGCATTTTTATATTTTAACAGCTTGCGCTCAAGCGTACTCTCCCGCGATCTTTCCTTTCCTTGAAAATTTACCCGCGCACGTTGCTGTCGCAAACAACCCACCTCATCGGGTGCTCCAAACTAGACAGGGAGGCTTACATACCGGGAACTCGCACACGCGTTGAAGCAGCAGCGCCTAGTTTATGTCTAGTTCCTAAACACATCGTCGCCCACGCACAGCTATAGAGAAACAGCGCCGCGCATCGCGATAGAGATTCCCGCATATAGGAAACTATAGAACCGGCCCGGCGGGCTCGCACGTATGCACGTACATACGTGTATAGCGCCATGATACACACAATGTCACTGCTAATGTTTGGTCGAGATTTGCATACGTCTGTCTAGCCTATCCACTGCGTCGCCGTACGGTGTCTCACCTCGTTGTTCGAGGGTGTATCCGGCGAGGCGACGGCGGCAGCGGCGGCGGCGACCTTACTCCGGTATCAAGCTCTGGTATTATACACACGAGCGTGTGTACATACACGCGACCTACGGTGCGCAAGCGTGCGACCTCGTGCTCGCGCGCGCGTACACCCTCATGATCGCCCATTACCTCGCCGAAATAGGCTATCGTGCCAAGATCGTGTTCCCCGGCACTGCTTACAACCTTGCCTTGCTCCCTGCCCAAACCCACTGCTCCGCCTCGGGGCTGCCGTGAACTTACAAATCTAATCAGGAGAGAACGAAGACACAAAGCGGTATATTCAAGCACCTTGCTCTGTGGATACCCTAAAATTAAGCCATAAGTACGTAGGTTGTCGGTCCGCGGCTTACACCGCCTGTTAAACGCGCCGTTAACGCGCGCTTCCACGTGTGTGTCAGCGGAAGTTTAGTCTGTCTCCCATTGCCCATTGCTGTCCGTGAGTCCCGCGCGCCTGCACGGATATCCTTTGGAAAAAATCGTGAAACGCCGATGACGCGACGCGATCAGTGATAATCTCTCGACGGGTGATGGAAAACACGCGCGGCTCTATGTCGATTGTACATTGCGGTTGCGAGGTATCGACGTCGTAATGCGATTCTGATAAGTAATAGCACGACTTAGCAAGCACGTACGCCACCATATGTCGCATGTGCATGACGTGCCGATTCTCACATGAGACGGACGTCATGTATGTACGAAACGACGATCATTTTTCATTCCGTGGTATGCACATAAAATATAAGCGTGAAGTTCGTTTTACACGGTAGCATAAGCCAAAGATGTAGGGTGATTGATGGCCGATGATTTCCCAGAAAGTACTGATTAAAAACCACGTGAGAATTGATAAGATTATCTTGTTGCCGTTATTAGCATCGCACCGCGTCAAGTTCCTTTTAGATGTCGAAATGCATGGCGAACATATATGTGATAACGCGATAAGTTCACATGTAGAGGATCTCATTCCATAATTTTATCAAAACATGCTCGTCATGAACTGTTCCATTGCAAGTATGTAATTCAAACTGGCAAGGCTCGCGACAAGCGTGTGTCGTGACATGATAGAATCTACTTCGTACGGATAAGGGAATTGTGTTTACTCGGAGTTTGCATACTAGTTGACGCGTTTGCCACCCACTTTATGCGTAACAGGTTCGTAAACATCTTCAGTTGAGAGGGCCACTCGTTGCACGTCCCTTTGTCCGTTGGTGCTGCTATGTGAAACACGCAGTGCTTTCGCTCCTTCCGTTCCCTCAGATCTACCGTCTCCGCCGTTTCACCGGCGGCTTTGCGCGCGGTCTTGACGTGAGATTTGATTCTTCATAATTGTTTCTATAACATACGAGAAATAACAAACCGTTGGTCAATTCGCGTTGAATTTTTCTATATGTCTAGAACCTTTTTTATTAAGAATATTCTTATATTTTTTTGGATTATCGTATTCATGGGCGTTTAATAAATCTCTTATCGATATTTTGAGTTTCCATAATATGGGGAAATATTTAATCTATTTCCCACGTTGATGCCGCATCCTTCATAGATTCTTTTCGGATATTTCGTGAACATTCCAGTTCACTTCTTTAAGAATCTTCTTCAGTAGAGTCTAAAATCTGTTTCATGTCGTTCTTCTATTGAAAAAGTCTCCTAAGGAAATGGACTGTTCGCAAAACATCGAAAACAAATTCATGAAGGACATGGCACTTGTCCCAGAAGTCAGATCAAGCAAACATGTCGATATATAATATTTCTCACCTTCGTCTTTGATTCTTTTCTTTTTAGGTACCAAGTTTCAATCGAACCTCAATGAAATCGGAAAATCGGAGCAGAAGTCGGCTGAGATGGACCGAAAAAAGAATTACAACTGGCCTCCAGAGAAAGGTGAGTTTAATATAAAGTAACATTGAAAACATTGGTTGTATATGTGTAAATACTAGTTAGACAGGATGTTATATTAACCCTTATATAGTAAACATGTCCTTTCTTAATATATCACACTAGAGTCGTTTTCGCTTTTTCTTATTCCGTAAACCTGCTAATCTGTAAAAAGTAATAAATATATTTAAATAACTGCAAAATATATAATTATATGCACAGAAATGATCGCGAATATTCCCTAAAGTATCATTGCATTTATAAATAGAAACGTGATGAAAACGAGAGTTTACATAAAAATTTGTACCTTTTCCGAAAATGAATTGAAAAAATTGATACTCTAGGATTTTCTTGATATTTAAATCTTTAAGAAAAAAGTATTACATATCTCAATTTATCGAAATATAATATTATGTAGGTGTTCGAAAATATATCAATCTTTTGGTGAAGAGACGAATAAAACCATTAACTGTTTCGAGTTTCTGAAGTATCAATCTACTATAATCTATTATAATGTATATTATAATATAAATTATAATGTTAAAATAATATATTAAAATTATGACATATCAATCTATTATATATAATGCCGATTTTATTAAAATTATTACAAAAATTAGTTGTATTTGAATCTTTCTTTTTTGTTCGTGATTAGAGTTTAACGATACAGAAACCTTGATTACGCATAAAGATAGAGTGTCCCATAAATTCGATCTTTGCAACGTTCATGGGAACGTAAAATGGATTCAGGCCAACATAAAAGTCCCATACCATCTTACAATATTCGCAATAAATCTAGAGATATTACTTAGAGAAAATTGAATGATTACGCGCGATATAGTAGATGAGTTGTAGTGGCGATGTAATGTGCTGTAATGTGCTTGTATATTAGGTCAAACTAAATAAAAATATCCTTTATTCTTTTGCAAATGATCCCGTAAATTTTTAATTATTAATGAAAGAAAATTATTACATAATTGTGCGCGATAATGCAAAAGGATAAAGAACATTTTGTTCAATTTGATCTACTGTACAAGTATATGCAACGATAGACGACGCCACTACAGCTCATCTACCATATCGCGCGTGATTATTTATCAATCTTTTTTAATTAATATCTCAAGATTTACTGCAAACATCGCAAAACGACGTGAGATTCACCACAATCCGTTCTATGTCCTCACAAACGCTTCGTCGACTGTTCTTGGATACCTTGCATAAACGGAGTCCCAGACTCTCCTCCACAGATTTTGTGAGAACGTAAAATGGATTGAGATGAACATAAAAGTCATACCTTTTTGCGATATTTGCAATAAATCTCAAGATATTAATTGAAGAAGGTTTGTAAATGATCATGCGCGATATGATAGATTAGCTGCAGTGACGTCGTCTGCCGTTGTATACTTATATATTAGGTCAAACTGAACAAAAAAGTCCTCTACCATTTTACAAATAATCACATAGATTTTTAGATATTAATTAAAGAAAATTTGTGCATTATAGTACATAATCATGTAATAATTTTTTTTATTAATAACTAAAAATCTAGGACGTAGTTATTTGCGAAATAATAAAGAGTTTTTTCGTTCAATTTGACCTTATGTACAAACACACAATAACATATATCGCAATTATAGTTTCACTATCATATCGCGCGTGATCATTCACCAATTTTCTTTAATTAATATTTCAACTATTATTGCGAATATTGCAAAACGGTGTAGGACTTTTATGTTCACCTCAACTTGTTCTACATTTCCACAAAATATACGGAGGAGAGTGGGACATTCTTTATACAGGATATCCCAGAACAATCTACGAAGTTCTTGTGAGAACGTATGGACATAAAAGTTCTATACCGTTTTGCGATATTCGTAATAATAACCGAGAAATTAATTGCAAAAGATTAAGGAACAGCGTGTGTTGAATAGTAGAGGACGGAGCGCTCGAGCCGCAGCGTGGACCCAGTAATATAGCACGCGGATGCGGTGCGCGATGATTGGAAAAATATTGCGCAAATACCTGTGCTTAGCCAGCGTGCGCGGGTTAGAAATCGCATCACTGAATATAAACCCAGAGAGATTTTTCCTTAATTTTTCACAATTAATTTCTCGATTATTATTGCGAATATAGTAAAACGATGTAGGACTTTTATATTCACCTCGATCTGTTCTCACGAGAGCTTCGTAGGTTGTTCTGGGACACCTATTATGTATATACAGGGTGTCCCATTTTTAAAGATGCACTCTGATGATTCTTCAGCCAAACATATTCAGCAAAAGTGTTTCAGACAAAAGATATATGGTTCGATGGAGGACATAAGAAGGTACCATTCGTTTGACCTTGCGTGGCACCGCCAACGTCAAGTCGAGTCAACTTTGCTTTTTTAAATAGAAACATATATTTTTTTATTGCGAAATTTTATTCTATGTAAAGAAACAAACAACTTTTGTTTGAAAATATCTTTTATACGACCTCTATTTTTTAAGATATTTACGGAAATATCTACAAAATTATTGGTTTCAATAATTTTTTACTCGAATTCTATCAACTTTACCGAAAAATAGCAAGAAATATAAATTGTTTATTTTTCCTCGTAGAGCTCTGGAAATTTTCTCAGAATTGTTTAATTAACTTTTTAGTACTTCAAAAAAATGCAGTACTAAAAAAAGAATTATTAGGGAGCATCTTTTAAAAGGGAACACCCTGTATATATTCAGAAATAAATAAACTACTCACATGAAACTTTTCTTATATATATTATATTTAATATAAACAATTAAAATATATGGAAAATTATTTTTATTTTACACTTGGACATCTTAATTTAACAAATTGCAATTAAAAACGACCTCCGCAACAATTTTGTTTTCTTGTTAAATAATAAGCAATTGAAATACCTTAATAGTGCTTAAACCTCACATTCTCACTGACTATAACCTTTTAGTGCACAAACCAAAAGTTCTCATTCCATTAGTTTGCAAGTAACATAAAATTAAAAATCAGATGAGAGCAAAATGACACTAGTGTGCTAGATTAGAGTTAATCTTTATTTTTCTTTTTATTTTATCCCAATTTTCCGAACTAACAGTTATTTTAACTCCTAAAAGGCGAGAAATATCATATAGTACCCCTTTTTTCGAAAATCAAATTGTATCAATCGAATTGAATTAAAATCCTTACATATGTTTTTGCTAATCATAAATCTGAGGTCAGAATTTTAAAATTCAAAATGGCAAATCCAATGTAGCAACTGAAATCGGAATTATGTCGGCATTTAATATGCGGTAATTTTATAATTCTGATTTTAGATTAGTAATTAATCACTTCAAAAACATATTTTAATATAAACATATACACATTTTATACATATGTTAATATATATAAAATATTTTAAATTGTCTGAGGAATATCGAAAATCATTATTTTTAATCTTCATATTAGATCTGCCCTTTTTAATTTTGTAATTCTGATCTTCAGAACCAGTAACTCCATGCAACCTGCATTACTTAATATAAGTATAATAGCGGACATTATTTTTGTACACATTTATAATTGGCTTAAAGCTATAAAATTTTCACTGTTGCATCTGCTATTTTGAGTTTATAATCTCAGATTTGTGATCAAACCACGCGTACGAATTTTTAAAAAATGTTATCAAAAAAGAACTTCCTCATCCTTCTCCCATCTTTTTGTAGCAAGATGACGTATTAATAACATATTAACATAAGTAACATTTCAACGTCATGCGTGACGGTACGTGATGTCTTTAGACGTCATGCTGCTACCTGAGTTAAGAGTTAAAGGAGAACGAAACGAATTTTTCAAGGAGATACTTTATATATCCAGCGTAATTTTGCTCCGCGTACTGTCCGATATGGATAATCGGACAAAATATGCGACGCGCCAGACACATGAGACGCGCGTTGAACAATGCGCGGCCTGTGTCCATTACCTCGTTGAAATCCAGGCTTGAATAGCCTTTCCGGTGGCAGACGAACCCCATAGGAAACAAAACTGCAGCAGATTTTCCTGTCGAAGGTGCGGTTTATCCGACATTTTGCGGCTGCGCCGTGGCATTTAAGCGGCCACCGTCTACCGCATTTCTGAGCGCGGGTCAGGTCAGGTGTAGCACCCTTCATAATTCCGCTAAGCCTTCGGCATTATCGGATAATTCTTTTCTGCTCTCGCATTTTTTCCTCCTCCCACGGTTCGTCTTCTCCTTCCCCCTACTCGTCCTCTTGCTCACCGCCCGCCGTCACCTCTTCCGTAATTCAATCCCTGCCCTCTCCCTCTTCTTCTTCTACATTTCCGTCTCTCAATATCTCGCTCGAACGCGGTTGCTTTTATTTAAAATGAATTTGCATAATGGCGAAGTGTGAAAATCCGTTTTCTCCACGGGGACGATCGCGAGAGTCACGGAGAAGTAGGTAATTTTGCATAGAAAAAGGCGGATTAGATCGTAACGAGGAAAACTGAGTTGCAAGCTTCCGCACGTAAGTATCTTCCCGGAAGGAATTCCAATGCCAGAAAAATATTGAACGTTTCCCGCGAAACCTCAGGATACGTTGCTTTGTAATAAGCATCGAGTTACTCGCGCAAACGCTACTAAACTCGACGAAAGTTTCATTTGATTCGCAATTCTTGATTCAAATAAGGACTTTTCTCGTATTCCTGCCGAAGAAAAATCCTTTCCAAATTGGTCAAGAAAATTGTCGCCGACACATCTGAATGTTCCGGGACACTAATATCAACACGCTCAGTGTATTGTTACTGACCCTAGAAAGAAGAGGTAACATGCAAACTAAAACAACCGTGTAAAAACAATTTGAACGACACGAAAAAGAAATCTTCTCGCGTAAAGTCGACGTAACGCAGAATGCGTAAGAAATCCAAACTCGTTGAAATTGCAGCGCTTCCAATTTCCTTGATCGCGCAGGGTGCAATCCAGAATACCAGCATTTCTTCTTTTATTTTTCTCTTCCTTTTTTTCTTTCTTGCGCGCGCTAATGAAATATAAATATCGACGATAAATACATAACGCATCCTTCGGTAGGAGGGATCGTGTTGGAATGAAGGGGGAGTTAGAGCGAGAAATCGCGAATTGGAGGTAGGTAAGATCGTACAAAAGTAGCGAAGCGAAGAATTCTCTCGGGGGAACTCCGTGCAGCTACCGGATAAAAGAAAGGGAAGTCGAGGCAAGTTACTGCCTGCGAGCCTTTAGATGAGAGTCGAGAAGACGAAGAAAAAAAAGGGTCGAGGAAGAGAAAGGAGGGTGATCCGGTCGGCGGTGGTAGCGGTGGCGGCGGCGGCAGCAGCGGCGGCGGCAGCGGCGGCGGCCCACCGGGTTGTTTCTGATTCGTAATTAGAGATGAGTGAGGCCAGGAAGAGGCCAAAGAATACATTTCTCTCCAAGCGAGTAATAGCTAACGGTACGATGCAAGCCAACCGGAAGAATAACTGAGTTCCCATTTTCCTCGTTCTATCTTTTTCTCTTCTTCTTTTCTTTATTCCTTTCTCCTCTTTGCCTTCTGTTTCACTCGCTCTCTCGTCCATCAGACCTATCTGTTTCCTCGTCTCTATTTCTTCCTCGCCTCATACCTCTTGGAAGAAGGGAAGGAGAGATTTTTTGTAGCAATCTTTTTGCAATGAGGTAACGACAGATTCTCGCCGTGAAGCCCTTAATTGTGCATTGACCTGTCCTGGCTACCGTGATAGTGAAGAAACTCATTTTTTTTTACCCCTGCATTGCGAGACAGCACCGAGAACGCGCAAATGTTACATACCATGTTTTCTACAAAGTGTTGAGATCCCATTTTTAATGTCGATACGTCTTCTGAGAGAATTTAGCCATCTATGTATTTGAAAGAAAATTTGATTACATTTATATATGATAATAACGTATTGCAAATCTCTTTGAAATTGAGCGACATTTGTCTTAAGAGGACGCCAAAGTGAATGACAAGCTCTAAAAATATCAATAATGTAGAAGCGTTTGTCAAACTATATGTCACAAAACGATTACATTATTTTTCTCGTATTTTACATATAGATCTTCTACATATAGATCTTATATATATGTATGCTACTTGGTTTCATCATATTTAGCAGAAGATCTGACTAAGCATGCATAGAAATCTTTGTGCAAACTTTTCGTATATTTTTAAGCTTCTAAACTCAATTGTAAAGGTGTAACAATATTCTTTGAAATTTTTCTGAACACAAACGCATATTCTGTATGTACAAGCTACAGAACTTTTATATCAGACAAATATTTGCGCTAAATAAGCTCGAGATATCAAATTCTTTTATTATTTTCACATATTGCTTCATCACATATTGTTTTATTTCATTTTTATGCTTACTTTCAGTGTATAAAAACATTTGTAATCCTATGCAACCAATACGACGTTAACATTACAGAAAAAAGTAAATGTCGATTTTCAATTATGGCATCTCCTCAAAAACAATAACAAGCGCAATGATATTTAACATTATTTATTTTTAAACGAATTATTAATCTTAATGAGTGTTATAACTGTTTCGAAAATTCTGATTGCTTTTTTGCCCCTAATCTCCATGAAATATTGTCTAATTTCAGACTCAGCGACGGGTGTAATGACGACCGGGATGTTACTACTGATTGCTCTGGCCGTAATGATAATTCGATAAACGGGACACGAGTCTTCGCTTGGTTGATACGCCATTGGTGAATTTCCTTAATTAACGAACTCAATTTAAACAATTAGACCTTACGGGAGACAGATACACACATGTACACGCGTACACATAACATATAACGAACACATACCTACGCTCATACATACGCACACTCACGCACATACGTACTCGTGCACACGCATAAATATATACAAGTGACACAAAGACTGAACGAGTAGTTAGCGTCGTATTAAATGACGGTGAATAATTTACGCGTGCCAAGTTTAGTGTAGCGACAACAAGTCTACGAGAAGCCAAGAATTAAAGCAGCACGAACCCCCCATCGATCCTTCGCTCGGAAATTGTGTGTGGTGAGATGACTCAGACGGGGACGTGGGACGGGGGCGCAGCGGAGAAGGAGAAACAACGAGAATGAAAAATGGATAATTGACAAAGTGCAACGACTATCGCTTTCAGTGTAATATATTGTAAAACGCCGTAAAAAGCTGACGTCGACTACAATACCAGTGATCTCGTCTCTGCGGGTGCGATTTAAGACGTGTGAAAGTGAGTCGTTACGTTTTCTAACTCCGACACACCGCGGGAGTCACTCTGGTAATTCTGGTGTGTGTATCCCGAAAATATCAAAACAAAAATACTCGAGCTTAATAATGGATTAAAGTTTGACCGAGCCAAATAGTTTTCGCTCTTTTTTATATTTATACCATTTTGAGATATTTTTTCCATTTTTTTTCTTTTTTTCATTGGTATGATTGATGAGCACAAGGTTTTTCGATTCGGCAACGCAAACAGTTGATTCAATTTGGAGGTTTGTCGTAGCTCGATGAGAATTACGAGAATGAATCGCACTTTGAGCAAAATTAATTTTCTATAAAACTTCGAGCATTAAATTCTACCTACGTAGACACGAATCTCAATTTCATTTGCATTCTTAAATAATGGCGAATTTTTTCTTTATCAAAATGTAAGGAAATCGGCAAATATGGCACCTCAAATATGTATCATCTCCAATGTCAATTTCAATGTTTTGTTCTTTATTTATTTTCTTTTTTCTTAGTTCGATTAGATTAGTAATCTTGGTTTGTAGACAATAGTGCTGTTTCTAATCTGCCAAGTGATGTAACTCGTCCGACTCTCTTCCTTCGTATCTCTCTGCCTTCTTGCGTACGAAATCGTGGATCCAATCTCGATACTTGAGATTAAAACGTCAGATTCGGTCTAGAGAGAAGTTGCTCCCCGTTCGAAGAGGTGCTCGAAAGAAGAACCGAAAGAGAGGGAAAGGGAAAATGGAGAATTCGCGACGGGGGACGAAACGGAGATATGTCACAACCAGAAGAAGCGTCAAATATTATGTCGTTGCAAATGTAATAATCTATTTTAATAGTTTACAAGCAAAAGTGAAAAATCGACTATCACTCGCGATGATTTGATACAAATGTTGCAAATGTTGTCGCAAATGTTCAAATCAAAATCTTTTTTAACCTCAATATTTTATTTAATGTTTGCTTTGATACTTTGAAACTTATGTCTTTTGATTCCGTTTGATCTACAGTTTTGCCTAGAAGTAGTCTTTAGAACTTACAAGTAATAATTTGTGAGTTTTCTATCATTTAGATCTGCTGTTTCCATGTGTATTAAGCATACACTGATTCAGAGTATATAGATATTAAAAAGTTCAGGTCGAAAGTAATGCTAAAAGGAGAATGTTAAAGATAGGCTATTTTTTAAATCTTAACTAATTATAGGCTATTTTTTTAACCTTAATTAATTATTGGAAACTGTTTCCAAGATCTTCTAAAAACAGAAAATAATAATTATTTACGCATGAGAATCTGACTTATTGGTTCACATAATATATACGTGTTTGCAAAGGTATATAGGGATAATTATGATGTGTGATGGATATATAGCATATGTGTGTGTGTTGTGTGCTGATAACTTCTCTAACGATCTCTCTCTGATTTTTTCCTTCCTTTCTTTTCCTCCTCAAATCTATCTCCAGCAAAAATTTTGTGATAAGGATTAAAAAATGTAAATAGAAAATTCTTCCTTTTAGATTTCTCTACATGTAAAACATATAAACCTTGTGTAAGCCAAAAAACTAACTTCTCTACATTTACTACTTCCCTTTCAAGACATAAATGTGCAATTTATTTTATTTTAAAAATATACTAGGAATACAAAACTTAAAGAAATACTTTATATAATTGCTTCAACAATTGATAACAATTTCGTTTTTCATAATTTTCCAGGCCAAGTGGACAAATAGTTGTTATTTTCTATTTCCACATTACAAAGTATGTTATTTTGGTTGAATCTCTTTTTACATTTTTTACCGTTTTTTTTTACTGTTTTTTATCGTTCTTCTTACCATTTTAATTCACATCATTTAACATGTCGTTTAAACGTATTAAATTACAATTTAACGTCTTACACGTTAAATTACACGTTTACACGACAATTTACACGTCTTAACTCCTTCCCTGTCAGTGACGCATATACGCGCAAAAAAAAAGTTGTGCCACTTTTGCTCCATGACGCACATAAAAAAAATATGTTCAATTTCATTTGGTTTAATTGTGCATGGATTTTCGAAGATTCTTGGGGACGCTGAATTTGAATCTGAAATCAGATTTTAAAAATTTAAAATGGCGGATTCAATATGGCGGCAAAATTCGAGACTTTCTTAGAATTTTCTGGAAATGGTAATCTATATGTTATTTGTATGTTTTCAGAGTTACTGGATTCAAATCTGAAGTCAGATTTTTCAAATTCAAAATGGCGGATCCAATATGGCGATCAAAAGTGTGGAAAAAATTTTGGGATTTTACAAAAGTGACATAATGCTTTTTTACAATGTTGAGTTCAAATCTGACTTCAGATTTGAATCTAGTAATCCTGAAAATAGATATAGATTACCACGTTCACAAAATTCCAAGAAAATCTCGAATTTTGATCCGTTATATTAGATCCGCAATTTTGAACTTTTAAAATCTGATTTCAGATTCATATTCAACGTTCCCAAAAACTCTAATTTTGTTCCTCATGTCATTCTGAAGATTTTCATTTTTCGAAACATTTTTAGCACGAAAATGTAATTTTCGTCTGACAGCGAAGGGGTTAAACATGTATTAAATTACATAATTTATACCACAAGGAACGAGCTTCAGCCAAATTGCACGCTTATGTGTTTAAAAATAACACATCTAGATTTGCAACGTAGAAGATCCCAGGATTTCAGGTCTCAAATAATTAGTTAAGATTCCATTAGCGAGCCAAAAAAGTGACCTATTTTTATCATTCTCCTTTTAGCTCAGGTGTCTCCGAATCAATTCGGCGGCACTGCACCGTCGCTTCGCTACACTGGTGTTTCGAAAGTGCCACAGTCCCTTTTGCGCATCGTATCGTGTAGAAACGCAAACGTAACGTTTCCGCATTCTACAAAGTGCATCTCGCGTCTCACGGGCTCGTATATTCCCTCATTTCGTTATTTAACGTGCTTTACTTGGTTACATCCTAGCGATTTTTGCATCGCGAAAGCGCTAAGTAAAAAATATTTCTCCTTTGTATAAATACCTCCGCGCTCTTACACATGGACCTTTTTTTGTAAACGAATACCAATTACGCGGAGAAAACAACTATTTCCGGCAAGCTTCTGTCTTGCATCGAAGGAACAGAGACTCAAGCTCACGGTCTTGTAAAGAAGAACGCGAACGATTCCATCCGGCGCAATACGATGCTCCGGCAGTACCATATTATTTAACTACCGGAGTTTTTAGTAGCAGTAAGCCGTTTGTGAAAACAAAGAAAAATCCCGCTCTCTCATTTCGTGAGGATGAATTTTCATACGACTACGTGTTCGCGCACTGGCGTTATTTGCGATTAAAGTGACGTCTGCGTGCATTCATAACAAGCGCGGAAATTTTCCAGTTATAAAACTGCTCGTGTATGCAGAGGTAGTCCGGGGAGCGAAATGATCGCTAGATAAATATATTAAGACTTGACAAACGTATCGAGGCCTGTTCCGCGCCGTTACCGCGATCAATTTATATTTACGCGTTAATTGATAAAATTGGGATTTATTCGCGGACGCGGCCTGCAAAAATCTGCCTCCGCCATGCCGGTTTTAAGCGGCCTCCGAACTACTTAGGAATATCCATTATTCAGCGTACATCTTGTTTAAAGCAACAGGTTCGAGAGTCTCTGCACTCGCGCGCAAAAGGAGTTAATGCTTGCGACGGATTAAAGAAGGGAACGGTCGACTCAGGGATTACGCGGACTTACTCTGATGAGGTCTGTAATCGTATCATTCGCGAGACTACCTACAGTCTTCTAACTTTAAAAGTCATAAGCATTTAACATAAGGGGATTGCGCGCTTTTGGAGCATCGTGATTGTCGGAGCGATGCAATCTGCAAATCTTATTGCGACGAATCCGAATCCTGATCCGGTTCTCAACGTTGTTAAGGGACAATTTCTCTCTCGGGACTGCCGCTTAAAACATTTATTTGCATTTGCATAATGTCGATTGAACGATTGCCATTTTCTTGTTTTTCTCAAAATTCTTTATAATCGCGTTACACTATCACGCATAACTTACGACGCAATATTATGCAGAAGTCTGTAGCAAATACCTAAACAGAGATCTACATGACTTTGATCGTGTTTCACGGCATTAATATTCCAATTAATTTTGAGTGAGACGAAGAAAGAAAGGAGAATATATTGAGGCACTTGGCGTCAATTATATAATCACTCTTTCTGGATATATTATTATTAATTGTACTTTTTATAAGACTATTAAGTACAATCTTTTCTCCCTAATCGATAATTATTTGTTTACCACTTCTACATAATTGTCTAAAAAAAAAAGAAAGTACGAACGCTCTAGGAATCTGTTTTGAATTTACAAACGAACGAATGCGTCTAACGTGGCGCGTGATGTCATTGATCTCGAATCATTGACACCTCTCTCAATCAGAAGAAAAAGAATCAAGATAATCGTCATAAACAAGTATTTGATATACTCATGAAATTTTCATGTGCTCAGAATGGAGAGCGCAGCAAATCTTTTTTACGAAGCATGACTAGATGACCGTTATTTAGATGACACTTAAGTATTGTTTTGACGCAAAATTATAACGAGCTTAGCCAATCGATGGCATAAAGCACGTACATACATACAGTCTCGCATAAGATGTACAAATATGTAGCTCCGAAGGAATCTTTCAACACATCAAACAATTTCTCCCACAAAAGATCGGCAATAAAAACGATACAATAAAAATTCGTTATCCCCTTCGGTCATAACTAAAGGCTCGAAAGACGTTGGTCTACCGAGAATCGACCTCTTGCCTATAACGCAAATAGAGTTCGTGTAGCACATGTGTATGTATGTATGTGTATACGCGTGTATGTAATACGTGTAGCAAGTGTAGTACGTAAAGCAAGAATGACCTTTTTTCGTGTTAACCATCCGCAATGCCATTTTCCATTAGCATCGTTAGCTGCGACATATTCCCCTCCTAATTTATAATATCCCCGGTTGTGTAACATTTATTCAAAAGTAAAACACGCGATCAAATGTGCAAACGCAAATATACGTGGGTCGTAAAAAAGACTACGTGACCTACAGAAATGCGGATTTGACCAAATTTTTATTACCGTATTTAGAGCCATTCTTTATTAGGTTAAGTATGACAGTATGTGATCTGTCGATTAGTCTTTGTTTGACAATGCGCCAAAGTAAACACCTTAAATGTCTCTATACGTTCATTATATCCTCTTATTTTTCGAGTGAAGTAGTAAACTCAAGTCTCATCAACGATCATAAACCCCTGTTAAAAGTCCTTCAGATTGCGGCGAAGATTGCATGCTAAGAGTTGCGTGAAACTTCAATTGTCTTTGCTGGTGTGAGCAAACGTAAGACTAATCGTTTGCAGAATACTTTAGCGTACTGTTAAACAAAGACTAATCGACAAATTATTCTATGCTTTATATTGTTATACTTAACTTTTCGATTTTCATGTTAATTTCCCAAACATAAATTCCTAAGTAGGGTGACTTGCTTCTTGTAAATAAGTTATATCTTTTTGAAAATTATATATAATATGCATTTATTTGTCTCAAACGAAAGCTTATAACATAAAAATCAATTAGAAAAATCCACAAAAATTATTAACTTTTCTGGTAGAATTATTCTAAAATAATTATTTATAGGGCAAGCAACTCATCCAAGCAACTCATTTAGAAGTCAAAAGGTTAATAACTTTTAAGTTATTTGTATAATTGTGCGATAACAAGTATGGTACAAGAATTATAATAAAAAACTTGTTTCTTTATCATAATTATAATTTTATATTTTAATATATTCTATATGAATATGAATAAAAATAAATGGCATGTTATATTTACGCATTTATATGTTTATGTACTAAAATAATTTTTAAAATCATAAACATTTTACTATTATACGGAAAATTTTTTGAGACCAACCGCTTACCTTATTTAGGAATTTATGTTTAGGAAATCAGCATGAAAGTCGAAAAGCTAATTAAAATGTATATATTCATAATTTATTTGTTATGAGTTAGAAGTACATAATATGTGTTTTTGATCAAATATTTAGATTGTAATACGATTCTATATTATTAATTAATATTAATATTGTTATATAAAACAAACAATATATCTGTGACTTAAATTCTCAAGAGGAGTGAATAGCTTGCCCTGAATAAATATGTTATATATTCTTGAAAATTGCATATATTATGCGTTTATTTTTTTCAAACAAAAGTTTATAACTTAAAACAATTAAAAAAATCCACAAAAACTATCAAAATTTTCTGACAGAATTATTTTAAGGAAACCATTTATAGGGCGAACAGCTCGCGCCGCTTGAAAGTCGAAAGGTTATTTTGAAAAGGGATAATTCTGAGATACAGTAATAAAGATTTGACCAAACTCGTGCATTATCTCTGTCAGTTATCAGGCCACACACTTTTTCAACGATTCATGTATTCTGCACATAGTTAGATGTTCGTTGCAAGTTAACAAGTATGTCGATAGCTTGAGTGATCCAATATGGTCTGTTTCTATCTAACAAGGAAACATCACGAACCTGAACGCTTCGATTTGGATAAACTTTTGTAGACTAACAAGCCTTGAACATCGATATACTTTAAGAAAGCCTTATCGCTCTATTTAAAGATAAGATTTTTCACCTCAAAGCCAGAAAGACGCTTCCGTTTTCTCGCATATATCTCTTAAGACTCCTAATCCCTCGCCATGAAACTCTTGATTTATAACATCAGAAACGAGAAAATACACGCAAAAATTTCTACAAAATATATTGAAATAAAAAAATACGCTCATAAACATGACACTTGCAATCGATCGGGCACATCATAAAATAGTCCAAATATTTTTCTTTTGATCTAATAAGCAATAAATTAATGTAAAATTAACGTGATATGTAACCTACCTTTTTAACCTATGTTTTTTCAATTACATTAATTTCGCGATTATTTATAAAACAAAAGGAAGTTTGAACTTTTTTACAGTATCTACTCAATCAAGTATTATTTTGTGAAGCATCTTTTTATTTCAACGTATTTTTTTTATTTTGACATGTAATTTCTCGCTTCCGACGTTATAAAGATGGCCACGGTGAAAAAATAGAACCTTTAAACTACAAAAGATATAGAAAAGTATTTGACTTTTGTATTTAGAAAAATTTAATTAGATCATTTTTCAAATCGCGTATTGCATACTATATAATTTTAATATTAACATGTATTCACCAAACAATATTATAAAATCACAATCCTTTGCATATAACTAATTATTTCCCCCGAGCTTTGGACAATTATTTAAATATGCGTAGTAAATTTTTGTTTTATTTATCGTGTAATGGAAAGTTTTCCTAATAAAACTTACACTTATTTATTAATTAATTTACTAATAACATAAGAAAAATTATTTTTCTAAAAATAACTTTTTATTTCATTTTATAGTCTTTAACTTATCATTAAACTTTTATTATAAACATTTTTTTATATTTCTTGTAGTTATGCGTGAAAAAGTGGAAGCGCTTTTTTGGCCTTGAAGCCAAAGTCGTATATTTAAAGAGCGATAGAACACGAATAAAATACACCGTTCTTTACACCTTACGCTTTACTTACACTCACTTTCACGTACTTTTCACGCACTTTATTTACATTCACAAAAATCAATCCAAATCGAAGAGTTCGATTTTGCGGCGTTTCCTTGCAAGATTCAGGAGAGAATTCTTATATATTTTGAGAAAAAAACAGATAATTTTATAATAAGTAAAATTGAAAAATGTGACAGTTTGCGAATATGACGTAAAACTTTCGATTGACTTAAGTAATTACAAGTAGTCACAATGCCAAATTTTTATTAGTCATATTGAACTCAAATTAATTCCTATTTTCTTTTTAAAAAAAACATTGATATGTATATACGTGTGTGTGTACGTGATATATGCAAAAATGTGCGCGTGCATAATAAATGTGTGAGTGTAAATTAACAAAACTATATTAAATTAACAAACGTATTGCATAACACCCAACAGCACATTTTTTAAAGGGCAAAAGCTCTCTCTTGTTTCTTTTTATTCAAGTATTCCACATGAGTATAATAATTGTAAGGTATATTCGTGCACATGCCCTTCATTGCATCCACCTTGCACACGTTATGAATACATATTCAGTATTTAGATATTAGAACTGGATATAGGTGGAAATGACGGAGAAGAATCATTATCTTATGTGCATTTAACATAGCCTAACTAGATCAGATTGATCTGTCCTCGTGAAACAAATTTTTGTTTTAAGAACTGAGCAGAAGTGATTGCGATAATAACATAAAATATTTATACAATTTATATATCAGTATCCTAAATATACCAATTAAAAAGCACAATATCAAATTTAGTGGCAAACACTCGCCAATTATTGCAGAAGTACTCGAACGATCGGTCTAAAGATGCTCCGACGTTGGTTCGCCGCTGGTGAATCCTGCGAAGGTAATTATTGTTAATTAAATTCATAGCGTACTGAGAAGTAGCTATTAGACCATATTGGGTCCTGTACTATATTAGATACAGCTACCTCATAATTTACGAAAATACCCGAATTCCACAGGTCTGCAAAATTTAAAAACTTAATGCGTTTTGGAATTGAAAGGCTATTTCCTACGTAATTTAGTCCGCTGAATACGAATCTGGCCTTAGAATTTCTTTATCACGTCAGATTTACAAGATAATTAGGTTTAATTAGCTAAAAAATACCGATTTTCACTATATTCAATCGATTATTACTAACAAAATAATTTTTTTTCAATAAATTCGCAAACGGCATTTTGATGTACTATTCTTCCCCTTTAAAATCATGTAAGATTTTTTATTTTATGATTATTTTTGATGGAGATACTGAAGTTTGATGGAGATACTGATATTGAAGTCTATGAGACTCAAAACACATTATAAACATTATGTAACAGTCTATTTTTCTAGCATGACTTGAATTGATAAATTTATTATTATGAAAACTATGAAAAATTAAAACCAATAAAATATAGTATTTTATAGTACACAGTGAGAAAAAGTGAAAGCACAAAGATAGAATTCTTTAGAAGTTATTTTTATAATACTATATACCAACTAAACATCATTGTTCACATGGTGAAAATTTTCTAGGAAATTTTACTGTCATTTTTTTAATCAAACTTCCAATGTTTTTACGTTGAATTTGCGGATAATAATAATTTCAGTATGTCCTTCAGAGAGAAAGAAAATGACAGTAAAATATCCAAGAAAATTTTCTTCGCAACATTTTATATCTCCGTTAAAAATAATCGTAAAATAAAAAATCTTATATGATTTTAAAAAGGAAGAATAGTACATTAAAATGTCGTTTGTGAATTTGTTGAAAAAAAATTACTTTGTTAGCAATAATCGGTTGAATATAGTCAAAATCGGCACTTTTTGGCTATTTAAATCTAATTATCTCGAAAATCTGACGTGATAGAGAAATTCTAAGGCCGAATTCGTACTCAACGGGCAAAATTACGTAGGAAATTACCTTTGAAATCCAAAACGCAAAATCATGCAGACCTGCATGACCTGCAGACCAGTTCTTATCACAGTAGGACTATGCTACCACAGTCTACGATGATAATCGCTTAATTGAATTTGAGTGCTTCGGTGACTAAGGGAAAATGGTGACGCAGAGTATATTCGAACGATCGGTCTAAGAATGCTCGAACGTTGACTCGTCACTGGCGAATTCTGTGAAAGTAATGATTTACAAAAATGTACACTGCCCGAATGATCTTGATCTTGAGAACACATTACAGAGGGTACATCGGGTGGTAATCCGCGCTTTTTAAATGGCAACCGTGTCACCAGTCACTGCTACCAGTCACTTTTGCGTCTGCAAAGATCTATGATACAATAAGTCTCAAGATTAAGATGATCCACGCGAGATAGAAGTCTTTGTAAATGATTACCCTTGTAAATACGAATACACAAGTGATAAGAAACACATGTAGAGTAAGCTTCGCAACGTACGATATAATAAGTACTGCAGTACGGCGTATCACACTCGTATCCCATTTTTCCGTTTCGCGTTACCCGCATTTGAGTTCCCTCGTACGCCATCGTTTCCTCGCACAGAAAAACGCGCGGATGAATAAATCTTAGCGAAAGATATTTTGACCGTAGTCCAAAATAATGCGGATCGACGTGACAAAAATCGCCGTCTAGCGTTGTAAGTGCGTATGATGAGTGTTAAACGCGAAGGTATACATGTATACATAACGCAAAAAAATTATAAATATGAAAATACAAATATATAAATATAAATAATACAAATTACGGGGATCTATTAAGTATATATAAATATATATATGTTATATAATATATCATTATAATATTATGCTTTGCGTCGTTGAGTTGAATGTTGTTATTTATAAGAAAATCGAAAAACGAGAGATTCTTATGAATATGCTCGACATATGTAATAAAACAAGGGTTACGTAAGAACTCTATAAGAACTGCATTTTTCTTCTTGACCAGTGTCCTGTCTCATTAAAACTTTTCGTTGTTTAATAAATCAGAATTCCTTGAACTTTCCCAGAAAACAGCAGTATATTCAAAAATTTGACAGAATATTATTGAAATATGTTGTGCTATCTAGAATACTTCCTGATAAATATTTCATATCAACATAAGTACACTAAAAAAATGATCAGCTAAAACAGGCCAAGCTTCTGAGTTGAGCAGATTTAGTTGTAATAGCTGCAATTGTAACAAGTGCAACTTGAAATTTAATAAAAATTCCGTTCAACAAGTTAATATAATCTCAATTAAAATTTTAATTTAAAAATGTAGTCAAAAATAAAAGATTAATAGGACTGAAATGTAATTATATAAGCGCTATAAATTATGAAAAACAAGTAAATCTAACTGTATAATATAAGTAATTCTAGCTCTATATGGAAGGTTAAGTCAGCGAGATATAACCAGGCGATAAGTATAATTAATGACTTTAATAATTGGACGGTTGCTAGATTTGTTCAACCAAACAATATCGTTGCAATAATCTCTTTAAGATTGTTGAATAAATTACAATATACAGGTGAGTCATTTTAATCGACTCATGCGAATTACGCGAAGATAGGGTTGATTGCTAAAATTGTTTTAAACAAAAGTTATATAGTTCGATGGAGGACATAAGAAGGTACCATTAGTACCTTGCGTGGCGCCGCCAACGTCAGGTCGAGGTCAACTTTGCTTTTTTAAATAGAAACATATATTTTTTATTACGGAATTTTATTCTATGTAAATAAATAACTTTTGTTTGCAAACATTTTTCATGCGACCTCTATTTTTTACGAAAATATTGATTTCAATAATTTTTTACTTGAATTCTATCAACTTTACCGAAAAATAACAAGAGATAAAAATTGTTTATTTTTTCCTCGTAGAGCTCTGAGAATTTTCTCAGAATTTTTTATATAACTTTTTAGTATTTCAAAAAAATGCAAGAAAATACAGTACTAAAAAATGCAGTACTAAAAAAAGAATTATCAAGGTGCATCTTTTAAAATAAGGCATCCTGTATATATTCAGAAATAAATAAACTACTCACATAAAACTTCTTATGCATTATGTTTAATATAAAAAATTAAAATATTATGGAAAATTATTTTTATTTTACACTTTGACATCTTAATTTGACACACTGCGATTAAAAACGACTCCCGTAACAATTTTGTCTTCTTGTTATATAATAAGCAATTGAAATACCTTAATAGTGTTTAAACCTCACATTCTCTTAGGTGTAAGGTATTTTAACAAGGTGTAGAGATAAGCGCAGCAAAAGATTCTCTCCCACGCTTTACATTCATAAATAAATGATGAAAATATACAAAACTCGGATGTCATTAGAAGTTTCTTTGTGCAAACAGAATCGCTTTGATGAATATTTAGATGTTTTCTTCTAGATAAAGATGAAAATGGTTCTTTATCTAGATGATCACATTTAGATAATTGTATTTATATACCGGCAAATCATTGATAATCATTGAATACGAGCTTGTATAATATATGAGACTTGACTGTACAGGTCCGCCTCTTTTGGAGTTTTATAGCTGCTGGCACCTTCGGTTGTCAGCTATTATATATTTTTATTGTTAAACTGAAGCCGTTAAATTTTGTAATTAACTGAATAAGCACTGTTTAAATCAACGATCTATCATGGTACATATTACCTAAAAGAAAAATTTAATGAAATATTACATTATTTTCCTTGATAATGCATGTAACTCATTCAATTAGAAAAAAAAGCTGTGAAAGTTAAACTTTTTACTCATTACTATATTTGACAATTATTACTATATTTGATTATCATTACTTTGCGGAATACTCAGATTTGTTCAACTCGAAATTGTTCTAACTGATCCTTTTTTTACGGTATAGACTGTCTCATCCTTTAATATACCTTTTGTCTATTAATAGTGCTATTAATAATGATAAAACTACAAAAAATTACGGAAAACTACTGCGATCATCTCAATTCTATCAGGTGCAATTGCAAACTTTGCGAATTCCCAGCGAAGTGCATGAGAGAGAGAAAGAGAGAGAAAGAAAGAGAGGGAGAGAAAGAAACAGAGTTATTAAATCACTGTCTATTTATTCATAACTAACAAATGATAATTTTGTCCCTACTAATTTTATTTATTTAGTTATTATCAATTATTATTTCGCTAATATCCAATCTCATTGTCTATTAGTTTATATTATCAATTGATATATTAATTAATATTAATAATCATTGACAAATGAACACTCACACTTGAATGAATTGCTGGACGGATAAAAAAATATTGGGTCATGATTGCAAATCGCACGAGCAACACTTCGTTCTTGAATGCACGATTCCGTCCATTAAGCTAAATGCATCAGAATACGCATCCGCCGAGAGGCGGAAGGAGAGGTGCCAAGAGTTTGGGGAACATTTTGGCCACGTGGAGAATTGCGCGTGACGTTATCTGCCATCGACGGATTAAATCGGGCCGACTATATGTTTATGCAGCGGCATACGAAGTGGTGTGAAAGTTCAACAATGTTAGATATACGCGTCGGTGGCGAAGATAGCAGGTCGCGCGAGCCTTCGGCGAGGGTTGAGAGGGAATATGTCAACCTTTACATAATATTTCGTCGCTTATTGCCGGTAATGTTGTAACAAGCGACTCGCCGGTCGCATACTAACCGAAGGATTAATTCCATGCGCAGTCCGCAAGACGACTCGCGAACACGACGTTTCCCGCTGACAAGTTAGAATCAGTTTAGAAACCCGTAAGCCCGGCAGTCGCTAATTAAAACTACGCTACTCTGGACTACCGAGAATTAGAACGGGAAGACGTCTGAAGTTCGGCGGCGTTTATTCAACGCGGTTCATTTTATTCGCAGCATCAGTGTAGGTGTCCTGAAATTACGTGCGGCACGTGACATGTAATTTAAATGTTTCTTTTCTCCGACAAATAAAATTTCTTTTTTCTTTTTTGGTAAAGATGGAAAGTAAAGCATACTTAACCCTAACAATCACATCAAAAGTTTCTTAGGCGTACAGTAATTTTTCTTACTTTCCCTTTCTTTTTTTACTGGCTATAATCATCGACTCACGCATGTATTTCTTCATTTAATAGTTGGTTTTAAAACTGGTTTTTTTACTTTATTATGTTGTGAAGTTTTTTCTTTTTAGTAAATTCATCTTGTCAGTAAATCTTAAGATTGATTTTAATCATAAGACTGGTATATATTATATAAAATACCCCATTTTAATGTGACTTATCTCAAATATCTCAAAAATAATTATAAACGAAAATCTATCAACCAAAGTTGTATCGATTCCTAAAGTATTCATTCTGCGTATAAGAATGCTGGGATAAAATTATCGATAAAAATAAATTCTTTCCGAGATGTTTTACGTTTTATCCAGATACTTTTTAGTTTAAGATACGAAATATCTCGTAAACTTTTATTTTTCAGTAATCTTTTTTCATTTCTTTTGTACGTAAAATGATGAGAAAAATTGATTGGTGATATTAATTTTTGCACACTGGTGCATTAATAAATCTACAAAGTGCAATAGAATTTTTTAAAAGTTTTTCTACGTTTTTTGTTTTAGAACGATCAATTTCACCCATTATCAAGGTAAGGTTATGGAAAAGTGAATTATATATATATTTTGTGAAATATTTGAATATTTTAAAGTGAATATTTTATGAAATATTTCATATTTTATATTAAAAAGTATTAGATTAAAATAGAAAATATCTTAAAAAGTGTATTTACCTTTCTATAATTTTATTTCAGTACTTTTATATGCAGAATGTGACTAGAAGAGTTAATTTGTGTTAGGAAAACGATATGATTCCATATTTAAAATTAAAATTTATCTTTGACAGATTTTTCCAATATCATTCTAAAATCAAATGAATATTTCCATTTTCTTTCTTCCTTGAAACCGTATGACTTTTGTTGACATGTTATTTTGTATGTCTTGTTTTTATGATGTACAATTAAAAGAGGACATCCTATCTATAGTAAATTAATGTTTGTGATAGAGTTGACTTCAAGATTTTATTTCACTCTGTGATTACTCTATGTTATTCTATTACTTCATAAAATATGATAAGTAATAAAAGTTTAAAAAACCAAGATTAAGATTGAATATTGTGTTATAAATAAAAAAAAGGACAATGATTATAATTTACGATAAGTGATTTAATAGATTTTAAATCAATTTTTTTATAATGTGCGCCTAATAAATATACGACATTACTTAAGCTCATAAAAAGTGTGTGCCTGTCAAAGTTAATAACAATGCATTTTTCAATGTACATCATAATATCATTTTGTGCCGCTAACAAAAAGTTCCCCGTCTATAACATAGATTGAATCTTTGTTACAAAAGACATGAGAGAGACCAGTACGAAATGATGACCCCGAAAGAAGAAAGAGATTTTCTTGAAATCTTGATGAAGCCGAGTTGCCGGCAAGTGTAAGCATTGCAGCGGATGAATTAACTCCACTTTCTCGACTCGCCTGCACCATTAGGTCTCTTTTACGTTACTTTATAATATAGTCTATGATAAACGCGGCCGTCTCGCCAGACATTTTTGTCGCGACTATTCATTCGAGCTTCTTTTTCTTTTAATGACCTCTTCGTTCGGCTGCATTGTCGAAGTGTTCTTTATTCTCCCGGGAGATTCGCCGGAAGATATTCACGACGCGGGTAAGTATATAAGAAAAACCGCTAGATTTTAATTAGAAAGACTCATCTTTATTAAATACGAGGTAGCAATATACAAAGTGTCCAGCAAATTGTAATGTAATCGACAAGAAGATAATCTTTTGTGAGAGAAAAAGAAGTAAACAACAATTACAATTACAGGGTAAGCATTTTCAAGCGATTAAGGTTACGTAAACGGTTTCGTATTTGTGCTGAAATCGATCCGATAGAAACTTTTGTATTAAATTTTTGACATAACCGTATGTTAATTTAATATATTGTCGTTATGTTATTTTTAAGATAACGACATTTTTAACATTTTTAATATTTAAATCTCATAAACATAATAATTATAAATCATTTTGAATCTCATAAACATAAAAATAAACAAAGACGCTAACATCTATCAAGGAGAACATAAAAAATAATAATTTTAAAAATAACACAAATAAACTTTATTTTACTATGGTAGTATAATAAAACCTATGATAATAAACTTTCATTATAAGCTTATTATTAACATATATTTAAAAATTAAGATCGATTGTAAGTAATTTTAATCCTTTCATGCGTAGCGTCCATATACATGGACGACAGACAATGTTCAAAAAGTGCAAAAATATAAGTGTTAAAACAAGAAAATAAATTGAAATAATTCACGCTTGTAGGTTGTTTTTGTGACAATTACACATAGATGGCTATAGTAAATTGTATAAACTGATATAATTTAAACAAATGACAAAAATAATTTTAAAAAGCCAGTTTTCCTTTCTTATTCCCAGATAGTACATGACATTCTCCGTATATTCTGAATTCATACAGAATCTCCTATATATATGTACGTAATATTCTGAGAATATATCAAAGATATCGCTAGTATATCATATTCTAGATACGAACTACTTATAGATATACTAGATACTAGATACACTAGATACGAATATTTCGTATATTCTAAGCATATTCTCAGGATATCGCGCACAGAATATCATATTCTCTGTATATACCGTAGATTCTCCATATATTATGGAATTTATCCCGAAAATTCGTATATATACGCAATATGCAGGGGATATTCTGAGGATATTGCACATAGATTATGTAAGTTACGACTAAAATATAAAAAACAAATTACGATTAATATTTTGTAGAACTATGAATTGTGTAAGAAATATTTTTAGAATATTCTCAGAATATTCTCAGAATATCGAAATATATATATATATATATATATATATATATATATATATATATATAAATTGTTGCATGTATTTTTCAAACTAACTTATCGTTTACTCTCAAATACATATGTTAAGTTAAAAATATAAGAGCAATAATCGCGTCACTATTTCGCCAATATATTAATATCCATCGCATATTAACTGTTTTCGTTTTCAATATCTGTTAATAAATATAACATTACAATGTTTTACAAACACATTACAAACACATAAAGATATATTATATAAGCACAAGTTATGAAGGTATCGTCAGAGCCATTTGAATCATTACTAGTTGTCTGATCATCAAGGTTGAGCAACAGCAACGAAGACTAGGACCCAAACTAGGAAATAGGATGACCGATGCTGTTTGAGTTCGAAACCATGCAGAAACACGTATAAGCAAAACGCAGCAAAATATAAAGTACCAATTTTTTTTTAATTATTTTAACAAAATAATCAAACATTAAGTTATATGGGAGTGCGCGTTACCATTTGTGCATGCTTGTGTGTTAATAATACTTTATATATTTGGTATTCTGATGTTCTGAGAATATTCCACGTATATCCTCAGATATATCATGGACGATATTCTGAGAATATCCTAAGAACAAGAAAAGGGCAGAAGTAGGAATATCCTGAGTATATCATGAGTATATCCTAATATATATGGAGTATATCCTACGTATATCAGATATGACATTTTTAGAATATTCTCAGAATATCATGTGCTATCTTGGTTGTTTCTTCTTAAAAATAACTAAAGAAATTTTGTCTTTGTTTTATTAAAAAATTTAAACATTATTAATGATAATAACATTTTTCTGTACACAAGAAAGCGAGAAAAGATTAATAATTATCATGTCATTTTACCTAATCAAATCATTAAAAAAATATTAAAAAAATAAAGTCTTAAGATTCTTATCACAGGACATTCAAAATTATCCATATCCTCGACAGATAGGCCAATACATTCTTTATGATACCATTTATTGTATCAATAGCACTTCCTTATATCAGTTATTTCTTCTCTACAACAATGACAGTATCATCTCATTTCTTTTATTTTCTTTTTGTCATTTGTTTTCAACTTAGTATCTACTGGTTCTGCTTGTTTTTCATTATCAGAAGTAAATTTTTAATGGTCTTTGTATCTCTGAAATTAATTGCTTTTTTCGCTAAAATCGATTTCTATCGTTTCGTGTTCGATGTTAACACGATTTGCTAGAATAATATTATTAATCTTCTTTTAAATTAAGATAGAGGAACGTCGTCTTTATCAGAGTCAACAAAATAAATCGTGCAATAAATATTACGTCCAATAGTTTTGACTAGTATTAGACTGCGGACGTAAAATTCTTATAGGCACAAGTAAATTTGATCTTGATGAGTTTGAAGGCACAAGTGAATTTGATCTTCATGACTTTGACTACTAGACAGAGCAATATTTTTTAGATGTTAACGAAACATTGGAAACTAAAAAACATGTTTACGTACTCATTAAAAGTATCTTCATTCAGACATATTGGAATCTCTATCAGAGTCAAAGGCGCAAAAGCAGTTTTCAAAATAGCATCTAAATTGAACGCATAGAACTCAGTTGCTTTAAAACCATTCATTATGTTATCGTATGTCATACATTTAAGTCACCTTTTTATATAATTATATTGAAGCGTGGTTTAGTGTGTGTGAACTTCTTGTCACACACAAGGTATTGATTCAAATATAACAAAAGCTCAGCATTCTAATAATGTTCAAAGGATCTATAAACCGCCTTATCCAATAACTGAAGCTCGTGTGTGGTATTTGACGGCAAGCAATATAAAACTATATCCAGTTTGTCAGCTGCTACCACTATGAACAAATCTAAATTGCAAGCTGCACCGTCAAAAATTAATAGACTTTCCTGCGGTTTTATATTTGGCTAAATGGTTGAGTCTATAAACGAATCATTAGTAATACTGCCTTTATTTGACTTTTGTATTAATGTTCTAGCTAGCAAACCATTGTACAAATCTGGCTTCAACTTTTTCTCTTGAAAATAATGTCACATAGGTGAGAAAAATAAGTGACACCAGCGGTATTAACACATCTTGCAATAGTAACGCTTTCAGCATATTCTGACGCCTAAATAGATATAATTTGCATCTTTTTACGCCAAAATTAACTGTTGATGATGAACAGTTATTTTTTCATGTGTTTATATGCGTTCTATATAATTTTTTAAAATAAATTCTTCATAAACTTTGTCTAATGTTGCAAAATAATCTTTGACAATAAATTTATTCAATTTTTAGAATCTAGCTGAGTTCGTAAATCTAGTTTTCCTTAGCTTGGCGATAAAAGAATTTTCTTTTTCACATTTTGAGCCAATCTTTTCCAATAAGTTTGATTGTTATGTTAATATTGTGATTAATATTATTTTTCTCACAAAATTTATAAACTTGCCGACGCATAGCGGCGTTATCGGCGGGCCTATTTCTGCAAATCTAATAAATCTATGAGATCAGCCTCTTGTTCTTCGTTTAGAATGGATTTACGTCCATTTTATAGATTTTTTAGATTACCACTTTCGAGATGATTTCTTATTGTCCTTCGAGGACCTTATGTTTTTCTCCAACCACGCACGTAAATAAAATATTTCGTTCAACAGCACGGACCGTAATAATTAAATTTTCTTCAGATCACTGTGCTCTTTTTTTGAAAGACATTCGTAGCTAAAATACCTTAACAAACTAGAAATAAGAGAATTGAAAACGTTTTAAGAAGTAAATGGAGACAAAAAGAATAGGATTTTTACAAATAAACAAGTTTCAATTGTGAAGGAAAAAATGAAGGATAATAACCTACTTTTCTCATATAAAGGACCACGGCGTTTTAACTGAGTTAATAAATTATACGCTATTATTTAACGTGACCGATATCTGCGATTATTAATAAAAGACAAACGAATAGTTTCACTCGCTATATTTATTCACCGACACTTTTCACAAAAAAAAGGAATCGATCAGAATAACTAAAGGTTTACTATCTAAAGTACACTTTGTCGTACGGTTGTTACTCTTTTTAACTTTTTTACTCGCTTGCGGTCTTACGAAGAGATGACTTCAATTTGTACAAACTTTAAGACTAGTGGACTCTCTTTTGTTCACTTGTAACGACTTGCTACTTGCCTTTGGCTTAACGTCTGAAGACAATAAGCAAGAAAGGAGACGATCTTCGTATTCTGCTTGCAATTTTATTAGAAAGTAGATGTCGCTTTTAATTTCGTTATTGAAACCATTTATCGCCGATCTAATATCCGCATGCTAACACACAAGATGTCATAAGATCATCAGTGTCTTGCACATGTAGGCCTTATTATATACTCGCAAAATAGTTATATTAAAAAAAAATGTTAAAAATATTTTCATCATATTTTTTTCATATTTTTTTTGTATCTAGCTACTAGATTTTCTGGTACAACCATTAGGAGAAGTTCCTAGTTAGTAGCGATGTAACTTTTCTATGTCATTATTAAACAATCACTAGATTCAATTTCTGCTCGGGTTGATAAAGCTTATGTAATATATGTGTGAATAAATTACATTAAACAATATTAAATATATTTTTCGTTTCTTATTATTACCCTTATTATTCGCTAAACCTTATTTTCCGCAGATATTTTAATATTATACAACACATAGAAATCAGACGAGAATTTTTCATACTAATAAAAAATTTTCCGTTAGGGCACTTCAGTGATTTCTGAGTACAAACAAAATTTAATTAGTTTTATGTAATATAGGAAGTAAATAATCTTTTCTATAAGAAACCTATTCATTTTTATATATTTTAAAAAATATTTACGATTTCTTGCGAAATATTATTATTCGAGAGACACGTACTTTCTTTCTAAGACAAAACACGTTACTGGCGAGATGATACGCAGAGACGCAACACCGCGCACAGGCATGAACTTCCCGAGCAAAAATGTATCTAGTGGAGCAGATTTCAAGACTAGTAGCTAGATAATAATGACTAGATAACTTTTTTAGCCAGTCACTAGTTTATGACTAAATATTCCTACTCAGTCTTTTGAATGTCAGGACTATCTAGTAACAACACCAATTACATGGATAGTGACTAGATGAAGAAGATTACACAATAACGAGGTAGAAAATCATCGATAAATCCTGAATAGAAAATGGATATCAGAACTATCTTATATCAATTATAGTTACAAGTTATTTTTTTGTATCTAGCTTCTAGATAATTTTTCTGGTACAGCCACTAGGAAAGTTCCTAGCTAGTAACGATGTAGACCCAATAACCCAAAGACCCAATAACTTTTTTATGTTATTACTAGACAATCACTAGATTCAATTTCTGCTCGGGTTGTTAAAGCCTGTATAATATATGTGTAAATAAATTACATTAGACAATCTTAAATATATTCTTCGTTTCTTATTATTACCCTTATTATTCGCTAAGCCTTATTTGTCGCAGATATTTTAATATTATACAACACATATAGAAATCAGACAGACGAGAATTTTTCATACCAATAAAAAATGTTTCGTTAGGGCACTTCAGTGATTTCTGAGTCCGCGATCCATGTTATCTTAATTAAGAAGTCCCAAGTGTGAAAAGAGTCATCGTTATTTTTTTACAATGGTTGTAATACATTTGTATATACATTGGCTGTACATATATTGTAATACATTTCCGCCTGATATTATCTCATATGCACCATATAATATTATATTAATAATAATGTTAACGACAATTGCGTTTATTAAGTACATTAAGAAAGATTCAAAGAAGGACCAAAATTTGTAAAACATTAAATTTTTTAATATTAATATTTAAGTTAAGAGAATTTTCTTTTCTGCTTTGCGGACCTAATCCTAGCTTAGCTCTTGTAAAAATAAATCTTATTTCTACAACTTTATTGAATATTTTATTTATAGATTCAAATCTTTCAATTGTTATTTGTTACACTTCTGTGTTAATTTCCGATATATTATTTGTGTTATTTGTACATGTTGTTTTTTACACATGTTTGCCTTGTGTATTAAGTTCACACCAAAATTAGAGTGGATAAATTAGAATATGTGGAATGTGTTAAATTTAATACAAAATTTTTTTACAATTCCGAGATGTTTTTATATTTTCCGAACAATATAATTTTGAGCATGAAAGCAATAGGAAGAATATTATTACGGTCTATCTAACATTTTTTTTGTTCGTAAAATTTCAATTCTTTTAAAATTCTTGTTGAGCATTTTTATCGGAAAAAAACATTTCATCAAAAGATCGATTTTGTGGAAGAACACACAAAGAAAAGTAACACACACAAACATACATTCTTTTTTTCAACATTATAGTTAATCTACTTGCATGTGTATACTTACAAGTTTTACTTAATATAATTTATAATTTAATGCATAAACAAAAATTTATGTTACAATTTGCATGGCTTATAGCCATTGATCTTTTATCATATTAAGTTACTGTTAACAAATTGCAAATTTATTGTTAACAAATCGTTAAACTGTCATTGATTAAAAAAAAAGTTCGCTATAAATCTCCTAACACTTTTTTCAACATTTTTATAATCAACTTATCAAAAAAGAAAAATAATTTTGCCGGAAAGATTATTTTTTAATATCATCTCTTTAACATGTTTTATGGCACATCCATTTAACGTAATTCTTCACTCGATTTATATAAACTATTTATATAAAAATGTTTTTCGTATTTTATAAAGTGTTTCAGGTATCACCTCTTCCTTTTGAAAGATAATGGTTCTTCCAGTTTTGTAAGAGAGAGAGAGAGAAAGTATTAGGCGACACATATACCTTTATAAATATAGATAAACTCGACAAGCTGGATCATCGGTAATTCCGATGTCACGAGATGCTTTAGTAGTCTGTTATATCATTACTATAGCAAGCTGACATTAGCAACGTAATACCATTAAAGCTGTATGAAATGAGCAAACTGATAAGACCGATTCATATAAGCTGCGAAACGATGTATGCACATTATATTAAATTGCCGCATGTACAAACAATCTTACTGTAATAAACTTAGATAACTGGTTATTTTCGTCAAGATTATCCTGCACGTTGCTACAATGTGAAAAAGTAAGAACAAATAAGTCATGTTATCACAACAATCAATTTCGAATGATTTATCGAATCGTTATAATATAACAGACTGCTAAAGCATCTCGTGACATCGGAATTACCGATGATCCAGCTTGTCGAGTTTATCTTTATTTATAAAGATATATGTGTCGCCTAATACTTTCTCTCTCTCTCTCTTACAAAACTGGAAGAACCATTAACTTCTTTCAAGACAAATTCAATGATATATTACACAAGAATATTTAAGGTTAATCAAGGTCACAAAGAAACAGTAAATTAAAGTTCAAATTTATGTCTTATGTTTCCATTAATTACAATAAATGTTTAAAATGTTGACCCTCGACAGCACAAATGAATCCTGTGTGTTAAGTGATTCACTGCTATTCTTAATATTTCCAATGAAATATTTTCAAATGCTTTAGTGATTCAAGCAAACATATTATCATTTGTTGTTGGACGTTTAGAATATACAATGCCTTTAACGTGTCTCCATAAGAAGTAATCTAAGGGCCATTCAGTGTGGATTTGCTTTTGACCAATAATGCATATCATGCCGATTTACACAAATATTACTCTTAAAAACCGCTTTATCGGAAAAATAAACGGTATGGAAAAATTGTGGATTTTACCATATAGCAAGCCCAGGCACAAATATTTACCATATGGCAGGCACAAAAATTTATTCTATTTTAGAAATATAATTCGTGAAGTTCTTGAATAAAGTTTATATAGTACACATGCTAATATTAAAAATTTTTAATCTTTTATATTAAAGAAAATGGCAACTGTATTTGTGGTGGTTCCAAAATTCTACGAATATTTATTTGCGGATCTAAATTCACCGCTGCCAACCCTTATAGAAATATTATACTAAGAATCATTGATAATTACTTATTTTCAGTATTAAAAATACTGGTTAATAAGTAATTATCAATGATTCTTAGTAGGATATTTCTATAAGGGAAAACGATAACTTTGGCTTTATTATCTCTCATGATATAATTGTTAACGGTTTGCTCTAACTTGCAATATGTCAAATTGTCTCTGTGATATAATCCATAATATTGAACGAGCATTATGTCTATATCTATCGGGATAACATTCATTTATATTAAATAATACTCCCGTGCTGTTGCATTTTGTTCACATTCACCAAAAGTTATCAAAATGTCTACAATTTATGAATTACTGTAATTAACTATTGCATTTAATACTACGACTAATACTAAATAATAATATTGCTATAATATCGTGATAATTAATTTAAAATGAAAATATTGAGGCCATACACATGGACACGTTAAAGACATTGTGTACACTAAACGTCCAACAACTTATGATAATATAATTACTCAAATCACTACAGCACTTAAAAATATTCCATTTGAAGTACTGAGAAGAGCAGCGAATTATTTATCACACAGGATACATCTGTGTCGTCAAGTTCAAAGTCAAAACTTTTAAGCTCACTTCTTATCTACAATATAATCTACATTATTATCTACATACAAGTTCGTCGCGTCTTTCGTATTGCGCATAAGAAGGTACTTTGCTTCAAGTAAACATATTCAAGAGTAAACTCTTGATTCAGAAGTAAAAATATTAAGATATTCAAGAAAATATAATTTTATGTTTAAAAGATATCTTCTTATACACGTAGTCTTAAGAAAATGCTTCTAAAATCAAAAGAAAAATACTCTAAGTACAACAATCTTAAAATTAAAGATACTTTTCATTTTTTATGTACAACACAAATCTTTTGCTTTTAATAAAAATTTCTTCTAATAAAAGGGCATTCTGTTTCAGGTAAACATATTTCTCTTGATTCAAAGTCTTGATCCAAAATCCTTTCAATAAAAATCTTTGGAATATGGGATTACAGGAAATAAGAGAAATTAGATGCGCCATATTTCAGGATTCCAAAGTTAGAACTTCTCAGAGAACTAATTGTTGTGACTGACTGTACAAATACGATAAAAGCTATTTTCTTCTATGTGTTAATGCCACGGTCTTGTATATTTTATTTTGTAATAACTAAAATATATATTTGCTAACGTGTCCATCTTGCCCTGGAATCGGGTTTAATTGCCCAGTAATGCAGGATAAGAAGTGTATATATATATATATATATATATATATATATATATATATAATATGTATTCTGATTAATATTAGTAGTAATAGAAAGTTCTTAATTTTAAATTTTGTATATCAACAGAAGCAACATATCAAATCGAAATATTTTCCAGCTTTTTTTGCGATTTTGAAATATTGACATTAACGATTAAAACATATCATGTGACATGGCAAGACAAGTAACTTCAAAAACAGGTTTATGATAACCAAAACCAAAAAGCATATTCGATATTCCATCCACCTAGTATTTCATCTCCAGAAAAACTTGTATTGCATATGATAATATCGCTGTAAATCACGCAAGATGTAAAAATTAATATAAAAAATTTCGCGACAAATTTGCTTTAACCCCTTCCCTATCAATGACGCAATATGCGCAAAAAAAGTCGTGTCACTTTTGCTCCATGACGCACATATGCGCATCCCAAAAAAATATGCTCAATTTCATTCGGTTTGATTGTGCATAGATTTCCGAAAGTTCATGGGGGCGCTGAATTTGAATCTGAAGTCACAGATTTTGAAAATTTTAAATGACGGATTCAATATGGCAGACCAAAACTCGAAATTTTCTTAGAATTTTGTGAAAATGGTAATCTATATGTGTACTGGATTCAAAACTGAAATCAGATTTTTGAAATTCAAAATGGCGGATTCAATATGACGAATTAAAATTCGAGATTTTCTTAGAATTTTGTGAAAGTGGTAATCTATATGTTTTCAGGGTTACTGGATTCAAATCTAAAGTCAGATTTTTTAAATTCAAAATGGTGGATCCAATATGACTGTCAAAAGTGCAAAAAAATTTTTGGGATTTTACAAAAGTGACATATTGCTTTTTTATAATACTGAGTTCAAATCTGACTTCAGATTTAAATCCAGTAACTCTGAAAACATATAGATTACCACGTTCACAAAATTTCAAGAAAATTTCGAATTTTGGGTCGCCATATTGAATTCGTCATTATAAATTTTCAAAATCTGACTTCAGATTCAAATTCAACGTTCCCAAATATTGAAATATTGACATTAACCCTAATTAATTAATACCCTAATTTTATATTTGTCATGCCATTCTAAAAATTTTCATTTTTCGAAACATTTTTAGCACGAAAATGTAATTTTCGCTTGACAGCGAAGGAGTTAGGAGATCAATAATATTCTGGACAAACTCAAGTTTGAATCAGACGAGCTGCAGACATTATTAAATCAAAACATAACGTAAACTAAAAAAAACTTACGAAACAGCTAGGAGTCAGCCAAAAAGCTTTTCCGATCATTTGCATGAAATAGGAAGAATTCGGAAAAAAGCAAAGTAGATGCCGTATAATTGATTGAAAAGAACAAGGTATGACACTACATTGTCTTTGTTAAATCGGTTCAGAAGGACTTTTTGTATTATATTATTACGGGTGATGAAAAGTGGATCTTATAATGATCCTGTAACAATCTGATAATCTTAACCACAAAAAATCATGGGTAGATTCTAGCTAACCGACGACATTTTGTATAAAACTCGATATTTATGTCAAGAAAATTTTGCTCTGTATGTAGTGGAAAAATATAATCCTGAAACAGAATGAAACAGTCATAGTAAACTACTGCCAACAGCAACTCATAAATTTAAGCGATGCATTGGAGAAAAAAGGCCGTTTATTGGATAACGAAGGTAGTCATCTTGTGCTGCATGATAATGCACGTCTGCTTAGACGACGCATATCATCTTCGCGTTGAGCTGGGAACTTTTCTCACACGTATTGAAACGAGGTGGAACAGTCACAGCAAATCAACAGCAACTCATCAATTGGGAAAAGGCATCATTTATTGAATAAGACAGCTATAAAGTCATCCTATTGCATGACAACGCACGACTACATGTTGCTGAGGCCACGAAGCAAATCATCTTCATATTGGGCTGGGAACTTCTCCCGCACACGATGTATTCATCAGAGATGTTATTTCTTAGTATTTATCTTGAGAGGAACATTGAATACAAAATCGCGAAATGGTTTTTTTAGAACATAAACACTTCCTTAAGTTTTATTAAAATTG
>NW_022639514.1:1283875-1287391 GCF_010583005.1 Odontomachus brunneus | reverse complement strand
AATGGTGGATCCAATATGACTGTCAAAAGTGCAAAAAAATTTTTGGGATTTTACAAAAGTGACATATTGCTTTTTTATAATACTGAGTTCAAATCTGACTTCAGATTTAAATCCAGTAACTCTGAAAACATATAGATTACCACGTTCACAAAATTTCAAGAAAATTTCGAATTTTGGGTCGCCATATTGAATTCGTCATTATAAATTTTCAAAATCTGACTTCAGATTCAAATTCAACGTTCCCAAATATTGAAATATTGACATTAACCCTAATTAATTAATACCCTAATTTTATATTTGTCATGCCATTCTAAAAATTTTCATTTTTCGAAACATTTTTAGCACGAAAATGTAATTTTCGCTTGACAGCGAAGGAGTTAGGAGATCAATAATATTCTGGACAAACTCAAGTTTGAATCAGACGAGCTGCAGACATTATTAAATCAAAACATAACGTAAACTAAAAAAAACTTACGAAACAGCTAGGAGTCAGCCAAAAAGCTTTTCCGATCATTTGCATGAAATAGGAAGAATTCGGAAAAAAGCAAAGTAGATGCCGTATAATTGATTGAAAAGAACAAGGTATGACACTACATTGTCTTTGTTAAATCGGTTCAGAAGGACTTTTTGTATTATATTATTACGGGTGATGAAAAGTGGATCTTATAATGATCCTGTAACAATCTGATAATCTTAACCACAAAAAATCATGGGTAGATTCTAGCTAACCGACGACATTTTGTATAAAACTCGATATTTATGTCAAGAAAATTTTGCTCTGTATGTAGTGGAAAAATATAATCCTGAAACAGAATGAAACAGTCATAGTAAACTACTGCCAACAGCAACTCATAAATTTAAGCGATGCATTGGAGAAAAAAGGCCGTTTATTGGATAACGAAGGTAGTCATCTTGTGCTGCATGATAATGCACGTCTGCTTAGACGACGCATATCATCTTCGCGTTGAGCTGGGAACTTTTCTCACACGTATTGAAACGAGGTGGAACAGTCACAGCAAATCAACAGCAACTCATCAATTGGGAAAAGGCATCATTTATTGAATAAGACAGCTATAAAGTCATCCTATTGCATGACAACGCACGACTACATGTTGCTGAGGCCACGAAGCAAATCATCTTCATATTGGGCTGGGAACTTCTCCCGCACACGATGTATTCATCAGAGATGTTATTTCTTAGTATTTATCTTGAGAGGAACATTGAATACAAAATCGCGAAATGGTTTTTTTAGAACATAAACACTTCCTTAAGTTTTATTAAAATTGGAATAATATTATATATATATATATATATATATATATATATATATATATATATATACACATATATATATATAACTGTTAAAAAATAGGAAAATCTGATTTAGTAGTAGCAAAGTATATTTTTTAGCCTCTCAAAATTTGTATACAATTCTCTCTCGTGAGTGGATAAAGTTAAGCGACGCGTTACTGGCTACAACAAAGTTTCATATAAGTGTATGACACTTCTTTCGATTACCACCACTATTCCGCACGATACAGCGATTATTTCGCTGATACATTTCACAACAGAAAATTAAAGAGCATGGATAATTACTACTTCGAAGCTTCGGTGAATTATTCACCTGGGAATTTACAAGCTGCCTGAAAGATGGCAGAAGATCATCAATAATAAGTGGATATATTTCGATGATTGAGCTTTTTTATTTATTTTCAAATAAAGATTAAATTTTATCACAAAAGAACTTTTTACTACTAATAATAATTCCGATGTCTTTGCGAGAAGTCTCCACTGCCTTCCTGCCAGCTCTTAATTATAGGCCAATTTTACCTCATCCGTTCATATGCTCGATTTCAAACACTTTTTTATGAATAAAAATTGCTTTTATTATCCAAAATAGAATATACCATACCACTTGCAAGAAACTTTATTGTAGCTAATTACGCATTGCTTAACTTTATCCATTCACGAAATAGAATATTAATACAAAATTTCAAAAAGCTTAAAAATTAACTTTGCTACTACTAAATCAAATTTTCCTATTTTTTAACTGCAATATTATCCCGATTTTAATAAAACTTAAAGAAAAGTGTATATGTTCTAAAAGAACCATTTCTCAATTTTGTATTCATTGTTTCTTTCAAGATAAATATTAAAAAAGTAATTTATCCCTCTTGGGACTATCTAAACCCAGTTTCTCTTAGACTCCTATTTTGCAACTAGTTTTCTTTTTTTTGGATGGTTAGAATATTTCCCTTTTGATTTTGAAAAAAAATTCTCTTGATGTCATATATAAGAGAATCCCGCTAATAAAATTATATTTTTCGGATGTTTCTACAACACTCTGTATATTTCCTTATATCTGATATAAAGTTACTAGTAATTTATATAATTAACCTATCACATACTATAAAATGACAAACTGGTTATTATTAATTATGTTGCTATGCAATACACTGAGTATATTGTTACTGGTAACAACAATAGCAAATAACGAAGGATGATAAAAGAATCAATCATATTGATGGGTCAATTGGACAGAGTGGCAGCTGCATCATCAACGACGAAATACTCGCAATCGAAAATGGCTCAAACAGGAGGGAGATGTATCTCCGCGTAAAGGAGGGTGCGATTCGAGGGAATATGGGAATACTATGTCGATACAACTCGAAATATGACACGAGGCGAGCCAACAAACGAAGAACACCTTCGCCAGCACGTATCACGCATATTCGGCACGGTAGTCCCGGCGATGGATTCTTAGTGCGAGCCGCGTGGAAGTCCGGGAATTCGCAATCCGTTTACGAATTTCAAACGGCAAGGTAATGGCTCGTGCGTAGTCGCGCAGTTAGAAATTACAATTCGAATTCCAGTGCTGTAGCTGACGACGCGAGGGCTAGGGGGAGAGAGAGAGGAGGGAAGAGAGAGCGAGCGAGAGGCGCGGAGAAGAGTCGAGGAAAGGGACGTACGGATATTGGGGTAAGAGGAGAAGGAGGTAGGGGATGATGCCAGGAAACGGCAGAAACGGAGAAGCAAACGGGGCCAGCCCGAGCTGGCAGTTGACCCGCGTGCGCGCGCGCACGTGGATATAACGGGTTTTCGATCTGTGTTCGGTGGCGGCATTCTGGAATTGTAATCGCAGCTCCCATTCGGGCGGGCGGACGTTTCTACGCACGTCGTAGTCGGTCGCCCGCTACGGTGGCGACTACGATGCGGTTGAATTCCATTTTAATTACTTACCCTCGCGTCGCAACGCCTCGTTCCGACGCCTCGCGTCGAGCCGCGTCGCGTCGCGTCACGTCGCATCCCGTCGCGTCGCAAGGCCGCGACACAGCGCGACACGACGCTCTCTCTCTCTCTCTCTCTCTCTCTCTCTCTCTCTCTCTCTCTCTCTCTCTGTTTCTCTCATGCCGTGCGCTGGGCACCTCTCGTTAATATTCCAGATTAATACACCGAGATATGCGTACGCGAAGGGAAGAGAAAGAGAGGAAGAGAGAGAGAGAGAGAGAGAGAGAG
>NW_022639514.1:1272679-1279062 GCF_010583005.1 Odontomachus brunneus | reverse complement strand
TCTCTCTCTCTCTCTCTCTCTCTCTCTCTCTCTCTCTCTCTCTCTCTGATATCGTACTTCTTGCTTCACAGTAAATGATAAACTGTACTTTGTAAGATTTCACAATACCACAAATCTCAGCGAGGAACGTCACTCGTGATAAACAGCTGATCGACGTGATTTCTCGTCAAATTTCACTTCGGACAATCGATCCTACCATAGATGGTCTATATTTCTCAATACGCTCGTTTCTGTGCTATTTTTCTTTATGTAACAAACAGTACGAAAGTATTAGCGGTGAGAGCGAACGTGTTAATGAGGAAGTTTGCCACATGATAATAAGTAAGACAAATATTATTAATGTAATACGAAGTACCGCTACTAGGCGTGACTTTCAACCGTGAATCATCTGGAGCTACTGTTTGTTGTTTACTGAAAATTAACAACTTTCGTATGAATTAAATTAGTAAAGCTAGAAACGTAAATAAACATTTTTATTTCTTGTTTAACTCCTTGTTTAATTCAGACACATATAAACACACATAACACACATAATTCGAAATTTAAAAGGTTTATATTTTGACAATTAATAAGGAAGATATACAATATATAAAAAATAAGAAGTTATAAGATAATAATGCTCTATAAAATTTTCTCACCAAACAAAAATTAAATTCAAATTTTCGTACGGAAAAAAATGTTAAATAATATTCTTAATAATTGATAATGAGGCTGGGAAAATAGATCAAAAACTCTCATTCATTGTTTAATTCAGACACGAACAAACACACACAATTCGAAATTGAAAAGGTTTACATTTTAACAACTAATAACGAAAACACACAATACATCAAAGCTAAAAAGAGTAATGCTCTATAAAATTTTCTCGCTAAAAGAAAATTGAATTCAAATTTGCGAATAAAAAATGTTAAGAAGTATTATTAAAGACTGATAATGCGAGAGTAAACTATTCTTTTTAAAAAAACAAAGCTTTCAAAACTTTGAATAGTATGTAACGTTATTCACCTTTCTTGACTCATGTAATTTTTTACATATACAAAAACTCATGTTCAGTCTGTGAAATTAACTTTTAATTAATAGAAATGGGATATATATTAAAAATTTCTTTTTTACGTAAGCTTCGATACATAAAGGTTGTCCGACTTTTTGTAGTAAGTTTGGCAATGTAATCTAAAAATGATTTAATGAAAGAATAGTTCTTAAGAAATCCGTTTCTTATTGAACCATTTAGTTATATTCTGAAACTTATTACAAAAAATTAAACAACTTTTATGTCCACGACTATATTACGACTTTTATTAATCTCAAAATTATATAATAAAACTGCATAGTTAATCTGTACAGTAAAACTGCACAGATTTCTACCAGGGAAAGTTAGAAGTGATTTTCATTTTAGAGTAATATAAACGATCTGCTTGTTTCCGTTCATCGTATATAATATATGCATGCAAAAGATTATTTAGATTAGAGGATTAGTATAGTACATCTTTAATAATAAATATTCATATCATAGCATTTATTATTAAAAAATTTTTAAACTCAAATCTAATAACACAAAGTAACGTGTTACAGAGTGTGTGCGTGTGTGTGCGTGCGTGCATGCGTGTGTGTGTACGCGTATGCGTGTGTGCGCGCGTGCGTATGGGCGTGTGTGCGTGTTTGTGCGTGCGGGTGTGTGTGTGTATGTGTGTAAAGCAATTGCTTGATCCCCTTGTACTTAATTACAATGCAACGAGTAAAAGTAAAAGAGAATACTTCTTTAACCACTTTGCTGGCAGAAAAAATCAGCATCAACTGATCAAAAATGGCAAGATCAAAATGCTGTTTGATTTTTATAAAAATCAGTACTAAAGCACTTTTCGAGTCGCTGAATACGAATTTGAGATCAAAATTTTAGAATTTAATTACTTCACTAGCATTGACGCACTTTTGCGTCAAATAAAGGATGTACCAAAAATGGCTTTGACACACTAAAGTGCACATTATTTTATTTATTTCCCATTAGCAAGATTTTCATGAAACTCAGTATCCAAGGGTTTTTGGGGTCGCTGATTTCAATTCTAAACCATAAATTTGAAAATTTAAAATGGTGGATTCAATGTGCAGCGGACCAAAATATAGAAAGTGACTTGATTTTGTTGAAATCTGGTATTCGGGAGTTTTTGCTTTCGTATCTTAGCTCGAAACTTCGAAATTCAAGATGGCGGATTCAATATGGTGACCAAAATGTAAAAAGTAACTTGATTTAGGTGAAACTTGGTACTTGGGATTTTTAGGGTCGCTGATTTCGAATCTGAGATTAGTTTTGTCAAATTAAAGACTCTTATTTTTCTACGTCCTAAATAATTTCAGTTTTATATTATTCAAATTTTGTTATTGCTATAATACAAGACCACTTTGGAACGAGAGTAACGATATACGGTGGTTCACATCCTTGAATGAAACTAATGTTTGCATTTTCGAGTTGGTCAGTTAATCAGTATATACTATTAGACGATTTATTGGAAAACTTAGTCTGTTCAGTCAAACAGTCCAACAAGATATTTCATTTATGAAATCTAGAGAATCAGGGTGATAAAAGTCAATCTGTGAAATCCATTCAGATTGTTTAGTCAATTAGATAAAGAAGGATTTTTAGTCGCCATATTAGATCCGTCAATTTAAACTTTCAAATTCGTCATTCAGCGAAAAGTACTTTAGTACTCAAAAAGTATTTTAGTACTAACTTTTATAAAAATCAAACAGCATTTTGATCTTGCCATTTTTAGATCAATTGATGCTGATTTCCTCTGCCAGCGAAGTGGTTAACAAAACTAATCTCAGATTTGAAATCAGCGACATAAAAACCCCTAAGTACCGAGTTTCATCAAGTCATTTTTCGCATTTTGGTCCGCCATATTGAATCCACCATTTTGAATTTCGAAATTTTGAGCTAAGATTCGAAATCAGTGACCACAAAAACTCCCGAGTATCGAGTTTCATCCAAATCAAGTCACTTTTCCATTTGGTCCCCCATATTGGATCCGCCATCTTCAATTTGACAAAACTAATCTCAGATTCGAAAGTAGCGACCCCGAAAACTCCCGAATACCAGGTTTCATAAAAATCAAGTTACTTTTTGCATTTTGGTCCGCCATATTAAATCCGCCATTTTTAATTTTCAAATTTAGAGTTCAGATTTGAAATCAGTGACCCCAAAAACCTCTGAGTATTGAGTTTGATAAAAATTTTGCTAACGGAAAAAAAATTAAATAATATGCGTATTAGTACGTCAATGCCAATTTTGGCTTATCCTTTATTTGACGCAAAAGTACGTCAATTCCAGCGAAGTGGTTAAATAAATTATACTTCGAATGAACCAAACAAATCATTAGCTTAGTTTATTATGACTAAGAGAGAGAGAGAGGTTTTATATAAAATCTACGATGAAGCACAAAGAATTCCGAAAAGTAGACGTATCTGTTTTTGAAGTGTAAATTATACAGAATTACGAAAATAATCAAATTTAGAAGTTATTACCAAAAGTAGTGTTTAATATAACTTTAACAAAATATATTTAAAACATGAACTTTAAAAATTAACAAAATATCTTATATAACAAAAAAATTGAATTTTATGTACTTTTTAGCAAACTCTTATAGCAAATTTTTATGCAAACTTTATATCAAGCTTTATAGCAAACTTTTATGGCAAATCTTATATAACAATAAAATTTTATTTTATGTACCTTTTATAGAAAGCTCTGCAAATATTTTTTCTAATATTAACAACTTGCTATCTTTTTCAAGATAAATGTCGCATTGTAATGCATCATAAAATTTTACGTGTTTATATTTTGATAAATCGCATGTGACATTAACATCTGTGATATCAAAACAGAAGTATTTAAAATTTAATTTACATCTTTCAATTGAAGAGAGAAAATTTGTACAAGTGTATCGTAATCATAATCCAATATGTGTATGCAACTGTTTGTGATATTATGTTGCAACATTATTTATAAAAATATTTATACAGGATGTTACATTTTGATGGAAACAGCTGTATATTTTCTAAACATGATGTTGTACAAAAAAGTAAGTTCAAATAAAATTTTTAATGTTTTTCTACGAGGATGTATGACAGCGCTTGATCTCGTGGTGTTAAGTATAATGCGATTTTTCTTAGATCACTTTGAATTTAATTCTGAAATAATATCTTGGTTTTTTAACACAAATCAATTACTAGAGTTTATTTCTCGACAACCTTATTTTAATACTTTTGTACATAAAATGACAAATAAAATCAGTTGTTGTAAAGAAAAACAAAGTAACCTTAAATAATATTGTTTTACATTTTGCAAATTTATTGATGCATCAGTATACAAAGTTTATCGATCGACTTCTATCGTCATTTTATACTATAAGACAAAAATATCTAAAAAATAAAAAATATTTATTTTTGTTGTGCTATACTAATACTATACTAATAGTATACTAGTAATCTATTTATATAAATCTAAATTCTTTTCTTTAAATAGAATAAGTAATTGCTTTTGGAAAACAACGATTATAAGAAAATATGTATTTTTTCATTTAAAATAAATATATATTTTTCAATATAAAAATACATAATACAAGTAAATATGTTATTAATACCCATCGAATAAATATTTTGTTTATTTTTCTTAGGTATTTTTCTTTCATAGTGTACATACACAAATATTAAGGTTAATTTGATCTGACTTCCGGGTTGATATCGACTTCATAATTTTGTTTTTTTGAAAACAAACTTGAAATCAAACCAAGCATTTTATCACTCCACGAAAATCAAAAATACTAATATTAAAGTGAACTTGTTGAAAAGGAATATTTTACGAGATTTCATATCTTATATTGAAAAGGAGTAAGATAAAATGTAAAATATAACAAATAGTATTTACTTTGTACCTCTGTACTTTTATACTCAAAATAATTCCCGGAATGGTTTTGTAAAAAAAAACTTTATGATTGCATTTAAAACATTCAGTTTAAAAAGACTTTAGCATGTCCACTACAAGGTCAAACTATAATGACATTATCAATACGTCCCCCTTTAACTATAAAACTTTCAAAACTGAAACTTTTTTATATGACGTCAAGTTTATATAGCTATTGTCGTTAAAATAATTACTCTATAGAGTAATCTGTTATTGTATACTCTGTGGAGAAGACTGGGGTTAGTTGGTTACCAGAGTAAGTTTGCAAAATCAGTTATTTCTAATATTTCCTAACAAGTTGCAAAATTAAGTATGTATGATTTTTAAACATATCAAAGATAGCATTAAAATCCCTGCTTAATTCTGAAATAATCTGTTAAAGAACAATAGAAATAATCAAAATACAATTTCAAAAAGAACTAAAGAGCCAAAGTGCGAGTGTTAAACGCTACTTTATATTACGCTACTTTATATTAAACGCTACTATACATTATAAATTATAAATTTAGGCATTTCAACCATGGGATGTGGTCCTCTTCAGTTGATAATTGTCATAAATCGTCAATACAAATGGTCAACTGGTTTTAGTCATACGCTGTGTTAGACATGTGCTCGAATCACATTTATTGTTAACAGACTATATAGAAAGTAAAATGTCAAAAGAATAAAAGGAACATATAATTGAAGGGACTTATAATGATAGACGTAAATCGCTCACCAATAAATGGTAGAAAGACATTCCTCAGCCAAGAGTCCTGCTATGACAACATAAAGCAACGTATAACAAAACAATAGAAACCAATAACTCGTGAAGATACATTTCAAACTAGTATCTAATAAAGATAAATATACGGCTATAAGAACAAGGAAAAACAGTGTGAGATGTGTGTATGATGAGGAAGCAGATGTAAATAAAGGAAAAATTCAGATAGCATCACGACTGCTTGTCACGAACTATATCAAGCAAAGGAAAATAAATATTATTTAAATCGTCTAAAATTACTACATTGTCCCAATCAAAATCATAGTTAAAGTGGAGTCTATGCTCTGTGATGGGAGATGGATGCGTGTTGTTACGTGCCATATAAGCTCGATCTTTATTCGAGTAAGCAACTGTTGCTTGGTCTGATCAACATAAGACACGTTACAATCAGAGATGTCGATTCAGTTACATTTACAATACGCTGACATCGCGTAGAGGAGATGGCTCCCATGTATGTGTGCTCTCTCCGTGTGCGCCTCTCACTTCGGCTGAAGTGTGGCTGAAGTGAAAGGCGTACACGGACAGGGCGCACCATACAAGGTGTTCAAAAAGTCCCGGACCGGTGAAATATCTCGAAAACTAAGCATTTTAGAAAAAAATGTTTCAGATAAAAGTTGTGGCGTTTAAAAAGATGTATTTACTGATCACATCAGTTTGACCTTG
>NW_022639514.1:1269645-1272500 GCF_010583005.1 Odontomachus brunneus | reverse complement strand
ATCAGTAAATACATCTTTTTAAACGCCACAACTTTTATCTGAAACATTTTTTTCTAAAATGCTTAGTTTTCGAGATATTTCACCGGTCCGGGACTTTTTGAACACCCTGTACATCTCCTCTACGCGCTGTCAGCGTGCTGCAAATGTAACCGAATCGGCACTCCTGATTATAATTCTTGCAACAGATCTTATACACTATATGTGTCCTCTCCTTAGTACTCAAAAGATCCTTAGGACATCGAATAAATCTATCAAATTTCTTACTAATTCTGTATGCAAGACTGAGACTCTGAGACTGTAGTCCTTTAGAAATCTGGACATATCATAAGAAATTTGTTGTATATACGATAGTAAAGAATGTCTCATATACTTCAACTCGATCCTGTGAGAAACTCTCATCCGAACTTTTTGGGTGGTTGGTCCAGTAGTCTCACACATCTCTCAATAACTTGGAAGATAAACTGCAACGAGCAACAATTATCAAGAAGTACACGTATGACCGTTACTAGATTCTTTTTGTGAAACATTGGATGGAAGAGTCTAAGGGCTCGATCTGTAAGAGTCACCATATCTACTTTTGGCTCAGAGGATGATTAGAAAAATAATTCAAAACTCTGCCCAAAAACGTGGGCTTCTGATACCAATCACATACTATGTGTCCATTTAGTTTCTTTAAGAACAAATCCAAGAAATTGATAGTCCTATAATCATTTTTGTCAACTTACCTCGGTGGTCAAATAGCCCCGGTCTCCTTTACATACACATACATATATATACAATCTATTCCAAAACTATCGTATAATTATCGTATTTTAATAACATATTCCGTAACTTAATTAGAGCCGAAAATTCTAATACGAAAATATCGATGTTGATAACATTCTTTAATTTTTAATAATATATATTCTTTGTAACCGGGTTAAATTTTTTAATTAGAGCTTTATTCAAATATAATCTACCTCTAGAACTAGCTAAAAAGATTTTATATTCATTTTGGCATCTGAATTTTAGTTCGCGAAGAGACCATTTTTTTCATTAACTTATAACTCAAACTAAAACTGAGACTTTTTTAAAAAAGTCTAGTTACAAAAAAGTATTGATGCTTTTAAATATTGTGCGATAATTTTGAAACATCTTATATACATATACGTTTGTGTGTGCGTGTGTATACATACATATATAACATTACACACACATATATGTGTGTGTGTGTAGAATAAAATAAATACGTGTATATATGTATGTGTTTGCATTAACACGCATTCGTGTGATACAACAAACATATGTTTTCAGGTTGTTACGTTATTTGTTCATTTTGTTATGCGTATAAGTATTTTTAACTTGACCACGGCGTAATACTTGCTATCTATGAGTTACGTTTTTATACTCATATTTCTTATTTTTCACAAATTGACGTTTAGAGATAACAAACACAAACACAGTAATTATTCAAATAAACCCGAATATTATGAGAAATAGAAACAAGTAAATAGGAAATGTGAATATAAGTAAGAAATGAAGAAATGTGGTAAATAGGTATTTATAATGATTATAATTTTACTTTGATATTCAACTACGTGTTCTTACTTAATCTTTTAAGACGTTCATGAAACATTCTAGTAACTTTTTTTTAATGAAATATTGTCAAAAACACTCTAAACAGCATATTTATAAAGTTTCAACTGGCCGATCTTAAGTGTCCTTATACCAGTGACACTTAAAGGTTAAAAATAAATATTTTATTATCTCTCGCTCTATAAATAATTATAATATGAAAGTAATATTAATATTTTTCACTAACTACGTATCTCAGAAAATATTTTTAGTTACATAAAATAAAAAGACGTTTAAAATTTAATTTTCGTAGAAATAAATCAAAGTATGATTTTATGAACATTGAACTTTAACTTAATTAATCATGTCTTATTATCTCCAGCTAAGTTCATATATAAAGAGGTTTCAGTCGCCTTGTTATATAGCAGAGTAAACTTGCAGAATACTACTGCGACATGGAGTGGGAAAGAGAGGCGCGGCCTCAACTTTAAAAAATGGCAAGCAATACTCGTGCTACAGTCAATCGGTCGTGAACAGGCCAAACAAGCACACACCTATGTACTAAGGCTCTTTTCGAAACCTCATCTCTAGTGGAAAACCGGTGACGGAACGTTTCGATTTAAAACAAGTCCTCGGAAAGATCATCGACGTCTCAAATATCTCTGAAGCAAAAATTTAATGTTGCAAGTATGTCAATTAATTGAGACGATTATTATAAATATAATATATCACGGAATAATATTTAGACAAAGAATATAAAATATTTTATGTAAAAATAAGATTGAGATCAAATGAATCTTTTTTTGTTATTATTGGAATAACTTCTTTTGTTGTTGTTTGAAATTGTGTAAAATTTCATTTCACTTTTCTTGTCTACTTAATCTTAGAATTTTAAACATATATACAATTTTCCAAACATTACTGTTTTTAAAAATATGTATTTTATTCTTTTATTATAACTTTTTCCAACTTTATTAAATTGCAAAAAGATTAATAGATTTATATTTGTTAATTTTTTCTACACCAACTGAAAAAAAAAGATTATCACTATCTAATGATAAGTGCAATAATAATTCAATTAATTCAGTATATATAATTTGAAACTTGAAACTTGTTAATATTTTGACATATGAAGAAGATAGAAATATCAATGATGCAGTTGATTTCTGTTAAAGTTATGTATTTTCTTTTTAAAGAAATTTACGTAACATATATTAAACAAAAAAGAAAGTCAAAATTTGTTGAAAAAGTAAAATATATATATATATATATATATATATATATATATATATATATATATA
>NW_022639514.1:1259388-1269635 GCF_010583005.1 Odontomachus brunneus | reverse complement strand
ATATATATATATATATATATATATATATATATATATATATATATATATATATATTTCATATTAATGAATATATTCTTAAACTGTGAACAAATTACAAAAATACATAATGTTTAAACAATGTACTGTTGTTATTAATAATAGTTTCACTTGACATTTTTACCACAGACAAACCGACTTTCAAAGATCTTTTTGTCACAGCTAAGATCTGTTTGTTCAGCTAAGAATCTGTCATTAATTTCGAATTTTCCGAAAATTACAAATAAAATTACAAATAAAAATTAAACAAATGAAAATGCGTTGGATAAAATTTATCCATATTTAGAATTTACTTTTTTATGTTTAAAGTTTTACTAAATAATTCTCTCTATATCTCCGATATATTATTATAACCTTATTACTACGGCCATTATCAGAATATTTATAAAAAATATACTTCTTTTACGATAAAGATGTTCTTTATCTCTCCATTTTTCTTAATTGTCTGTCTAATAACTTGTATTATTCTTAGTTACGCGCGTGTATATATATATATATATATATATATATATATATATATATATATATATATATATAGACATGCAACTAGGAATTGTATTATATCAAAATAAAATAAAAAATATCTCGATAAGTATACAATTTTTAATAATTTTACCAAAGTAGTTTTGTACGTAGAATAATCTAAGGAAATAATTTATGCCAGGAAAACTATATGATTCAATTAAAAAAATTTAAGTTGATTTTGAAATATGTATCCTACAATATTTTCATTCAAAAAATTAAGTCACTACATTACATACTTCTTCAAAACTATAAAATTATTGTAGGTATTATTTTTCTATAGTTTGAATTATCGAAGATATTTGAGGTGAACTTTTTATCAAATTCGCCTTGCATATATATCGCTTTAAATAAAACTTATAATATCTTTTTTTTTTACAAGAATTGTTGAAGATTATCAAGAATGGAAAAATTTTACTAATATTTCTATTTCTAAAGTCAATTTTCTCGAAACCTGATTCACGCAAAGATTGTATTCTAGACATTACCTTTATTTTTAGACGAGAATTTTACTCTCTGTCGCTTCCTTATTTTCTTTTCTAATTATACCAAACTCGTCACACCTTGTTACATAAAGTTTCCCACTCCTACAGCGTGATTTGTTAATGACAGATTCTTAGCTGAACGTGGCAAAAAGACTTTAAAAGTCGGTCTGTCTGTGGTAAAAATGTCAAGTAAAACTATGATTAATAACAACAGTACATTATTTAAACATTATGTATTTTTGTAATTTGTTCACAGTTTAAGAATATATTTATAAATATAAAATATATATATATATATATTTTACTTTTTCAACAAATTTTGACTTTCCTTTTTGTTTAATATGTGTTACGTAAATTTCTTTAGAAAGAAAATACATAACTTTAATCAGGAAGTCAATTACATCATTGATATTTCTATCTTCTTCATATGTCAAAATATTAACATGTTTCAAGTTTCAAATAATATATACTGAATTAATTGAATTATTGTTGCACTTATCATCAAATAGTGAAAACACTAGAAAAGTAATATCGTAAAAATTAACTAACGTTAAAATAACTAAATAACTTATTAGACATGATATTGTTTGTAATTGCTTTCCACGAAGAATACATCATAGAAAATATGTACGATACTCGATCTATGTCAAGCGTTAATAATCTATATCGATTAATAAACTTAACAACTACACACACGCGCGCACGTGATCATTTAGCGATTATAAAGAAACAGTAAAGGGAGAAGGAGGAGGAAAAAGAAAAGAAAGAGATAGAAAAGAAGAGGAAATAAGAAAGAGTGCAAAGAGGAGAAAAGAGAGGAAAAAAGAAAGGAAGGAAATATCATAAAGGCTGCTCTGAGGAAAAATTCTTTTCTAATTGAAGAAGAAACTTCTCTCGAAATTGAAAATGTAGCTAACTCAGATGTGCTCGTTGTGCTTACGATAGATAATTCTGAAACTGAAATTAACTATAAAATAGACAATGTTTAAAACAATTTTACATTATTACACGACGTATATTCTGTAAATTGCCGAATTGAAAACTTTAATTAAAACATAATTGTTCTCTTTACGACTGATTTGATTCGATTTATCAAGGATGGCAAAACTGCAATGTTACCTAAGCCTTGTGCTAATGTCATGTGCCGGTATATTTACGAGATTAGAGGCTCATTATCCTAAAGAACAAGAAAGTGATTCCGCAGAACTACGTCTTATCAGCACGGTGAGAGATATGAAAATTTGCATTGTGCAATTAAAAGCACGCGTTATCGGAAAAACACAAGGTTGACGTACTATCTAATTATTCAGGTATTCAGACACGGCGATCGGACAATGGACCCGACAGTTGGAGAATTCTATCCAACTGATCCAAACAATAACTTCAATTACTACCCATATGGCAAGGGTCAACTGACAAACGTAAGATCTGACTTACATGTTTAAATGTAAACATACTGCATCATATTGTGTTAATCCTTGCACTACTAAAATCGTTGAATGTAGCGCGTATCAAATATTTATAAAAAAAGATATTTACAAGATTCAAAGAGTTTAGAAATTAGTGTTGATGTACACAGAACATGCACACCACATTTAAATAAATGTTTCAAGTATTTCATAAATTTATATATCCGCGAATATATCAATATAACCTTCCTTGCTTTAAAAATTCGATAAGAATTGATGAAAACAAATACAATTGATGAATATAAACCTCATTGAAATATGATTTTATCCGAAATTTTCATTTTTATCGAAATTTCCATATTACTCACATTTCAGCTTATATGAAAAAATTTATCAGTTTCTTTTGTTTTATTTTGCGTAATTTATTTTTAACTATTAAATATTTACGTAAGTACATTGCTTTTTTATATGATTTTACCATTTTTTATCACAAAAACACAATTCAATTACATAAATTTTTCTTATATAATTCAATCGAATGTTTTAAACAAGGAAGGAAGGAAGAAATTTTATTATAAACATTAAATTTATTCAAAATCCTAATTTCTAAATCCTAATAAGTTTAATATTTCAGTCAAGAATAATAAATTAAGTTTAATTTGCTATAGATAGTCGAACCAACGTTTTTTTCTTTTTTTTAAGTTGTATAATATTCTTGTAAAGAGAATAAATTCTTCTTTTAAATACATGATAATGAGTTTTTCTAAAATTTATTTTGAATATATTTTAAAACCGTTATCAAGAAAATATTCTTTGTTGACATCATTACTTAAAAGAAGGAAAATAAACTGAGTAATCTTAGCAGCATTCCTAGCAGTAGAATGATATTTTTTGTGTGCACAGAGAAACATATGTGCATATAACATTTCCAGTTTCTTGTAATATTATTTATCTCGCATTGATCTCAGAAACCTTAATACTTTATTGTTAAATCATGCCATGTTTTCACGAGAGTAATTAACAACTTAGTCACATTTTATATTTCTTCTGATCTTCATCGTTGATATCATTATGAAGGAAGGCAAAAGAAGAGCGTATCAATTTGGGAGAATGTTGAAGCAAAGATACAATAATTTTCTCGGAGACATTTATTATCAACCAAATATCCATGCGCGCAGCACGGAACTAACCAGGACTAAGATGACGCTGCAGTTGGTCCTTGCAGGGCTTTATCCTCCTCCACGTATTCAAAGATGGAATCTGAACTTAATGTGGCAACCGGTGAATATACAATATAATGCGAATATTACGAAAGATGGTCTCCTGTTTCCGTACAACTGTCCCACGTAAGCAAATCTTTTCCACCTGTATACATCTGCAATAATAATTTGAGTATTCTCAAATATTTTAATGAAAATCTTTCATAAATTACAACATTCCATCGAAGCGCTTGGATAGAAATAATTTCCGTAACTAAAACTATTTTGAATATATCTTTACAAGTTTTAAAATTAAACAATAATAGTAATTTTATTCTATGAAATTCCCATATCCATTATAAACTTGAAGATTGTTTCAGACATCTCATCATAAATCGTATCGTACTCATTACTTCTGGATTATTCTTTATTCAAATTAATTTTTTTAATTCTTTTTTTTATAAATTTTTTTAATTTTTAATTTTTTCAATTTTTAATCTTTTTATCTTAAAATGTTCTCTTCTTGATCTATTTCGGTAGATATCAGCAAAAGCTATTAAAAGTTTCACAAACTCCGAAAGCGATAGCAGAAGAAAAGCAATTTGACGATTTAAAAGAAGAAATGACAAAATATACAGGAAAAAATATTACCAGCTTGACGGGTTTATTTGGTTTATATCACACTTTATACACGGAATACTATTTAGGCTTACCTTTACCCGAGTGGACACAAAAGGTATTTCCGTACGGCAGATTGTATGATGCGTCGATATTGCAGTACAACATGCTTAGCTACAATGACGAGCTCACTAAACTTAATGGAGGCAAGTTTAAATAAAAAGTATACAAATTCTTTGAATGCTTTTCTAATGGTTTTCTAATTACTAAAAAATTAATAAAAATAATGTTCTGATTATGTTAATTACTGAAAAAAATTTTAATTAGTTTTTCCAATTATTAAAGATTGAAACAAACAACTCATATTTTATCTTGTGCTGTATATACATTAAATCTTCACAAAATACACGTGTAATACTTTCCAGGTGTATTATTGCACAGAATGATTCAAGATATGAAAGAAGTAATCAATGGAACTTCAGTAGATAAAAAGATCAATCTCTTTTCCGCACATGACCTAAACGTGATCGCTATGCTTCAGGCTCTGGGTGTATATAATAATATTTTTCCGTCGTTTTCAAGCGCCGTTATTATAGAACTGCTCGAAAAGAAAGGCAATTATTTCGTCAAAGTAAGTCACGTTATTTTAATGCGGCTCATGTCAATTTCGAATTTCCTTCGCTTATTAATATTACATATCACATTTTATTTAATGCGCCCACATAAGGTAGCGCGATCAACTAATTAATAATAACAATAATGTATTTTCCATCTGCAGGTATTATATTATTTAGGTATACCAGCTGAGATAGTAGAACTACAAATTCCTGGCTGCGATGTAATGTGCCCATTCAATAAATTCGTCAATTTAAGATTAGCCGCAACTGCGCCTGATGAAGAAGATCCAAATTGCCCGAGAAACCTTCCTGATAGTCCATTTAAATTTTAAACAATCTACAGAGTGCTTCAAAAATGTCAACATTTATATAGAGAATAAAAAAAATGTCAACACTTATATGGAAAAAAATTATTTCAGATTTTTTATACTATGGTATAATTTCTAAAATCTATACTTGAGAATCTAAATCCCCAAAAATTGGAAATTATTATTTTTATTATTGCATGTAAAAAATTATTTTATCGTACAACACTCAACAAGAGTAACTTTCATAACTTTTATAAAATTTTTATAAAACTCATTATAAGAAATAAATTTTCACAAGTGGAAATAAAGTTAAGGACAGTATACGTACAGCATATTGCATCAACATATAAAGCAATATGACGGGTTGCACGGCTTTGCACGGCTTTGCACGCGTGATTGAACGCGGCTGGATATATAATATATATATGAAGGCATATATATACATATAAACAGGGTGGCCCACGTAAAGTGTTACAAGCTAATAACTCTAAATATATTTGTTCTATCAAAAAGTTGTTCATGAGAAAGTTTCATATATTCGAGGGGCCTTTCTAAGTACGTAAACAAAAATCCATTTCCGTCCCCCCTTGAAGAGGGACGGGGGGTAACTTCAAAATTTCAAACGGGACTCCCTATACAATGTTACATATTTGGATTCTACAGAAAAAGCAAGTAAACTTTGTCTGAAACATTTCTTCGGAAAATGCTCCTATCAAAAGTTATAAACATTTAAACTTTTAGCTTTTCGGGGAGATCCTGTTCCTGATCTTTGGACTATTTTTTACAATGGTATATCAAAGGGGAGATCACATCTCAACCACTTACAACGAAAGAAGGCTTAAAACGAAGAATATGTACAGCTTACACTAAGGTGCCTCAGAAATGTTGTTTAGAGTTAGGCAAAGTTTTGTAAAAAGAATTAATAAATGTTTATATTTAGTTAGTGGTCAACAGTTCGAACATTTAATAAAATAAAACAAAACAGAAAAATTATGAATCTTATTTCATTTATTATTAATTTCAATGCATTCTACATTAAAGTTTAAATGTTTATAACTTTTGATAGGAGCATTTTCCAAAGAAATGTTTCAGAGAAAGTTTACTTGTTTTTTTCCGTAAAATCCAAATATGTAATATTGTATATGGGGTTTCATTTGAAACTTTGAAGTTACCTTTCACCTTTCTTCAAGGGGGGACGGAAGTGGATTTTTGTTTATATAGTTAAAAAGGCCTCTCGAATATATGAAACTTTTTTATGAACAACTTTTTGATAGGATAAATATAACTAACTATAAAATAATTGAATTTACGTTAAAAGTTACTCAAATAAAATACTAACTCAATTAAAAGTTAAAAAGTTAAAAAAAAATTTGAAGTTACTTACGGAAAACTTAATTATCTAAAACTATATATGTTTGTATTTTTTTTATTACATAAATAATCTTTAAATTTAGCTTAAATTTATGTAAAATAATGAAAGTATATTAAACAAACGACCAATCGCAGTTAATTATTTTTCGACCGTAAAGAGAATAGTCGATTGTGATTGGTCAATTTCCTTGTTGCTTACGTCTTACTGCTTAACCTATTCAGACTCCACGTGCACAATTTTGTACAACAACTTTGAAGCCTTATACAATTATTATTTTTTATGAATTATTACTCTGCGATCTCTGGGTGTCTTTTTTCCAATGAAGTTTATAACGTTCAAATATAATTATGACAGGCTTGGATAATAATAAGCCTATGAGAATCATATACTACAACATCACTATAATCTTTCTTCATAAGAGAAAGGAACTCCGTATAAGGGAATTCGAGACATAATGGGCATAGTAAGGTTTAAGCAAGTTTTAAACATATTAAAAATAAATCAATCAATCTGGTTTTATACTGAAATATTCTTTGGAATATCTACTATAGAAAAAAGTTTTATTGCAAAAGAATAGTCCTTTAAAAGAACGAAACTGTTGTTTTATTAAAAACGTGCATTAACTTCATAATATTGTTTATGCGAGGCATAATGGAATACCTCACAAAACTTGTTTATTTTCCAAAAATTAATGTTCAAAATTTCTTAAAAGTGATTTAGAACACATAATATAGGTAGGAATATATTATTGCATTTCTAATTAATATTTTTTTATCAATACCCAGATGACACAGAGAATTCAAAAAGAATTCAGTCGTATGTCACCAATTCTGAATTTATTTTTAGATGCAAAAATAATTCTTTTCACTGAACTGAACTCTGAAGAATTTTTTTTGCATTTGAAAATAAACTCAAAATTGATGACATACGACTGAATTCTTTTTGAATTCTTTTTTAATTCTTTTTGAATTCTCTGTGTTATTTGGGATCACTTCTCTTATTACATTATCCAAGTAGGAATCGTATACGTTTCGCCAGTACGGAAAAATGGCCCGACATTGGGTCGATACCGAAAAGCAGATTTCCGGATTTGATACTGGTTCAGTACTGGATCTTATATAAATATTCTGTATTATTGGTACTGGCTCCGTACTAAAATTAGGTACTGGATAATCGTACCGTACATGTACTGAGGCGATACCGAAAAGTGTTTATTGTTTTCGGTACTAGCCCAGCATTAAAAAAGCTGTATTGGCCTTATTCGTAGAATCAGTACTGGATTCCCAAGAAGAATTGTATAATCTGCCAGTAGAGAATATTGGGCCAGTATTCTGCCCGTACTGAAAAACGTACAATACCAATGTCCTTTATGGAAAAACGAAAGAAGTCACTAACGCGAAGCTTAGATAGCTCACTGGTAAGAACGCTTGCTTGACAAGCAAAAGACACGAGTTCGATTCCTGCCGTCGCTCCGAAGATTTTTTCCTCATATGACTATTAAAAATAGACATGTATAGGTACAAACAAAAGCAGCCGCGGCCATGGTCTTGATCTTTCCTTCCGTACTCATATAGTTGTGATATTAATAATTGTACAAATAATAAAAATTACTAGGAATCGATACTGGCTCAATACTGGCAATAGGTACTTCCCCAGTACTAGGAATCAATACTTTTTTTATACTGGTACAGTACTGATTTTTGGTACTGTAGCAGTACTGTTTTCCGATACTGACCCTTTTCTATTATCCCAGTATCACACCAATACTAAACCCGTACTGCCATATAGTACTATGCCAGTAACGTTTACCATAAATCAGTACTGGGCCACTTTGATGCCAGTAGTAAATTCCTACTTGGGTATATATATATATATATATATATATATATATATATATATATATATATATATATATATATTTCTGTCATTAAAATATAAATGAAAATTAAAATTTCGTGTAATACCTGTGATTAATATTTGATATAAAATTTACAAAACGTAACATATATATTCATAGTATAAAGAGAAAAAATAAAATCTTAAGAACATAATACAAATATACTCCATGTATTAGTGACCCGTTATACCTCGAAGTGTATAAATTTATTGAAGATAATATAAAACATCATAGACAATCGAGATATTTACACAAATTCTTTACTAAAGTGACAAGAAAAGATCGTTTAATAATGCAAATGGAATTACGATAATAAAAAAGTGTTTTATTATTACTTACCTTATGTAAGTGTATAAAAAAAAACTGCAACTCAGTCGCAGAGAGCACAGTAAACGCATTAAACAATTTCTAGAAACTTTCAGCTAAAATTAATGTAACAACTTATAACAGCATACAGCAAGATACATCTAACAATAATTATTGCATAATATTTTATTACATACATCTTTGTAAAAAGTTATCTACTATACCTCATTATATCCCATGGGCTCATTATGCCTCAGATTCCCCTATTATGTTAATTTTATAAAATTAAAATTTTTATCTTATGTTGTCGTTTCATGTCATAATAATCACAATGAATACTATCCAAGCCTGTCATAATTATATTTAAATATTGCAAACATTATTGGGAAAAAGATCCGCGACTCGCTCGCATATATGTATACCGTCATTACTTACTCAAGCGCACTCGACCACGTGTACCCCTGCAAGATCTGCCGCGCAACCTGTCATACTGTTCTATATGTTAGTGTACACGCGTATACTCGCGGCGAAATGGGTTGTCTGCTATTTGTTTTGCGAGTTCCGGAACACATTCTTCTTGCCTAATGAAAGAATTTTTCTATTCGAAAACAAATTCTCCCATTAAACAAAACAATGCGTTCTGATACTTACACAAAAAATAGCGAACAACTTATTTGGTCACGAGTTTGTACAATATGTAACTCGATAAATGAGAAACTTCAAGAGTGAATTTATGTATATATAAACAATGAAATCTAAGTTCCTGCAAATATATATACGATTTGATTTTGTTTTTGAGCTATAGCAAATTTCGTTTTTTTTCAGCAAATTATGTCTGTTTATTTCGCAAGAAATCTTTGGAATATGACTGACTTGCATTTCAATTTAAGTTTGCAAACTTCTAGCCATAGATGCGTTACTCTGGTATAATGTAATCTCTGACAATAAACAATTAAGTGAAATAGTTTAACTGTTAATTTCTGAATTAACTTTACTGTTAATTACTAGACTGCACGTATTCATTGTGAAACAAAAACAAGATCAAATCACAGACATATTTAAAGAATTCCGGGAAAAAAAGATTATATATAATTATATATAAATATATATGATTATATATGATTATATATGAATTTTGTCCATATATGTGACCTTATATATATGATCATATCTAATTATATCTAATCATATCTAATTATAAATGTCCATATATAAAACGAAAATTGTCAAATGGAAAAAAGAAAACATAATTTGATTCGATTAAACGTCGACATCATGGGCTATTATAAACATAAGCATTTACTTCAATTGTATCTTCACAATAGTATTCTTTTCAATGTCGACATATATAATTATATATGATCATATATAACCATATAAGGACAAAATTCATATATAAACTTTTATTTTCCCGGGAAATATCTTATTTTACTGTTTTCAAATTTTGTATGTCTAGTCATGTATATCATACCCTTACA
>NW_022639514.1:1255548-1259315 GCF_010583005.1 Odontomachus brunneus | reverse complement strand
CGGGAAATATCTTATTTTACTGTTTTCAAATTTTGTATGTCTAGTCATGTATATCATACCCTTACAGAAATATCATACTAAGAATCATTAATTACTTATTTTCAGTATTAAAAGTATAGTATTTAGTAATATTCTATGATTGAAATACAGCTCTTAGTGCTCAAATATTTCAGTGTTTAATGTTAAAAATACTACCTTATGATTGATTTCAATACTTAAATATTGATATATAATAACAGAAATATTTAAATGGCCTATAAAGAGCCAAGCACGGATGCTTAGTGCCATTAGATATTAATATTACTTTAATAATATTAATATAACAGTGGGAGGTTTCGATTTAACTTTAAAAGCATTGGCGGCAAAATATACTACCTCTTTCGTATCATAATATCTCTTACGAGATCGACTCTTGTGAAATATTAATATCTAATGGCACTAAATTTTAAAAGAAATTTTTAAAAAATACTATAATATTTTATAAATATTTCAATAAATATTACACATGAAAAAAAAATATAATTAGTTATAATTATTAAATTAATGAAGAAATAAGAAAATCGAAATTTAAATTGGTAATGTACACTAAAAAAAATTCTTTAAATCAAAGAAATATATTTTGTTAAACATAATTTCTTAATTTAAAAAAATATTTATTAGATTTTAGAAAATATGTAATAAATATAAAGTAATATTTTCTTAAATTTGTAAAATAAGCTGTAAAATTATGAATTTCTAGATAGAAAAAAATGATTCCTTTGATTTAAAATATTTATATATAAGAATAAACAAGTGATTTCCTTAAGAAAAAAATTAGTTTTTTAAATGTAAAAATTGTGTTTAAATAAATATTTGCTTTAAAAAATATTTGTTTTAAAAGTAAATAAAATACAAATAAATCATTTTATAAATCTAAATAAATTATTTTATAATATTAAAAATATCTTTTTTGTGTTTCAAATTAAAGTTTCTTTTATTATCAGAAAACAATTTATTTGAATTTACAAAATAATTTATTTGTATTTTCCTTACTTTTAAAACAAGTAAATATTTTTTAAATATACTTTCTACATACTTTTTAAAAACATATTTTTTACATTTAAAAGGATCTATTCTGTTCTTTTAAATAAATCATATGTTTTCGTACGTGGATATACCATATGTATACAATACGAAACGTCTCTCAGTCAAAGTGACAGTGGTGCAGTAGTTAAGGTGAACGACTCAAGAATCAGAGATCTCAGGTTCGAATATCAGCAATGCCCATACAGCAGAGAAGTTTGCAGTAACATTGCTATAACGTTACAAGATTGCATATTGCAGTGCAATGTTGCAGTGACATTAATTTGCAATATTACTTTAGCAATATTGCAGCAATATTTCAAAAATATTAGAGAAAAGTAGCCAAAAGCGACATAGGCCTCCTAAAGCGACATACCTCTATATCTAAAATATTAAATGTTGTATTTTATCGAAACTAATATAAACGTGATCCGTTTTATCAGTTAAGTCATAAAAAATCATACTTGGTATATTTCTTGTTTCTTTATATGCTAAATTAGCAAATATTGAGTTTTAGAAATTCGCAATTTCTTTTACTTCTATGATTTTTATTGACGAATTTTTATTGACGTAAAGTAAATAGCGATAATTATCATTTTGTTCAATATTAAGTTCTTCTACATGCATTTGGCTTTTGTAAAAATATTTTTTGAATATTTTTACCTTCATCACTGTTTTACTGTATAACTTGAAAAATGTTATGAGAATGTGTCTTAAAGTGACATACCTACAGTATACGATAAGTGCGATATTCTGTGACTAACATGACTTCATTATTAACCTCCCATTGTGACGTAACATTTGTTTATTTTAAAGTTTAATTTTATTTAGTTTAAAAATATAACATATGTAAAATATATGAGAAAATGAAAAAGATGAAAAAAGATATGTATTTATTTAATTACATTTCCCTTTTGTAACATTATATTTTAAATAAATGAATATTGTTTAACTATTAAACGCATTAATGAACTACTTATTATCAAATATTATCATATATGCGACATATTATATAAATTCCAATAGGTATGTCGCTTTTGACATCTATTTTCTTTGAACTCCATTTTCGTGCGTTTTACGAAAACATTTTTTGTTTTAAATCTATAAACAATTTCAATAAAAATGTGATATTATCTGATAGGAGGTATTTCCATCTACATGTATATATACTTACATTTATATTTTGAGCTTTATATTAAGACATAACGTCCAAAAACAAAATGATATGTCGCTTTTGGTGTCTTTACTCTACGAATATAATATTTTTTACTTATTTACTAATTATTTTTGTTACTTGTATTTCAAATTCAATAATGTTTCACAATAGTACTTATAGAATAGTATTTAGAATAGTACTTGTTAGCAGTGATAGAAACTTTGATTCCCAAGCAGTACGCATCAGCACGCGAGGGGATACGCACACTCACGCGACCGTGTCCGTAAGCCTCATGAACACAGTCGCGTGAGTGTGTGCATATCCCCTACCGTGTTGATGCGTGCTGCTCGGGAGTCAAAGTTTCTATTACTGCTGGTTAGTGGCAGTCATTAATACTAGAATTTGACAATCAAAAAATAAGAAAAAGGGCAATTCGAGTTCAAGCACAGGATTAATAGTGCTATATACCATAATGGTAAAAAACCTTCCTTGTGTTAGGAAATTGTGTAATATTTATTGAACATGAATAATCAATATAAAACAATCATACGTTTCGGCTCAACCATGAACCCTTTTCAGTGATAATAAAAAATTCAAGGTTTACGACACGAACGCATTACAATTAATTAAAGACCTGCGTAACTTGACATGAATGTTAATCGCAATATTAAAGCTGACAAGACCATTACCGAAATAATATTAAGTAGTTAATTAATATTGAGAAGTAGCCGTCATAACTATAAAAATCATAAAATAAAATAAAAAATAAGTAAAATTGAAATATAATAAATAATTAAAACTGATAATATAAAATACCTTTGTTGAGTTCAGCTAAAAATAAACCGATCCTGTCAACGATAACATCGCCACGTCTACGAAATATAAATAATTACAGATTTATATACCTAGCATTAACATTGCGGAAACGACTTGTGGAAGAGAAGGAAACCAAAACAAAATTTATTTTCATAACAAGTCGCAGTAGCCCAAATGTTCAGTATCCTTTTGTGAGTTAAGACCATGCTTCTGAAATTTGATGAAAATCATTTCTGAGATCAGGCGTTTTAGGTAAAAGCGCTTTTCATGTAAAACTTTGGCATGATCCCAATCAAAATCATGGTTCTTCCTCAAACGATGTTCCTGTATGGCCGTTAACTCCACCGTAAAACAATACGTGGCAATACGTGTAGAGAGTCTTCTACTAGTTTGACCAACATAAGACGCATCACAACCATTGCATTGCAACCTATATACAACGTTATTATGGAAACCAAGAGGCAACCTGTCTTTATGCACACGGATAAAACCTGATAATTTATTAGTGCAAGAATAAGCAATATCTGTCAAATTATTTCTAAAAAGCTTTGCCAGTCTTTTCGAAATTGAACCACAAAATGGTATGGTAAAATATTTTTTATCACATCCAGAAGCTGTCAAATTTGTTTTAACTGTCTCTCGAAACTCGTCCACCATTCACAATAAGAAACCTCAGTCTACGTTTAATAACTTTAAAAATTAATTGAAAGGATAATTATTATTAATTAGCGTT
>NW_022639514.1:1255334-1255538 GCF_010583005.1 Odontomachus brunneus | reverse complement strand
TTATCAAATATTATCATATATGCGACATATTATATAAATTCCAATAGGTATGTCGCTTTTGACATCTATTTTCTTTGAACTCCATTTTCGTGCGTTTTACGAAAACATTTTTTGTTTTAAATCTATAAACAATTTCAATAAAAATGTGATATTATCTGATAGGAGGTATTTCCATCTACATGTATATATACTTACATTTATATT
>NW_022639514.1:1253932-1255324 GCF_010583005.1 Odontomachus brunneus | reverse complement strand
CATTGCAACCTATATACAACGTTATTATGGAAACCAAGAGGCAACCTGTCTTTATGCACACGGATAAAACCTGATAATTTATTAGTGCAAGAATAAGCAATATCTGTCAAATTATTTCTAAAAAGCTTTGCCAGTCTTTTCGAAATTGAACCACAAAATGGTATGGTAAAATATTTTTTATCACATCCAGAAGCTGTCAAATTTGTTTTAACTGTCTCTGAAACTCGTCCACCATTCACAATAAGAAACCTCAGTCTACGTTTAATAACTTTAAAAATTAGGTTGAAAGGATAATTATTATTAATTAGCGTCAAAATGATAAAATCTAAATTTTTCTTATGGAAAGAAGGATGACTAAGATAAAACATCCTATCAACCAAGCCAATAATTGTGCCAATCTTGTGTTGAATAGGATGGAACGACAAATAATTAAGGTATCGACCAGAAAATGTTGGTTTATGATACCAGTCAAAAATAATTGTGTTATTATGTATTAAAAGAGTAATGTCTAAAAAGTTAATATAGTCATCTCCTATCTCCATTGTGAACTGAAGACGAGGATAAAACAAACTAAAAATGTGCAATATGTTATCCAAAAACTTCTTAGGAGCCGCTAAAAGAATATCGTCAACATATCTAAAATAAAAAGACAATGTCACTGGAATCATGTTAATGGCTCTTTCTTCCAAATCTTGAAGAACTAGGTTAGCAATAATAGAGGACAATGGGGAGCCCATAGAACTCCCAAAAGTTTGTTTATAAGTTATATTGTTAAAAGTAAAAAATGTAGAATTGAGAACAAATTCCAAAGCCAACAAAAACTCGTTGCGAGGAATCAATAGAATCGACAATATAATGCCAACGTTTGTCAACCAACGCCAATGCTAAATCCAGAGGAATATTAGTAAATAGAGAGATAGCATCAAGAGAAACATTCAAACATTTCGAGGAACATCTTAAACTGGTTTCTCTTGATGCTATCTCTCTATTTACTAATATTCCTCTGAATTTAGCATTGGCGTCGGTTGACAAACGTTGGCATTATATTGTCGATTCTATTGATTCCTCGCAACGAGTTTTTGTTGGCTTTGGAATTTGTTCTCAATTCTACATTTTTTACTTTTAACAATATAACTTATAAACAAACTTTTGGGAGTTCTATGGGCTCCCCATTGTCCTCTATTATTGCTAACCTAGTTCTTCAAGATTTGGAAGAAAGAGCCATTAACATGATTCCAGTGATATTGCCTTTTTATTTTAGATATGTTGACGATATTCTTTTAGTGGCTCCTAAGGAGTTTTTGGATAACATATTGCACATTTTTAGTTTGTTTTATCCTCGTCTTCAGTTCACAATGGAGATAGGAGATGACTGTATTAACTTTTTAGACA
>NW_022639514.1:1249528-1253232 GCF_010583005.1 Odontomachus brunneus | reverse complement strand
CCCCCGCTAGTCATTCGATATTGCAGTTATTATTCTAATTTCAATGTATACTGTGTTTAAAAATAACATTCATTTTATAGAACTTCTTTTGTTAATAACTTTTTAACAAACAACGACCCCCGACTAAAACCACTTGAAGGTTACTCAGGATGATGTCCTTGATAACATATCTCAAAAGCAAAGTGATTGGAGCTGGGTCCCTTATACGGAATATTTACCCTGTAATTATTTATATTTCGTAGACGTGGCGATGTTATCATTGACAGGATCGGTTTACTTTTAGCTGAACTCAACAAAGGTATTTTATATTATCAGTTTTAATTATTTATTATATTTCAATTTTACTTATTTTTTATTTTATTTTATGATTTTTATAGTTATGACGGCTACTTCTCAATATTAATTAACTACTTAATATTATTTCGGTAACGGTCTTGTCAGCTTTAATATTGCGATTAACATTCATGTCAAGTTACGCAGGTCTTTAATTAATTGTAATGCGTTCGTGTCGTAAACCTTGAGTTTTTTATTATCACTGAAAAGGGTTCATGGTTGAGCCGAAACGTATGATTGTTTTATATTGATTATTCATGTTCAATAAATATTACACAATTTCCTAACACAAGGAAAATTTTTTACCATTTTGGTATATAGCACTATTAATCCTGTGCTTGAACTCGAATTGCCCTTTTTCATATTTTTTGATTGATATCTTCGTTTGCGAGTTCTTATTTCTTTCTCTAAACTAGAATTTGTCTTATTGCATATTTCTTATATTTCTTATACCGTTTTTCGCAGAAAACACTAGTTTTAAATTTAATATTTGTATGTTTAATTTTGTGGTTTTTTTTATTTCATTAAAATTTATATTCTTAAACGAAATATCATTTTTTTAAATGATGAAAATAAAAACTTTTATTTCGTTCAAGGAAATTATATCATTTGATGAAACAACACTATTGTTTTAAATAGTATTTTTTTAAGTTTCTTTCAAAATTTAGTAATTCAATTTGTTTAATTTGGATTTTCTTGGATTTTTTAATTGTTTTTGTTTGGATTAATCATTATAACATTCTGTTAAAAATCTAAAAGTAATTATTACTGGTTCATTACATTACATTAATATTCATCGATTATTGTTGTATTGTTTCAATATCTATCAGCAAATTATCCAACAAACACTAAGCAAAAATTATATAACTATTATTTGGTATTTGCTAGATATGTTATAATATAATTAAACACTATAAGGATACATTATATAAACATAAATCGTAAGAATATCGTTGGAGTCACCGCGTGCCGCTCAATCGTCAGGTTAAGCAACACTTTTAACGGAGTCAGGACATGGATAGGTGGATGACCAATGGTGTTTATACCGCTTACTATCACAAAATTATCGCGGGAGGATTCACGAAAGTTTGGAGTGTGTTGTCAACGTTCGATACCTAGTGGTTTATGAGACATGAGAAAATTAGGAATAAGTATATTTTTTTAAATATTATGATTTTCTCATTTTTCACACTTCGTACAATAATTCTCGGTATTTAACCACTATCAATATTTAACAATGATTTTATTATCTGTATTCATTAGAAATTAAGTACTGCCCAAAAAATTACTAAATTACTAGTAATACTTAATTACTAATAATTTTTCAATATTTTTAGTATGATATTTTTGTAAGGATATGATGTTTTATATTATTTCCAATAAATTTGTACACTTCAAGACATAACGGATCACTGTTACACGGGTATATTACGGGGTATATTTATGCGTTATGTTCTTAAGATTTTATTTTTTCTCTTCATATTATAAATATATATGTTATGTTTTACAAATTTTATACCAAATATTAATCACAGATATTACACGAAATTTTAATTTTCATTTATATTTTAATGACAGAAATATATACATATAATGTAACAAGAAAAGTTATTAATAAAAAATTATTATTAATTAAAAATACAATAATGTATTCCTACCTGTATTATGTATTTTAAATCACTTTTAAGAAATTTTGGACATTGATATTTGGAAAATAAACAAGTTTTGTGAGATATCCCATTATGCCCCGCTTAAACAGCATTATGAGGTTAATGCATGCTTTCAATAAAACAATAATTTCGTCCTTTTAACTTATTCTTTTACAATGAAACTTATGTTTTCTTATAGTAGATATTCCAAAGAATATTTTAGTATAAAACCAAATTTATTTATTTATTTTTAATATATTTAAAACTTGCTTGAACCTCTTACTGCCCATTATGTCACGGATTCCCTTACTATGACAAAGACATGACACGAGACACAACCTACTTTACACATTACTTTCTCTTTTGCTCCTGAACCCCTGCTCTCATTCTATCTTTATATTGATTTTTACAATTCTCATATTTACGTTTCTTCTGTTATTTAATATATATATGTTTGCCACCATATGTTCCAAAATAAAAATCAAATTGTTCCTATATGATTAGTAATTTTGTTTAGTTAAATTTAACTAAAATTTTGCTACAGTAAGCCGTTTAACTGTAATATGTTAAATTACCTACTTAGTTTTAAATAAATTTCTACTATTACAAATTCATTGCTTGAAAAGTTTAATTACATTCTTTTCTTTGAGAGAGAGAGATACATCTTTGTTAATATTTATTTATTTAACCCTTGAAGCCCCACTAGGATATATGCTATCCCAAAATTGCGTTTAATGACTGTAACTTTAGAACAGATCAACGGATTTTAGTAATCCTTATTGTAATATTTAGGAAAAAAATTGTTTTATATTAAACATATGTTGGTTTCATCAAAAACAAGATATTTTATAGAAAAAATTTATAAAAATATATTGAAAAATGACGTTCTTTTTATTTACTTTGTATATAACATATTTGTGCATAATAAGTGTTATCGAATTAAATACACACATACACACACAATATCGAAATACCATATACTGTTTTTGCGGTCGCTAATAATGTACCTGAAGTAATAATTGAAAAATATAGCGGATTCAATATGCAGGCTAGTAAAAATTGAAATTTGTAAATTTGAACCAAACGGTTTGAAACTTTGTATGTCTTAGTTTTTCTAATTACTGATAATCAATCCGAAATCAGAATTGAGAAATCGAAATTGGCGGATTCAGTATAACGGCCAATAAATATTGAAATTTAGTAATTGTGAAAAATCTTATTTTAAAATAAATATTCAGAATTTCCCTAATAATGAATATAAAGTAAAAATAGTAAAACTCGAAATCATACGAGGGTGGTCTGAAAAGTTTCCGACCTAACAAAGATACAAGTCATTTTTTCTGAAAATTGTTTTTTATTTTTTAACATAGTCTCCTTGTAAATCTACACACTTCTCCCAGCGATGCTCCCATCTCTGTAACCCGTCGAAATAGTACTCGGCGTTTTTCTCTGCAAAATAATTGTTCACGAAGGTGATTGCCTCTTCATTTGACGAAAATCTCTGTCCTCCGAGCGCAATTTTTAGATGAGGGAACAAAAAGAAGTCGCTTGGGGCTAGATCTGGTGAGTAAGGTGGATGGTCAAGCAGTTCAAACCGTAATTCGTGGATTTTCGCCATGGCAACCGCTGAGGTGTGAGACGGTGCGTTGTCTTGGTGAAACAGGATTTTCTTTTTCTGCAAATGTGGCCGTTTTCCCGCAAGTTCTGCCTTCAGCTTGTCAA
>NW_022639514.1:1228041-1249082 GCF_010583005.1 Odontomachus brunneus | reverse complement strand
TATATATATATATATATATATATATATATATATATATATATATATATATATATATGTATGTATGTATATAGAATGTCCGGTAACTAATCAAACAACTGCCGTGTACGGGTAGAACGAGTAGAACGGGTTAAAATAATTTAAATATAGAGGAATGTCAATATATATGTTCTCATATGCATAACGGTGATTATTAATAATTTTAATTTCATGTATGTATTATTTCACATTTCAATTTATTAACGTATACGTATCGCTTGTTCCACCTCGAAATCAGCTATTTACTCATCGTTGCTAAGAGGTAAGCCATTTCTTTTATACATGGAGCCTGTCCTACCGTTTCTCATGCGCTCATTCGTTTATACATTTTAATTAATTACAGAATAAATATTGAGAAAATTTCAAAATGGTATATAACTTTTATAATTATTTTGACCCGTTCTATCCGTACATAGCATACAAGTTTTAAATGATAATATTGGAAAATAAATTTTGTATAGCTAAATGTTTGTTAACCGACAATTTATATTGTCGTTTTCAGCTCTTACCGCGAGGAGATAAACAACCTAAATAGCAAGCAGTCATTATTTTGAAGTCAATATTCAGTCATAATTTGTCAGTAACATCATACATCTGGGTCGATTAAGTGACGTATATTTAACATGTTTTAATACGTCAAAAAAGCTTAGCAATAATGGCATCATATAAACGTTTAATTGCCTATGTGTTGTAAGTTATTTTTCAGATAGCATGCTGTCGTTATTTTAACGTCAATATTCAGTCATAATTGACGTTTAATTGATTATATGTTGTAAATGAATTTATTTTTCGAATAAAATAATATTTTCTATTCTTAGCAACATATTTCATATTCTTAGCGACATATGTAATAATTAATTTTAACAATAACTTTGATAACAATAACAGTAACTTTAGCAACAATAGTCGGCGATATCTGCTGTTGTATGCTTGTATATTAGATTGAATTGAACCAAGCAATGTGAATTGAAAAAATCCTCTACCATTTTCCAAATGATCATGTACATATTTAGTTATTAATTAAAGAAAATTGGTATACAGTTATGTACAATAATGTAATTTTCTTAAGGTAAAAGTTTTGTAAAGTGCAGATAACTTTTGAATGAATATCTTAAAATGCTTAAACTATATACCCTTTACGTTAAAAAACCCTGTTAGAAATTTTGGGGAAAAATTGTTATATCGATCAACTATTTTTTTGTTTAGATTAACCGTTATAATATTACATTACAAGTTTAAAAGTAATCATAAAGAATCACTGAGTTATTAATATACATTATGGCTGCATCTCAAAATCCACCGCCAGCGATGAAAAACTATAGTTCATATTATGTATATTATAGATTTTCAGCGCTATCAGTAATTTTAAAACACAGCCTATTTCAATATTAATCGTATATTGAGTATTGTTGCGTTGTTTTAATAATTGTCAGTAAATATGTTTTAATGTTCTGTGAACACGATAAGGATACATTATATAAATATACATCATAAAAATATCATCAGAGTCATTGGGATCGCCGCATACCGTTCGATTGTCAAGTTAAGCAATGCATTTTAAGCACGATATAAATGAGTGACCAGTGCCGTTTTGGAATTTTATCGGAGCTTATCGAAGAGTGAAATACGTGAAAGATTTAGAGTATATGTGTGACAGTCTTCAATTCCCAGAAATCTTGAAACACGAAAAAATTAGGACTAACTTTTTTATATAACAGCTATATAATATTTTATATCGATGGATAATTAATATCGAATGAGAGATCGAAACTGTGATCACCAGCCGATCGAATCAATTTCAGATTAATTTCGCCATTTTAACATCATATCGATATCTTTTTGATCATTCAATCCTTATTAGACAGATAATCCTTATTAGACTCTGCTAGTCACTCTGCTAGCGGATATATTTTACTTACGTCATTGTGAGAGTTTGAGTAATGTTTAATTGACGTTACTACTAACGTCTTTGTCTGTGGCTTAGGACTATCAGAAATACGTCATTTTTAGGTTAACTTTAGGGATAAATGACGTAAAATTCGATGTTAAAATCATGATTACATGATTTCTATCTACTATCTGAGAATAAAATATGTATAAACATTTTCGTGAGTTATTATTTTTTTGTTTTTTAAATTTGTTTTTTTTAGTTTTTATGGTTGTTTTTATATCTTTTTGCTATAATTATTTATATTTTATACTTTTTTATTTAAAAAATTTTTATATTTATACATATTTATTTATTTTTTGTTATAATTATTATAAATTGTTATAAATTATGTTATAAATATTTAGTATATTATAAATGTAATTATTAATATTTAGTATACTACTATATATATATTTTTTTAATTATTAGTTATAGTTAAGTTTGTTAGTTAAGTATGTTTTATTGTTTCTTTGTTTTTACGGATTTCTCGGATTCGTTATCAACGAATCTAAATCTAAAAAACTAAAACATACTTAGTTTTGATACAATTAATTTGACTTACAATATTTCAATATTTATAGACCGCCGATATTGGATCCGCCATTTTGAATTATTCTATTCTGATCTTAGACTCGTTGCTAGCGACTTAAATAACCTCAGTATACATATATCTTTACAAAAAAAGATCGTAATAAATTACAACAGAAGCTCAGCTAAAAGATATTTAAAAAATTTTTTAAATAAAATAAATTTTTTAAATAAAAAAAAATTTTTTCTTAAAAATTCTATTATTAAAAGAACCTTATTCAGATAAATTATATTTTCGCAAATACTCTATTGAAAAATACAAGACAATTTTATACTCTCTATAAATGTCCGTTAGAGGCGCTACGGTTGAGATCAGCCTGGCTAGCCGATATGAAAGAGAGAGAGAGAGAGAGAAAGAAAGAAAGAGAGAATAAAATAGAGTAAAAGAGAGAAAGAGAAAAAAGAATGAGATAGAGAAAGAGGGGAGAGAGAGAGAGACATTTTTTTATAAAAATGAATTATTCTGAAATAAAATTTAAAGAACCTGCTTTTTATGTACACCTAAATATTTACAATGTCCAAGTTCAACATATAAAAAACATTATTAACAAAAAAACACTTTTTTAGTGATTAATATTATTTTGTAAAAAAGATAAAAACAAAATTACTTTTTTTAAAAAAAGTATAAAAAAGAAACACGCGTTAACATTATTTGTCTTTACAAAAAAAGATCGTTATAGATAAATTAAACAAAAGCTCAGCTAAAAGATATTTAAAAAAATATTTATTATTATTAAAACATTTATTATTATTAGCTCAGCTAAAAGATATTTAAAAAAATATTTATTATTATTAATTTATTATTATTATTATTTATAATATTTGATATTATTAAAACAACTTTATTCAGATCAATTGTATTCTCGCAAATACTCTATTGAAAAATACAAGACAATTTTATACTCTCTTCAAAAGTAGTGATATCAAGAGGTTTATGCCAAGTACGAATGATTAACTATTTCAATTTTTACTTTTATAAACATATGTGGTTATATAATTATATATGTGGTTATATTTGACTATATAATATATTTATTATCAAGAGGTATACGAGTTTACTTTTATAAACATATGTAATTTTAGCTATATAATATATTTATAAATTAAATATATTATTAATATAATAGTAACATATTATTAAATAAAAAATAAAATAATGAAAAAATACAATAATGTTAAAAAAATTATAATAACTTACAATAATGTTGAATAAAATTATAATAACTTACACAAAAAGCATTTGGCGTGCCTTTTTTTATAGGCAAACGGTTCTCTTATTTCAATAATTGTCAAAATATTATATTGATCATCGATGTAATATTAAAAAAGGCACGCCAATTGCTTTTTGTGTGTTATTATAATTTTTTTCAACATTATTGTATTTCTCTAATTATTTTACTTTTTATTTAATATGTTACTAATATATTAATAATATATTTAATTTATAAATATATTATATAGCCAAATATAACCACATATATAATTATATAACCACATATGTTTATAAAAGTAAAAATTGAAATAGTTAATCATTCGTACTTGGCATAAACCTCTTGATATCACTACTTTTGAAGAGAGTATAAAATTGTCTTGTATTTTTCAATAGAGTATTTGCAAGAATACAATTGATCTGAATAAAGTTGTTTTAATAATATTAAATATTATAAATAATAATAATAATAAATTAATAATAATAAATATTTTTTTAAATATCTTTTAGCTGAGCTTTTGTTTAATTTATCTATAACGATCTTTTTTTGTAAAGACAAATAATGTTAACGCGTGTTTCTTTTTTATACTTTTTTTAAAAAAAGTAATTTTGTTTTTATCTTTTTTACAAAATAATATTAATCACTAAAAAAGTGTTTTTTTGTTAATAATGTTTTTTATATGTTGAACTTGGACATTGTAAATATTTAGGTGTACATAAAAAGCAGGTTCTTTAAATTTTATTTCAGAATAATTCATTTTTATAAAAAATGTCTCTCTCTCTCCCCTCTTTCTCTATCTCTTTCTTTTTTCTCTTTCTCTCTTTTATTCTCTCTTTCTTTCTTTCTCTCTCTCTCTCTTTCATATCGGCTAGCCAGGCTGATCTCAACCGTAGCGCCTCTAACGGAGGAATACAGTCAACTAAGGTTTTCGTAATGAGGAGACGACGACGACGTTTCTCACGCATAAATTTACGATTTCGGACTTTGAGTGAAAATATCTCAGCTTCTGAGCATTTAGAGCAAAAATAAAAACAGTTTTATTAAGTAATGTAAACGATTAAGCCATCTCATTCGTTTAGCTGTATAGTCAAACGAGAAATCGTGCCTGTATTCCACTGAAATCGTCGCGTAAGGATACACGGTCGAGCCCGTTGCTTGCGCTTGCACTTGGCTTCGCGTCGCTTGATTTCACTAAAATTTAACTCCCAGAAAAAACTTAGGATTTTAAGGGTTAAGCAAAATATTGCAATAATACAAGTATAAATATACGTAGAATCAACCGAAAGGATCGTAAAGTTAGAAATAATCAACATAATCAGTTATGTACTCTCCTTTTTTCTTTTCTACTTTCCCAGTTTATCCCATTGTATTATTGTATTATTCCAATCTTTATTGTCTTTTTTGCTATATCTCTATCTTTCCTGTTGTGTTTTGTATTTACATTTCTTTTATTGTATCTTGACGTGTCTTCAAATAAAAGTCACGTCATTCCGTTATAATATTCAGTTCTTCTGAACAAAGAAGTTAAATATCGCATTTATACTCTGATTTCTATATTCCATCGTTCTCTTGTTGGAGTTTGGCATTTTCTATTATTATCAGTTTAGCGTTTATTATATTTAACAGTTGTTCTTACAGGAACAATCGTTTTTTTATAAAATCATCATTACAAAATATCTAAATCCATTTCATCATAACAAACTAGAAAAATGACAAATATCCAATACAAATTTTATATAGGTTATCTTGTTATACTAATGTATTGTTTGAGTGTGACTGCAGAAACAAAAGTATGTCAAGTCAGTAAAAATCAGTCGACAGAATACCAGGAAACAAAATTACGATTCATTAGCATGGTAAGTTATAAAAACTAAAAATTTATTAATATTAATATATTTTCTCTCGAAAACATATGAAAGATTAACATTATATCGAAACATTCAGTTATTCAGACAAGGCGATCGGATGTTAGATGATATAACAGGACAATTTCAAACAAATGAGAGTTACTATCCGGACAGCGATGGTCTTTTAACTGATGTAAGACTCAACTCACATATTGCAATATGCATTACAGACAATTGTTAATTGGTTTATTGCTGTAATTTTTGAACGTATCAAACGTTGTATACTTTTATTTTATTTTTATAATTTATTTAGAAACGTGTGTATATATATATATATATATATATATATATATATATATATATATATATATATATCTTAATTGTAAATTTTCAAAAGTAACTTCTAAAAATTGGATATCAACATTAATATGTAGCATAGTATATATAACGCAATATATAACAATTCTGCAGCCTCAAATATAAAAAATCTGTTTTCCCACTTTCCTATACTTATATTTATATATTATGATCTTTATAAGAATTAGATTATAATCTTGATGAGATATTATATTATGATCTTTATAAGAATTAAACAAAAAATAAATAAATAAAAAAAATTTTGTATCACATATTATGGAAGAAAATTATCTAAATAAATGAACAATTTGGATAATATGGATTTATTTGGATCTACAGATTACTTGAATTATATGCAAATATTACTCAAATAATTTATATAAATGTGTGTATCAATGACTATTTAGACGGCAATAATCTTTTAATTAAAATAAAATTCGACTTATACCCAGCGAGAAATGACTCGTCGATCGACGAGTCATTTCTCACCGAGTACAAGGTGTCCGGAAATTCACGGAGAAACCGCGGTGTACAGATAGATTAAGTTAAACAAAACAAAAAATTCCTCTATCATTTTGCGAACAATCACATAAAATTTTGAGTTTCATTTTATTAATCAAAGAAGGTTTGTAAATGATCACGCGCCACACAGTAGATGAGCTGTGATAGCGACATTTATCGCTATATACTTGTATATTAAGTCAAATTAAACAAAAAATCCTCTACTATTTTACTAACCACGTAAATATTTAATTATTAATTAAAAAAGATTGACGTACAACTGTACACCAATCTTCTTTAATTAATAACTAAACACTGTACGTGGTTATTTGGAAAATGGTAGAGGACTTTTTTAGTTTGATCTAATATACAAGAATACAGCGGTAGACGTCGCCATCACAACTCATCTACCGTATGGCACGTGATCATTCACGAATCTTCTTTGATTAATAACTCAAAATTTTATATGGTCGTTCACAAAATAATAGAGAAACTTTTTGTTCTGTTTATTTTTTACCTAATCTACTTGTACACTGCAACTTCTCCGTGAGTTACCGGACACCCTGTATATTATAACGTATATTACTAAAGATTATTAACCGTCTTATTGCTATAAACGTTGAAAGTAGCACACGTCATGTATTTACAAGCAATTTCCAAAGACTAGAAATCAGCAATAACATGAGATATATATGACGCGATGGTAACAATAGTACAGCTTTAAACATGTAGTTAAATTCTTATCTTCCGCTATCTCATGTCTGGTGTTCTTAAAAAATCTTGCTTGTCACATATATTATGGTAAAAGTTTAGCCGCGGCGCTAAAATTGCACAAAAATTCTATAAAATTCTATAAAATGAAATGAATTATAAGAAAAATGCTATGAAAAAATAATAAAAGCCACAATAAAAAAACTTATACATTATATTTTTTTTCACTAGTTTATTCTAAACTGATATATCAAACGTTATGTTTCCATTTAAATTCTTCTACTCGTCGATGAAAAAGTTTAATATAATATAAAGTCGTTGAAGATTATTCACAATTTAAAATTTTGCCAAAGCGTTTCAAATATGCAATAATTCGAATTTACTTCTCATGTGAGCATATCACAAATATCCACATTTATATCATCGTTATCGATGCATCCTATATACTTCCTTTGGTTCACAATACTTATATCAATACATAAAGAACGAAGTATATGCAAACATATCAGTGTTAAACGATAAAATCATCACTTCTCTTGTCTTTGTGTTCTCTATTGGAAAACATTGCCCTTTTATTTTCTAATTAGCACATTTTATTAAGAAAGAAATTAGTATCGTATTTGCAGCTTGTTTTCTTTTTTGTTGTCTATCATGATTAATATAATGATAAAGGTTGGCAAGAGAAGAGCCTACGAATTAGGAAAATTCTTGAGGGAAAAATACAATAATTTCCTCGGCGACGTTTATTTTATACATAATGTAGTCGCACGTAGCACGGCATTCATTAGGAACAAGATGACTCTGCAGCTTATTCTCGCTGGGCTTTATCCGCCTATTCACCCTAAACAAAAATGGCATCAGAAGTTAAATTGGCAACCATTCGATATATCATTTGTTTCTTTAAAAAAAGATGCTCTGCTGATGCCGCATTTGTGTAGCAAGTTAGTTATTATCTTCTTTCTGTAAATTACTAAGTATATATTGAGGGATTAGCATCAGATCTTAAGCAAATATAATTAACTTAATTCGAATATAAATTACGATATTTGATTAATTAATCGGACTAAGATGACTTTTAAAATAAAGTCATTTGAATTGTTTTCTTTTGCGGTCTTTAAAACTATACGATAACTATACGATAATTATTTTGCTTGAGAAAAAACGATGCTTCTACTGTGTCTAAAAATGTTATATGTATATTTCGATATGTTATCATAAATTTGATTCTAATGATTATAATTTTAAATATGTAAATTATCTTTTCCAAATGTCTGGAAACTTCTTCTGATTTCAACTTTTCAATAGATTTCATAATGTTTACAAAAGCATAGAAGAAACGCAATCAGCGCAACAGCAAATAAAACAATTGGATGATGTGATACAAACATTTTCGACATATACTAAAAATATGACTAAATTAAAAGATCTCTATAATTTATATCACGTACTCACCACATATGAAACCGTAGGAAGAGGTGTATCAACTAAATTACTTAAAGATGCGGTTCTCTTATATTATAAAATGTGTTCTTTTTCCAAGGTCATGAAAAAAATTAACGGAGGCAAGTTTAAATTAATATCAAACGAACGTTATAAATTATTAAGGAATAATATAAATAATTCAAATAATACAAATGATACAAATTGCCCAATTATTCTAATTATTAAGTTTCTATTAGTTGATTCAGTTACTAAAGATTTATGCAAATAAATATTTAAATCTATATAAATCACTCATGAATGTTGCGCATGTAATTTCCCATATTTTCAAAAAACATTTTTATAACTTTTGACACAGGTACAATGTTATATAGAATAATTCATGATGCTAACGATGTGATCAATCAAGGTTTAGATAGAAGGGTCAACCTCTTTGTCGGAAATGACTTGAATGTAGTTGCTCTCCTTAATGCTTTAGATATATTTGATAACGAAATACCACCGTTTACGACCGGCGTTATTGTAGAACTGTATGAAAAAAATAAACAACATTTTGTAAGGGTAAGACTGAAATCGTTATACCGACAGCAAACACTCATCTCGAATTCCTTGACGTTATGTGAATTATTTTGTCCTATCTGTTTAAGAACGTGAATAATTTATTAATGAATGAAATTATATACTTTTTACAGATATTACGTTATTTTGGTGATGTCCCGCCAGTTCTAGTAAAACAAAAAGTTTTCAACTGCACAGAATTATGCCCGTTCAATAAATTCGTTCAGAAAACTAGAGAAATAACAAATACTGATGATGAACACTGCAATTAAGAATTAATAAAAAATTGACAGTTATCTTTCTTAAAATTTATTCCAAATTTATTCTAAAAACTGTACTTCTCGATATAAATACTTACATAAATTAAATATATATATATATATATAAGTTTTTTTTGGAATTTTTTACGTAAAGTAAATTTTTATTTGAAAAGAATGAATTAATACAAATATTATTTCGTAAAAGAATCGTTGAACAAACTTAGATTTTGCCTGCACCTTATTATATCATTTTTAAAATATATAAATAGGCAAATGAGAGCCAAACGCTGATTTCAAAATGAATATTTTTTAACAATGTTGAGAGAATAATAACGTTTGACAGTGTCAATGCACGTGCCGGATAGATTTTCAAATATTTTGTCAAAACAATAATATTTTATTTATCAATTCTGCATTATTATACTTACAACATTATTATCCTTTCAATATTATTAAAAAATATTCGCTCTATAAGATCAGCGTTTGTCTATTAGTATGTTTTAATAAGTTATATACTTTCGAGAGTCTGTGTATCATAGAAGTTGTGTTTATCGCGCTGGCCGAAACAAAGTATTATCGTTCCAAAACAATTACTTATAAGTGTTGTGTTGCGAAGAATATCGTCGAGGTTTCAGTAGCCGAATTAGTGCGGCGTCCCGCCCGGCAAATAGGAAAATCCAAATTTGATTCTTAGCTGAGACGATATTTTTCGCAACTATAATTAGGAATCAAACTAATATGGGGAATTTCAGGTTAATTAAAGAAATGTATTATATTGATATTTAGAATTGAGATTTAGAATCGATTTAACGTGGAAGGTTGATTCACTACGTACGTTTAAAGACTAAAAAAGACTAATGCGTGCGTTGACTCTGTCAAACATCATTATCCTCTCAACCTTAATGAAAAATTCGCTCTAAAATCAACATTTGACTCTCATTTGCCTATTAATATGTTTTAATAAGTTGTATACTTTTGAAACTTGTGTATATCATAGAAGTTATATTATTTTTGTTTTATTTATATTTTAAAAGATAAAAATAAAAAAACATTGTAAAATATAAATAATATTATAAAAATATATAGTCTTCTCTCGAGCTTGTGAAAGATATTCTAACTTCATATTATTTCAAAGATCATTGTTATTTTTTTATTACTTTTATTCGTTCCAATTTTCTTTCATGTACTAAGATGTTACATTCATAAAACAATAAATTGTATTTTTAATTATTTTTCAATAAACTCTATTTTATCTGTATTAAATTTAATTGATGAAAAAACTGATGAAAGTTACTTGATTCTGCTTTTAATATACCTTTGTAAATGTCTTACATGTTTTAATTTAAATATTAGAATGCAATAATACAAACGCAAGCATTCATAAAATAGATCAAAAAGTTTGTGAAATTATAATTGCTTATCTTCTTTGTCTCTATTTCTCTAGTTTCTCACATATCTTTCTAAAATCTCTATTTTTCCCTCTTCTTTTCCTCGTTTTTTTATCTTTATCTTTGTTTCCTCCTTCTTTCTCTATTTCCTTCATGTTTATATTTCTTTTACTTTTGATGTCTCCAAATAAAAGCGACATCATTCCGTTATAAAGTTCAGTCCTTTCAAACAAAAGTTAGATCTCATATTTACACTCAGCTGTTGTGTTAACGCCTTGTATTTTTTTCTATAAAATGTTCATTACAAAATAATTTGATTTTTCTGTATAGAACCTGAAAAATGGCAGTAATTCAATATTATGTAGTTTACCTTATTATATTAATACATTGTTCGAATGTGCTCCTAGAGGATGAATATTGTATAGAACAGTTTGCAGAACGCCTATGTCAGCCTCAATATGAAATATACAAGGAAACAAGTTTAGAATTAGTTAGCGTGGTGAGATAGGAAAATATTTCTTTAATAACAATATCTTCTCAAAATTATATAAGACTAACGTAGTTATGTCGAAATATTTAGTTATTCAATCGCGGTGACCGATATTTGGAAGAAGCAGAAAGAACATCGTATCGTTATCTGCTTAATGAGTCAGATAAAAGAGTCATGCCTGATCCGGACTTTTACGGTCCTTTAATTAATGTAAGTAGATATTATAACGTTGTTTAAAAGGTTGTTAATCTACTCAATGCTGTAATTATTGGACGTAGCAAAGGTTGTATATTTTTAAAATATTCGCAAGATTATTTATAAAATATTTTTGTATATATTTCAAAAATAAATTTTCTAAAATAATTTCTAAAAAATAGAAATATATATATTATGATATATGTATTACAAAGGTAACAACACTGCGACCTCAAATATAGAAAAACTATCTTTCAGTTTTCTGATATATATATTTTACTTAAGATCCTCGCGTTACATATTATGGAAAAAATTTTGTCACAGCACTAAAATTCCATAAAACCAAAATATTATTAAAAATAATGAAAACAACAATATAGAATATACCTCTTTTTTCCTTTCATTAACTTAGATTATTCTAAATTGCTTTAAACAGACTCTTTATATATATATTTTTTTTGTATATATTTTTGTGCGTATATATATATATATATATATATAAATTTATTTATTTATAATCGTCGGTAAAACAAGTTTAACATATAACATAAAATCATTGAACGTTTACCAAAGCCAAAAATATATCAAAACAATATAAATATGTAATAACTTCAATTTAATTCTCATGTAGGCATGTATCCACTTATTTATTTTTTATCAATAGTATTGAAGCATACTGTACACTGTCTTTTGTTCTTATACAATATTTTCGTCAATTTGTGAAGAACAAAATACAAACAAATACATCCGTGTTAAGCAATAAGCTCGATACTTCTCACACGTCTCAGAGTTCCCTCCGGGAAAAACCTATTTTTATATTTCCTTATTATCACTCTCTAAGGAAGAAATTAAATAGCATAGCTGAAGTTTCTTTCTTTTTCCTTCCGTTATCTCCATAAATAATATTATAATAGATTGGCAAAAGAAGAGCCTACGAATTAGGAAAATTCCTAAGGAAAAGATACGATCGTTTTCTTGGAGACACTTACAATCCAGCAAACGTCTACGCACGTAGCACTCAATCTGCCATAAACAAGATGAGTTTACAATTAGTTCTTGCAGGGCTTTATCCGCCTGTTAATCAGCAAAAATGGAATTCAGATCTAGATTGGCAACCATTCGATATGACATATGCTCATTGGTTAAACGATTCTCTCGTGCAACCCTATATATGCTTTCGGTCAGTAATCCTTTTCTTTCTATAAATCACTAATATGATGTATATATATCAATATATGTATATATTCCGCATCCTAAGTACTTTAATGCTAACATAAGTTTCGATATATGATGTTTTAATCGGACGGAAGAGTAGTTTTTAAAGTGAATTGATTCGTTTTTTGTTTCTTTTACGATCATTAATATCATACAATAATATGTCCGTTCGATATGTACGTTCAGTTGACTAAATCTGCGATGGATAATGATGACCCAAGATGCCTGTTTACGATTAACGACTTATTGACGGTTATCTGTTTTAATATATCTTCCCACAAACAACGTCTAAAATCGCGACACTTGAGAAAACACGTCTCCATAATGCGTTAGAAAATGCTGCATATATCTCATCATCAATTAGATTCTAATTCGTATTTTTTTATAATTCTTATTTTTTAAGTTCGAATTTCCGTAAATTATCACTTGAAAAACATCGAAAAGTTTTTTTTTCATTTCAACTTTTTAACAGATTTTATCCAGTATCAGTACGGCAACAGTATGAAAAAGAAAAACAATTTTTGCAAAATAAAATAAGCATTTTTAATGAAACAATGGTTACATTGTCTGAATATACAAAAAAAAATATTACCTCTATAGACGACCTTATCAATTTATATCGTTTATTTAATGTATATTTATCCTTGGGAAAAAGTTTACCACATTGGGCAGAAAAGATGATGCAACCACAGGGTGAGCTTTACCGAGCGTCTATTTTGGCTCATATGATAGGTTCTTATCCTATTCATCTTAATGGAGGCAAGTGTAGATCAAAGTTATACAAACGTTAAGAATTAATTAAATACTAAAAAATAATGTAACTTTCTTAACGATTATTCTAGTCATTAAAAAGTTTCTATTAATTATCTCATTTACTAAAAATTTATGTAAACAATTTATATATCAATTAATATGAATCGTTTGTGAATATTGTGCGAGCAATCATCTAGCATCGTAAAATATTTCTATAATTATATTGGCAGGTACAATATTATACAAAGTACTTAAAGACATGAAAGCGAAGATGAATCAAAAGTTAACAGATAAAAAGATCAATCTCTTTTCTGGAAATGGCTTAAATGTGGCTGCAGTTCTTTATGCTCTAAAGTTATTCAATGACACAATGCCTCAATATACCAGCAGCGTTATTATAGAATTGCATAAAAAGGACGGCAATTATTTCGTTCAGGTAAAAGTAAAATTGTTTTTATAGCAGCAGTAGTATGTAAATTTCAAATTTCTATCAATCTCTGATGTTATATAAATTACTTTGTTTTAACTTTTGTAAAACACGAATAACTTATTAGCGATTTGAATTACTTTTTACAGATACTATATTATTTAGGTATTCCACCAGTTCTAGTAAAAAAAACACTTCACAAGTGTTCTACGTTATGTCCGTTTGATATGTACGTTCAGTTGACTAAATCTGCAACGATGACTGATGATGATCCAAATTGCCCGATTGATGATTAACAGTTATCTTTCTTAATATATCTTCCCGCACAACACAACGTCTAAAATCGGGACACTTGAGAAAACATGTCTCCATAATGCGTTAGAAAATGCTGCATATATCTTATCATCAATTAAATTCTAATTCGTATTTTTTTTTTATAATTCTTATTTTTTAAGTTCAAATTTTTGTAAATTATCACTTGAAAAACATCTGAAAGTTTCTTTTCATCTCAACTTTTTAATAGATTATATCCAGAATCAATACGGCAAAACAGTATGCAAAAGACGTCTTAAAGATGTCTTAAAAATATCTTATATTCCACCGTCTTGAAAATGTCGTTTAGAAGTCTTATCTTCCGATTTTAGACGTATTTTATTCCAAATCTGTCTTAAAAACTGTATCTCGATATAAATATACAAATTTTAATAAATGCGAGCTTTTTATAAAATATAATTGATGTAAAGTAAATTTTTATTCAAGAAGAAAGAAAATACTAATTATGCTAAAACAGGAGTCACCATCTGATTTTAATTCAATTTTAATTATTTTGATATATGTTATCAAAGTCATCATTCTAAGTAAAGTAAAGTGAAGGATTTATCCAGCGCTCATTGTTTGTTACAAAGTTATTAACAAAAAAAATGTGAAAGATTATGCGCCTATATACAAATTTTCATTCAATTAACGTATAAAAACATTTTTTTTATATTATAACAAAATATTTTATCTATTTTCAATGTTGTAAGGAATAAATAATATATATGTTTATATATATATAGAATATATACATCAGAGTAGCCAATGTAAAGTATGACAATCCAAATCTCTAAAAATATTTTTCGTATCGAAAAGTTGTACATGAAAAAGTTTTATGTATTCGAAGAGTCTTTCTATATAAATATAAATAAAACGATATAAATAAACTATATAAATAAAAATTCATCTCTGTTCCATAACCCATTGGGGACCACTGGGATACATGTCTCCCAACCATCATACATAAAGTGGTCCCCAAAAGGTTAAAGAGGGCGGAAGATAACTTCATAATTTCAAATTGAATTTCCTATAAAATGTTACATATTTGAATTCTACGGGAAAAAACAAAACTTTATCTGGAATATTTCTTTGAAAAATACTTCTATTAAAAGTTACAAACATTTAAACTTTAAAGTAAAGTGCATTTAAACTAATGTTATAAAACTATAAATTCAATAAAAGACTTCATAGTTCTTCTATTTTATTACTTTATTAAGTGTTTGAACTTGGTTAAAAACGAATAACAACGTTAGCACATGTTTCTGATATGACAAATATTTTTAGAGTTTTTAAGTTGTCACACTTTACGTGGGCCATCCTGCATATATAATGTTGCAAATATCTTATCGCCAATTAAACTCTAATTCTTATTTCAAGTTCTAATTCTTATTTTAAGTTCAGTTTTATGTAAATTATCTTTTGAAAATCTCTGAAAGTGTCTATTTTTATCTTAATAGATTTTGTTAAAACATTCAGCAAACAGGTTTATTGAGAGAGAAGAAGAAAATAAAATATTTTAGTAAAACAATAACAACATTGTCTGAATATACAGAGATAAATATAATCTCTGTGTAACAGAACTTACTAATTTATATCATTTATTTACTATAAGTCACATCTAAATTTCTAACATTCCTATTATCTCCTGAACTATTAAAAATATTGAAATGCGGTTTTCATTTAGATAAACTAGATGACTTTCAATTTGCAGAATTATAGTTTTTTGTTTGTAGAGATTCTGACTCCAATTTTAATTTTTTAAATAGATCTATATCTATCTCAGTCTCTTTCTTCCTCCCTCTCCTCCTCTCTCCTTCCCCTTAAAAATTAACACATCTTTTGTCTCTGTGTTCTCTATTAGAAAACTCTATTTTTCTATTTTCTAATTGCTACATCTTAATAAAGAAAAATAAGGAAGAAATCAAGACATAATTGCAGTTTTTCTACTTTTTTTCATAGTCTCCATAACTAATACTATAAAAAGGATTGACATGAAAAGAACCTACGAATTAAGGAAATTCCTGAAGCAAAGATATAATAGTTTTCTAGGAGATATCTATTATTTATTAAATATATCTGCGCGCATAGCAGGAAAACAGCCAGAACCAAAATGAGTCTGCAACAAATTCTTAATGGGCTTTATCCACTTGTTGACTTCCGTCAAAAATGGCATTCAGAGTTATTTCGACAACCATTCGATATGACATTTGCTCCTTGGAAATAAAGTGGTCTGCTGTTGCCTTTCTTGTGTCGCCGGTTAGTCATCCTTTTCTTTCTGTAAATCACCAACGATATGTCAAGTATATCGCATCAGTTCTTAAGCACTTTAATGCGAAATTTCAATACTTGATTAATTAGTCAAATATTAAAGCAAGAAAAATTTTTTTAATGTATATACGGAGACATATTGTCTCAGAACAGTCTACGAAGTGCTCGTAGTAATATAGAGCGATGAGATGAACATAAAAGTCCCATATTGTTTTGCGATATTTGCAATAAATCTCGAAATATTAATTAAAGAAGATTAATGAATGATCACGCATTTAATATTTTTGGTAATATTTTATGGTTTAAATATGTTTAATATTTAATGATAGATAAGCTGTAGTAACAATGTGTGCTGTCGTGTGCTTGTATATTAGGTCAAACTGAATCAAAAAGTCCTTTATCATTTTGCAAATAACTACGTAGATTTTTAATTATTAATAAAAGAAAATTGTTACATGATTGTGCGCAGTAATGCACAAATCTTTTTTAATTAATAAATAAAAATCCATGTAGTTACTTGCAAAATGGACTTTTGTTCAGTTTGACCTAACAAATATACTACAGCAGACAACGTTATATCTTTGCTTCAGGAATTTCCTTAATTCGTAAGTTCTTTTCATGTCAATCCTTTTTATAGTATTAGTTATGGAGGCAATGAAAAAAAGAAGAAAAACTGCAATTATGTCTTAATTTCTTCATATTTTTCCTTATTAAGATGTAGAAATTAGAAAATAGAAAGATAGAGTTTTCTAGTAGAGAACGCAGAGACAAAAGATGTGTCAATTTTTAAAGGGAGGGCGAGAGAAAAAGGAAGGGATGCAGAGAGGAGAAGAGAGAGAGAGAGAGAGAGAGAGAGAGAGAGAGAGGAAGAAAGAGACAGATATAGATCTATTTAAAAAATCAAAATTAGAGTCAGAATCTCTGCAAACAAAAAACTGCAATTACAGTTAATCTACCATATTGCGCACGCGCGTGTGTGTGTATGTGTATGCATGTGTATGTGTATGCATGTGTATATGTTATCATTCACTAATCTTCTTTAATTAATACTTCATGATTTATTGCGAACATAACAAAATGGCATGGAACTTTTATAAACTTTGTTCACCTCAATCCGCTTTATGTCTCCAGAAACACTTCATAGACTGCTCTGAGACACCCTGTATATATATAAATATTTTCTTTTTTCTTACGATTTTCAAAGTTGTATAGTAAAGATTTCACTTGGGGAAAACCACGTTTGCACTATATATTTAAAAAATGTTGCACATATTTTATATATATCATCAGTTATATTCTAATTCTTATTTTTAAATTTTAATCTTAATAAATAATCTTTTGAAAATATCTAAAAGATTGGTTTTGTCCGAATTTCTTAAGGAGATGTCAAAATGGAACATAAATGTCGATAACGTAGAGACTATTGTCACTAACATAATCATATTATTCTTTTCGTATTTTGTTATGTACATAAATTTTATATATATAAATGTGTATTTTGTTTTACCATGCTAAAAAACATAACTACACATATATAGAAATCTTTCTGCAAACTTTTCATATACTTTTAAACCCGTATACTCAGTTGTAAAGATACAGAAATGTACCTTAAAATTTTCATTAGTGGAGCAAATATACGTGCAGCACGTACAAGCTACAGAACTTTTGTATCAATTAAATATTTACGCGAACTGACAGCTCGATAAATCAATTTAAAAAATTTTTGTCCGTTTTGTCACATATATTAAGCAATGTTCAAATCTTTTCATTATTGCACGTACTTTCAGTGTGTGTTTCAAAAATATTTGTAATTCTGTGCAACCAATATGACATAAATCTTACAGAAAAAAGTTAGTTATCTTAATATTTATAATATTATGGGTCAAATTTTCTAGTATGGAATCCCCTTAATAGATATCGCAAAATTAACAAGCAACTTCTAGAGACACAAACTATACATATACTAATTTAATGGTACAACGAGTACATTGTCTCTCTAAATACAGTAAAAAATATTATCACTTTAACAGACATCACTAGTTAATATCGTTTATTTGCTACATATTCAACCATGGGAAAAAGTTTACTATCTTGAGCGGAAAAGTTCACTCGCCCAGAAGATCAGCTCTACCAGGAGATTATCTTGGCTACGTTCTCTCTCCTAATGATCTCGATAAAAATAGACGATAATTAACAGATGTATGTATATAAGTATAAATCGTTAAGTTATCTAATTATTAAAAATTACTGCATATTAATGTCCAATTACTATAACTCATAAAGTTTCTTTGATGTTTCCATTACTAAAAATTTAGCGAACAATTTGTATTTATGTCAACACATGAATTACTTACAAATGTTACGCGAGTAATCGCCTGGTTTCGTAAAATATTTCCATAATTCTTAATGAATATCATGCTTTACTAGAGAATACTTTAAAACATGAAGAAGATGAGATTGATGAATCATTACCAGATATGAGATCAATCTCTTTTCCAGACATGATTTAAATGTGATTGCATAATCCTTCATATTCTACAATTATTCAGTAACATAATATCTGAATATACTAACGATGTTATTATAAAACTAATATAGAATTACCTGAAGTAGACGGCAAATATTTTGCCCACGTAAGAGCGAAATCGTTTTAACAGCAGCATACATTAATTTCAAATTCCTTACGATCTCTGTTGTTACATGAATTAATTTGTTATTTTCTTTCGGATAACTTATTAACAAATTATATCACTTATTTTTTATTGATGTTATGACATTTAGATATCTCACTTCTAATAAAACAAAAATCTTGTCGAGTGTAATAAATTATATCTGTTAATACATATTTTTAAGTAACTAAATCTACAGATTATGATAATCCACAGTGTCCACTTGACGATTAACGATTAGCGATTAACTTTCTTAAGATTTATTCTACATTCGTTGGAGAAACTGTAAATATGAATATAAATATTCTCTAAATATAAATACTCATGTTTAATTGCTAGCAAATGTTTAAAGTTTTTTTATAAAATTATTGACAAAATAAAATTTTATTATAAAGAACTTGTGTGTGTATGGGCGGCATATATGAAAATTTCTTGTAATCCACATATACATTTTAATTCTAACGTTTGACTTGAGGAACAAAAAATTTGAACATGCTTTTGTATTTCATTCATACTGATACTTTTAGTCTTTTATGTATATTTCGGAAATTAAAAAGATATAATAAACTACGTCGAATATTGTATTAATGACGTATTGTTAACGTTAGAGACGTCATTAATGTATCATTAAAATATGCAATGATATTCAATAAGGTATAACGTTTTCTAATATGTAGCACTTTAACGCGTTGTATCAACATCAATAAATAACTTTGACACTACATATTTGTAAAACATTTTTGCTATATTCGAAGAGAGATCATACATCCGGTAAATATTTTTGAAATATTTTTAAAATATTAAGCGAGTACGCGCGCGTTTAAAAGGTCAATATTTTAAGATGTTGATCTAATGTTCTTTGTTTACTAAAATTATATTCGGTATTTGAGTAGATGTTTCAAATTAATTAGTGCTGTTCGAAACAACACATCTGTTATTCTCATTTCTACTTCTTTCCGCGTGCCACGTTAACATCGACAATTCAATAAACATTTTTTTTTCGATAATTTTTTACCTATTTTGAATTCATTATTCAATTTAGGAAGTTTTACTAAATTCTCTTTTTCATATATCTTTATCATATCTTCATATATCTTCATATATTTCATATATCTTTATTAATAGTTATATATTTTAGTTAAATATTACAATAGGATAATACAACATTCGCGTAAGACCAAAAGATCAAAAGATTTGTGATATTATCTTATTCCAATCTTTCCATGCTTTCTTCTCTCTCTTCTTTCTCGTCTTATCTCTGCAATCATTTCCGTGTCTTGTCTTTCATGTTTACAAATATTTGTTTTTTTTGTTTTTTTCTAGTCTACTCACGCTTCGATAAGTCTCTAAATAAAAGCCGTATTATTCTGTTATAACGTTCAGTTTTTCCAATTAAAGATTGGACTTAGCATCTACTCTTTCTCTCTTGCAAATTTTGACTCGCACGTACATTTCATGGAAGTTCAATGCTGTATGACATTAACAATTTAGCTTATTATAATTAAGAGTTTATTATAATTAACCTCATTGTGCTTTTTTTCGTATAAAATTATTATTGAAAAATATATAAAATTAATTTGCAACGATTAATTAATCAGCTCAGAAAAATAAATTAATCAGCTCGGAAAATGGCCAATGCTCAATCTTTTGTGGGTTATTTCATCATGCTGATATTTTATCTTTATATATTCACAATACAAGAAACTGCTGCTTTCTCAGAAAAAACAAGAGCCAACTATGAAGTAAATGTCGAGAACACAAATTTACGGCTCGTTAGCATGGTAAGATGAAAATTGTGTGTGTGTGTGCGTGTGTGCGTGCGTGTGTGCGTGCATGCGTGTGTGCGTGCGTGCGTGCGTGCGTGCGTGCGTGCGTGCGTGTG
>NW_022639514.1:1208622-1226122 GCF_010583005.1 Odontomachus brunneus | reverse complement strand
AATAATCTTATGCCACACGAATATACATTTTATATATATCTTTCGATAGCAATTACTAAAATTATCATAAAAATATACAATATTCTATTAAAAAAGTTTATTAAATATAACAAAAGAAGCATGGTATGCTTCAATCGGTCTGTTCTCTCCCCTTCTCTCCCCCCCCCCTCTCTCTCTCTCTTTCTCTCAATGAATCTTCTTCTTTATTAAACACACAAATCAGATTATCCAACCATAAAATCTAAATAATTATATAAAAACGCGTCATGCGCTAAACTGTTTCTTTAACTGTTAATATTAATTTTTTAACTTTCAAATTTCGTATTTTCGAGAATGAATTCACGAAAACAAAATCAATCTACAAGTTCGACTTATTTTTATATGTAAAGTCATTCCTTATATGTACTTTTGCACCATTCTTGTAGAGAATTGAATCCAATACTTTATTTCGTTTTTTTTGTAACATTTTTTGTAAAGACATCAAGGATAAAATATAGAGAAACACATCTATATTAACCCGTAACAGATACCATGAGATCCCAGGGACCCTCACTAATTTTATTTTCGTGATAATTTCTAAATTATCCACTGTATGGCGCTAATATCTTCAATATCTTTCAAGTAACAGTTTTCAGTGTGACAGAAGAAAAGATCATCGAGTTATTTGTAGCTGTAAATTATATGCATTTGTTTTGCGTCTGGGATCATAGTGACCTCATTGTACCGTTAACATTACTTTTATGAAAATAATTTTCTTAATCTTCACGTAAAAGAGTAAAAGCTCTTGCCTTTCAGTTAGTAGAACTTGAACTTAAGAGATGTCTTACAACTCAATATATTCATAAGCCATTGCGTTTAATAATCTCATCTATTTTAAAAATTGAAGAAACTGAAAGATCTAAAATTATTTTACCATCCAGAGTAAGATGTAATAAATGTCCTAGAAGTAAAGATATGAAGTCCAAAAAAATATATGTTAGATGCAATGAACCAGTATGCATCAAATGTGCAAGCACTATCTGTAACGATTGCATCTAAAAACCCTCTAAGATTTTAATATTGTATTTAATTTAACAATACTTGTTTATATCTTTTATATAATCTATAATTTGTAGACTTAGATTAAAACATAATTTTTTTCTTTTTCCGATTATTTGTCTTTCAGTGTATTTTATTTCAATACTGTCCACATTGTATTTATTTTATAATCAGTTAACGTTTTCTTTTAGATTACTGAAAAACTGAGACTGTTATTATATATGTCTAGTTATAATATAATATTCGTAAAGTATTATTTTCGAACTATAAAGCGTTTTTCTTTCTACTTTTTACTATCATGTTAAAAATGGTAAAAATTTATTGGGGTCCGCCGGACCTCATTGTACTTATAACTTGACTAAAAAAAAGGCATGGTACCTGTTACGGGTTAACGATAACATCGATATTTTCCTCATCCTTGAGTTTTTCATAGAAAATGTTACTCCTTGATTTTCAAATCTCTCTCTTCTACAAAAAAGAAACTAATAATATAACCGCCATTTTTTCTCGTTTTCTATCCTCATATTATTACAAAGGCTGGCAAGGAAAGAGCGTTTCAATTTGGACAGATGCTAAAAAAAACTTACGGTCGTTTCCTCGGAGATATATATTACCCACCAAATGTTTACGCACGTAGCTCGGCAATCCCCAGGACCAAGATGACTCTGCAATTAATACTCGCGGCACTTTACCCGTCTGTTAAAAGTAAAAAATTGAATGCGAAGTTGGGTTGGCAGCCAGTAGACATGATATACACCCGTGTGTCTGAAGATGGTTTAATATTTCCATACCACTGTAAAGAGTAAGTGATCTGATTTTTTTTCTACAAATCAATAACGATAAGTGGTATATGTTTTATCTCATTTCTTCGGTATATTGTAACGGCGTATTGTAAATATTAGATGAATATAAAATATTTGTCATTTTTATACTAAATTCTCGTAAGAAGTTTGGATATTGAAAAGAAAATATAAAGTTTGCACTAGATGTATAAAAAAATATCGAGTCAATGTTGTTAATTTTATTCATAAAAATTATTAATCCTACGAAATCTAATAATTTAATTTTCGATTTTATTTGACTAACACGACAAACTTCTTGCACTAATCTAATTGCGACGTTTAATCGATTGATCAGTTGCTCGAATAGAAATCAATTTTAATATAAATTCATTTGAATCTTCCGTCGCTTTTTCAATATAAATTCGCTTCTCATTATATGCTTAAACATCTTGAACAAATCTTATCGCATTATTTGTAATATAACTATCACTTTCGTAAATTTGTATTATATAAATTGATGTTTCGAAACATCGTAGAATTTTTATTCTTTTTAATTTCTGTTTTGATAGATATGAGCAAGCTTACGTTAACATACTAAAAAGTAACGAAGTGAAAATAAAAAATAATTTTGGTAATCTGATGGAAGATTTGTCAGAACATGTAGGAAGAAATATTACTAGTCTTTTCGACCTCTATGTTTTATATAATATTTTCCTCATACAATTATCCATGAACCTAACTTTGCCTGACTGGTCACGCGATATATTTCCACGCGGCAAACTTCAGGATGCCAGTCTTTTCCAATTGAAATTGTACAACTACAATGACGAGCTTATTAAACTTAATGGGGGTAAGTTTAAATCAAAAGCATATATATCTTACGAATTATCTAATTACTTAAGAAAATACCAGTGTTTATACAGTCAAATATAAATCTATAATTTATATATAATGCAAAAGTTAAATTAACAATATGTAACAGAAATTTTGGAAATTTTTACCGTATTTCGAGATATTTAATTGTAAAACTGTATTGCGCAAGCATTTGTGCAGTCTCTTTAACAGAACAAATTTTTTTCTAATTTGATACTTTTATAAAATAAAATTTTGAAAAACACGTCATAATAAAATAAGTGTTGTAAGAGTGAAATTAATATTTAAGCATATTTTAGTAAAATATCATTTACCGTTAGGTTGAAGAGGAATTTAGATTTGTCGATAAAAATGTTCGTGAAATTGACAATACAGCGTGTTTGAAAAGTCCCAGCATGGTCTAATTTGTCGAAAAGAAAGCACCTAAAAATAAAGTTTTAAACAAAGGTATAATAATGCTATCGGCTTGACTTTGCAGTGAACGCGCTAAAAAAGAGTATTAAGATGAGGTTGTTGGAAAATGAATATTTTTTTTAAATATATCATACTTTCATATCATGTATTCTGAAAAATATCAAGATAAAATATAGAATATTTCAAAAAGTATTCATTTTTCAATAATTTTATCCTATCTTTTATATGCATAATGACTTCAAGAAATGGTTTATGTTAAAAAAACCATATGATTTCGTATTTTTAAGAAATTCAAACTGATCTTGAATATTTTATTTTCTTTGCGCGTTTACCACAAATCAATAGCATTATCATACATTCTATATTGAAATCCTAAAACTTTGGTTTAAATTTTACTTTTTAATGTTTTCTTCCTAAAAAATTAGACCGTTCCATGCGTTTTCTAACATTCTGTATAACATATAATATATGATATTACACTCTATATAACGTAACATATGTAATAAACTAGCGTTAAATCTGAAATAACCTCATAATATCACACACACATACTCACACACACACACACACACACACACACACACACATTTCTATGATTATTTTTATATTTATTATTCATTTTAACATAACATCTATGCATTTCCAAAAAATTCAAATTAAATGAAATTCATCATTTATCAAATACAATAACAAATATATCTTTTATATATATATATATATATATATATATATATATATATATATATATATATATATTTCTCTTTTCTAACACTTGATATTTACATTGGAACGAATGTCTTATAATTTTTATTTTAGCACTTTTAAAATAAAAAAACGATAATATATTTTGTAATTTATGAATGTCTCATCCCACTAATATTATTGCAGAATTATTTCTTTAGTGATTCTAAACTATTTTATTGATAAAGTACTGATTGACAATAGAATATCGCTAGGAGTTCCTCAAAAAATCATTTTCTGCACGATCATACCAATTACGAAAATTTAAATTAATTATCCCAACAATTTAAGATTTAACCAAATAAAAATACTACAATTATAGTATGAACTACTTAAGAATATTATACCAATAAATATCTTTACAAAATACACACGTGTAATCCTTTTTAGGTGTATTATTGTATAAAATAATCCAGGACATGATTGGAATAATGAATGGAACTTTAGCAAATAGAAAAATCAATATCATTTGCGGACATGACGTAAACGTAGTGGCTATGCTTTACGTTCTGGGTATATACGATAACAGTTTTCCAGCGTTTACCAGCAGCGTCATCATGGAACTACGAGAAAAGGACGGCAAATATTTTGTCCGAGTAAGTGTCAAATCGTTGTAATACTATCACATCTCGAATCTCCCGCAATCGCTAATGTCACACGTGACATCTTATCTGCTCTTGTTTGCCCGAGCACGGTAACGCGATCAACAATGGCTAATAGTAAGGAATCATTTTGCAGGTGCTACGTTACTTAGGTATACCGTCATCTTTAATAGAAGTAAAAATTCCCGAGTGCGATCCGCTTTGCCCGTTCGAGAAATTCGTTCGTCTGAGATTATCGATGACTGCTGTACGCGAAGACCCAAACTGTCCGCTGTCGATTCCTTTGTTCTAAGGACGATCTGTATAGTCGCGAATGAGAATTATTATTCACGCTATGCAGCGACGATTTGTTTTGTGTTTTACGAGAGCTGCTCCAAGCTACCAGCACGTAGTTCAGAGTTTCGCCCCGTAAGTTTGTGTAATCTTTTTAACCGGCCGTTATATTACGATGGTGCTATCTGGCGACGGCGCGTTTCGTTACGTTTCCTCATTATACGCGATATCGTGGCGTTGAAAACTAGATGCCCATACGCGCGATCGCGGAAAGTTAAGTTCGTTAAGTATGCCCGTAGTCGTGTCTTATCGAGGACACGGAGCTCAGATCCTCCGCCTACCGTGCCGCGGCATAACAATTACCCTATTATTTCGCACACACCACCGCCGGCAATTCGTTGGGCCTATACGCCGCGCATTTCCGTTTCGAGATACACCTCTGACTTCCATTAAGGGTAAATCTTTTCGGTCGTTGCGTAAGCTGATATCAGCGTTCAGGTTTAATCCTGCCATTCGGTGTTATCAACACTCGCGTCAACGTCGACGGACATTACCTGAAATATATCCGTCGTTTGTGCTCTTTTCCACAGAGTGCTTCATCTGTTAGGATAATCTGATTATTGTAAATTATTTCGTTGCAATTAAGGCTCAATGACGAGGATACATTATGTAATATCGACAGACGATTTCTGTAAAATGTAGGAACTACAGCAAATAATATCTTGTGCGAGCGCAGAATTAGAGAGATTGTTCTTTGAATTTTTAAAATTATCACAGAACTCGTCGCTGGAAGAATAGGAGGCTTCAGCTATTCTAAAGACGAACTTCGTCTCCCTTTTTCCCTTTTCTTTCGTGCCGGACCATCCTTTTCTATTATCCCTTTTTCTCCTGTAATCCTTCCCTCGCTCCTTCGGGATAAACTCTTGAAATTTCCGAGAGTTGCCCGGATGAGAAGAACCAGTTCCGCACTCCTAATTCTGCGGAATTAAACTCGCGAAATCGTTCTAATTGCGGACACAGAGTGCCGGGGCACTTACATCGAATCCTAGCTAGTTGTATTGCATTTTCCTGATGTAACATTACGATCGAATTAATCACTACAATTGATCGTCAACAAGTAGTTGTTGGATTATACTTAAACCGGAAAACGCGCTAATCTGTTAATCAATTAATTTAATCAATTAATTTACAACCGATGGAAAAAGCACTTTTTTAACAAATATAAACTTCTTTTAAAAATCTCAAAAATCCTAAAAAGCATGAAAAAGTGTTGACTCAATACTCCTATATACTTTCAATCCTAACCTAATATCCTAATGATATTAATCGTTAAATCGACAATAAATTAATTGTTAAATCGACGATAAAGTAATTGTTAAATCGACGACAAATTGACGCGGAAACCTGATTGATTGAATCAACAATTATACACGTTTAGAGACATTTTGTATTTATATTGAAATATCTCTCTCTCAACTCATGTAAAAAGTTTTAATATACTTGCGTTAATTTAACATTTTTTTTTTATTACTCTGTATTCATATTCACCATGTCTAAGTATTAAAATAGCATAATTTGAAGTAACACAATTTTTTATGTGACATGTATATTCTTAATGACATATTTTGCATATAAAGTGTAGATAAATTATATTATGTGTTAATATATTATATTTGCGTTAAATTTATATAATTAACACAAAAATTAAAGTGCATAAATTAAAGTAAATGTATAAATGTAAATTATGTGTTAAATTTAACACCAATTTTTTTACAATATATCTATTTTTATTATTTATCTCTATACAGTTATATGTAGGAAATTACCTATCTAATTTGTTTTCTTTGCACTGACTTCTAATATCGTTAGAATATTAAAATAGAATTATAGGTACATTATAGGAATATTGAGTCAACAAAATTTCATAGTTTTTAGAACTTTTGACGTTTCCAAAGACTATTTTTGTTTACAATCTTTTTTTATTTAATACTTTTTAATTATTTATAAAATGTTTGTTTCTAAAATCGGGTAAAAGACATTTTTTTTTTAATTTGGTTAAAAATAAAAGCTTTGTTTTGTATGTCTAGATATGTTCTCAGATCTCCAAAAAATAATGCACACAGAGAAATATCATTCTCTCTACTGCTAAAAGAAGTGATTACTCGGTTTATCTTCCTTTTTTAAATAATGGTTATCTTCAATAAAAAATATTTTCTTATTAATCGTCTTAAAATATATTCATCACAAATTTTAGAAAAAGCTCATTATCATGTACTCAAAAGAAAAATTTGTCTTTACAAGAATATTGAAAAACTATCGCAGAAAAGATTAGTTCGTCTTTACAGTAAATAATTCAAATTTTTGTTTTGGTTTCATATTCTTGATTGAAATACTAAACCTGCTAAAATTTAGAATAAATTTTGGGTAAATTTGATACTAATAATGAATTTATAATAGATTTCCGGGTGTATATAAACTTATGAAATACTTATGAAATACTTTAGACAACGAATATTTACCCGATTGCAGTATATATATTTTTGTGTGTAAAACTCAATTTCCTAGACTCAATTTCCTCAAGTTACCTAGACAAATCCGATTATGATATTGATCTAAGTATTATATAGATAACATACATAGATGATAAGTTATAAAAAGTTTCATCTCAATATCTCCAACGAGTTCTCGAGTTATAAGATAACATACAAACGAACACGCATACAATACGAACTGAGAATTTTCTTTCTTTGAAATCAATTCAAATACGTTATTTTATGTATGCACCTATACGTTAATGCAAAATATTTTTGAAAAAATGTAGTTATTTTTCCAGATTGTCGAGTTAATTTTCAGTTATTGATATGAACTTCTATTATATCCGACGGTGAAATTGGTGCGAAATTTTGATAGCTTGCACTCGCGAATTTCATTTCACGCATTTCCGGATTTTGATGTCAGGCATTTGCGGACTTTTAGTACCAGACGATCGAATCGTGGACGGAAAAGTGTAGTAGCTGGCAAAATGTTCGCAATGGAGAAGTATTCTGAGGCCACAGAAGAGACCAGCTACAGTTCTTTTTAACTACAGTTTCTCTATACTTGTCCTCTCTCTCTTTCTGCCCCTACTCCCCCACTCCCCCTCCCCCTCTCTCTCCCCCACTCTCTCTCACTCCTTCCACTTTCTCGCTTCCTTTGAAACAGAAAAAAAATACGTGGTTCTCTTTTCTTCTTCAAATATGATGAATCTGTAAAAGTACTGAATAGAGCTAAATAGAGCGTATCTTAAGTTCCCAGAAACAGAAACGCAAAATTTCGGCAAACGCCGAAAAGACCGTCGTGCGAAACTTGGCTCCAAAATGCGCGCGATTTAATTGAACATTCATAATAATTTGTCTGTACAAGAGAGTGCTAACTGAAACTCTATGGTAGCGTTGCATGCGCGATTCGTCGGCAGCAAGGAATTAGCACGAGCCGTCGGGTAGACAATAAGGAATTAATTATAATTAACTGCCATTCACAAAAGTTCGCCCGCGAACAATTTTGTGGTCGCGCTGTACCGGTTATAATGAACTCACCTAGCAGCTCCTATCATTTACATATTCTTACATTCAAACTAGGTTTTCGTTTGGCTGCTGCGTTAGTTCGCGCGACAACCCTGAGAAACTTCTTTAAATTATGCTCTTTGGAATATACATACCTTTGGTAAAACGGAATGTAACATCTGCCAAAAGCTTTTCGCTGGCTCCAAAGAAATGGATTGTTGCAATGTCATCAAAATATAACTTTTCAACTAATTCTGCTCATTACATTTTTTACTTAACAAAGATCACATGTTTGTATATAGAATACCCAAACGTTTCCTTTTCTCTTTTTTTATTTAACTGTATGATATTCTTTTATGTTAATCGATTTGAAAGGATTTCGCTGGCAATAAATTCGATGGACCCAGAAAAAAATTATTATATATAACTATACAAAATTATATATAGTTACATATGTAAGTTGTATATGAATTTTGTCTTTAGACGTCGTACATATATAATCATATATCACTATACAAAAAAAATAATGTTAAATGGAAAAAAGAAGAAAAGTAATTTCATTAAATTAAACTTCGACATGTGCTGCCAGAAACATAACCATTTACTTCAATTTGTATAACAATTTTTTCTTTCATTGTGGACGCAATTACGCAAGATTATGTTTGGCTATATATGGACAGAATTCATATACATCTTTTTTTTCTCGGGGAGTTTTTTATGTACCATTTACTTATAATGTAATGTGCTGTTATATGATAGTACAGTACTGAGCATTTGTGCAATCAAAAAGATTTAACAATAATAATATGGTTCTAAGTGAACGTATTAAGCTAATGTGAATTAGTATTGCATCTTAGCTTCGATTAACGAGTACGGAACTGGTGCACTTTTTTCTGACCGATATCCCCGTATGTATCGTCGTCCATGTCGCAGCTTTTCTTCATTTAAAGAAGTAGCGCTAGCCATGTGGTCTCCGTATTTACGACTTCGTCCTACAATGATGCTTGCCATGCTGCCCTATCATGTTAATCAACGTCGCGCGAAACCTCGTAAAACCATGGCGATGTTAGATGTTATTAAAAAAGAAGAAAAAGCTAACAAAAGCGAAAACAGAGGTTCAAAAAAATTAATTTACACCAACTTCGAGCACGTAACGTTGAAAAAAAATTTCCGCAAACTTTGGATAAATAATTTTTTTAACAGAACCAATTTTTCTCACAAATTTCTATAGAAATCGCTCAGCGCTCACCGGCTGAGTTCACGAACCTTAATCCTTAATACGTATAGAAGCTGTCTTCGCAAGATCTTGCAGTATGTACTTTTTTTCACGACTTTCCCGGTTCCTTCGATCAGATGCTTTTCCTATTTTCCAGGTGACATTTTTTTAAAGAGATTTCCATAAAATGATGATTCGTCTTCCGGAGATCGTTGCCTCCCGATTTGAGTTCTCCGGAACTCACATATTTTGTATCATGTATTTAAAAATTTCAAAAATTAGCGTTCGCTACACCATGCATATATACGTACATATTGAGAAATGTAAGTGCATAACATACGTACATGTGTGTGCGCGCGTGCACACACACACACACACACACATACATCTGGTTGACATTCATTCGGTAGTGCATTATCAGTTCGCTTCGCGCTCATAGGAAACCGCAATTTCCACAAATTACACGGATGAAAACTGACTCTTGCGACTGTACACCGCCGGCTACAGCGCAGTGGAATTCATGGGTCGCGGGTTATGCCGCATTCGGTGGTATGTAGTAATTAGCAACATTGCTCTCAGATCTCGTAGATGGGAGGATCAGGGAAGGGTCGAGGGAACGGCAGGAGGGGACGAGAGGGGGGCGGGAGGGGCGAGGGGGAGAGAGTGTGGAGGCTGGCGAATCCACCGCCACAGATTTCATTCGAAGGAATAGAACGCACAGCGGCGAGATATTATCTTGCCTGTTGTGCCGGGGCTATGACGTTTAATGATCGGATGCGTCGAAACTCGAAACCGCCGGAAATTGCGACAAAAATTCTGCAAACGCTTTCGTCTGACGAATTGTTGAATCCTCGGAGGCTGGAAGCTCGAAATCTCGTGGAATTCACGTAAAAATTACCGCGTCATGTAATTCGACACGACACTTAGGAGAGTAATTATCAAGCGAGCTCTGTCCTAATAAACCCTATTGTTCGGTATTAGTTTCAGTCTAGATAGATTCGCTACGGTTATTCTACTTGCGAGAGGAAATTGACAAGGGAAAAATTTATGTAAGATTAGCATCTTTCGTTTCTAATATGAAGGATGTTGTTAAACTTACCGTCAAAATGATTCTTCATCATATACAATAAAAAATGTTTTGTTTCTGTCGAAATCGATCCGTGTGGAAATTTTTGTGTCAAATTTTCAGTCTTAGTTCATTTAAGTTTTAATCATCTTCAGTACATATCCGTGTGTCAATTTAACATATTGTCGTTGTATTATTTTGACTATCCTTTGCGTTGAGTTTATATTCACCATTTTTTAATGTTAATTTAGAAATTATGAATGACAATAACACAACTTATATATACATGGAATATTTGTATAACACAATTTATATGTAGTATGTACATATTTCCTTCTTATCTTAGTGACATATTTTATATGTAAAGTATACGAGTAAGTTGTTTTATTTAACATATTTACCTTATATTAAATTAACAAAAATATTGGAATGTAAATCGGTACATGTGAAATATGTTAAATTTAACACGAATATTTTTGCAATATACATTTGTTAAACAAATTTATAAAATTTATTAAAAATAATGATGTAATATACATATATTGAAGATCCTCTAAAACAAAAATAAATTTTTTTAACTTTTTTAAAGATAAAAAGTAAAGTTAAAAAATATCACTTTTTTAAAGTGATATATTAATTTTACACATATATTTAGTCTTATAAATATAAAAAAAGTTAAGTCGAAAAGTACATTCAACAATGTATAATGTTAAAAAAGAGAAATTTGGGGAACCAGACACGCACACATAACTAGAAACAAAACAAAAAAACAAACATAATTTTATAACTTATCTATTATAATATTTTAACTTTATAATTTTATAAATTTATGCTATAATTTTATACCTATAAGATAGGTCTGTAATAAGCAAGCTTGTAGTAAGTTTTTTTTAATGGTAGCATTTAAAATATTCTTTTTACTTTCTTTAAAATATTTTATTTCGACCATTTTCTCCAATTTGCGAGCAGCTTTGGCTTTCTTTGCGATGTATAATCATCTCTACTCAGTCTCTTTGACATAATCGTTGGCCCTTCAGTCCGCATGTATTTTCAATTGAAATTCGATGGGGTCACTGCTATTACCTCCGTAATTCTTAAGACTGAATTAAACCATCATTAAAAATGCTATTGCTAACGGCGAGGTAAGCAAAAATTTCAATAATCTTCAATCTCAAAGAATAGGTAATTCAATGCGAATTGTCATATAGTGCTATTAAAATTTTTATTGATATGTATTACGCATGACCGCTCCAAAATCGCTATAAAATAATTTCTCTTGATCAACCTTCATAAGTGAGACAGTGTTAAATCTTTTCATCAAATAGTGAAGGGTGACTGAATTTATCGAGAATTTTTTCAGCTACCTCACGTCACCATGTATTGGTCGCCAATACATCATGAATTCGCGTCTAGTGGACAATTCTAGTACATCAGTTCCTCGTTTGTGGAATACTTATGAAAATATGTAGATGAAATCGCTTCCCTCAGTTTTTCTATTAAATCTGTATTTCTTCTTATTGCTAAGCGACGACGGTAAGTTGTCAAAACTTCTCTAACAAATCTTATGCCAAATGTTTTCTCATACGCAACATGTCTTCTACTGAATGTTTTCTCATATACATAACATACACACCACTTCGAAGATTCAGATAACATCTCGCACAATAGCGTCACACAATAACAAGCCAGATGTTTACCAGAATCTGTTCAAACATACCCTATGATCAGAAAGTACCGGGAATTTTTAAATAAAACAAAATAGAGTTAAATTTCAGGCAAATTTATTTTATCTCCTTCAAAATATGATCCATCTGAAGCAACACACATGTGCCAACGCTTGACCCAGTCCTCCATGCATCCCTGGTAGGCCGACGAAGGGATGGCCTTTAGTTCCCTCGTCGCATTCTCTTTGATCTCCTCGATCGACTGAAATCTCTTTCCACGAAGTGGCAACTTCAACTTGGGGAACAAAAAAAAGTCGCACGGGGCCATATCAGGTGAATACGGTGCTTGCTCGATGGTATTTACTTGATGTTTGGTCAAATAATTCAGTACAATTCGGGCTCGGTGCGATGGCGCGTTATCATCATGCAAAATCCAAGAATTGTCGGCCCACATTTCCGGCCGTTTGCGACGTACAGCATCTCTCAAACGCTTCAAAACGGATAAATAATATTCTTTGTTGACTGTCTGGCCCGGTGGAAGGTACTCATAGTGCACTACGCCTTGGCAATCGAAGAAAACAGTCAACATCACCTTCACTTTTGAGCGGCTTTGACGCGGTTTTTTCGGTTTCGGCTCGTCTTCGAAGCGCCACTCGGACGATTGTTGCTTTGTTTCCATGTCAAATTCATAGACCCATGTCTCGTCGCCCGTAATTATCCGTTTCATGAAGGTTGGATCACTTTGGGCTTCAGAAATCATCTCTTCAGCAACTGTCTTTCGGTGGTGTTTTTGCACGAAATTCAGGTCCTTCGGAACGAGCCTGGCTGCCACGCGTCTCATACCCAAAACATCAACCACAATATGCTGTGCCGTTCCATATGCAATGCCAAGTTCACTAGACATCTCTCTTAAGCTGGTATGACGATTTTCAAGCACCATTTCTTTCACTTTCTTCACGTTTTCATCGGTGTTCGACGTCGATGGACGTCCGGAACGAGGCAAATCTTCCACCACTATACGACCACTTTTAAAGTCTTTATACCACTCGTATGCTCTTGTTTTTGATAGAGCAGATTCGCAAAATGCTTTTTGCAACATTTTCAGTGCATCGGCACACGAAATTTCGTTCGCAACACAAAATTTCAAACAAACTCTTTGTTCAACAACATTATCCATGGTAAAATGCGACAAATTGAAAAAAGTTGACTGATGTAAACAAACGCCAGGCAGACACTAATGATTGGATGGCACTAAAACCTGACAGATGTGCGTCTTAAGGTCGTACCAACATAAGAAAAAAAAATAAACCGGTTCCCGCATGCGCGGTACGTTTAAATAAAAAATTCCCGGTACTTTCTGATCATAGGGTATAGCACATGCCACGCGTTTGTATTTTTCCTGTGCACGAGTCTTTTGAACGGCCTCTGAAATCTCATTAATGTTTTAAATTGCAATCTTAAATTTTAGCTATACGTTTTTAAAACTTCAAACTTTAAGTTTATACAAATATAAAATCAAATTTTTTTTAAGCTACGGGATATACTGTCCTCCTTAAAAATCATCTCATTACAGGCATTTGTTAAAATCAACTTAAATAAACACACATATTACTATTTATATTATTTTCTATCCTACATACCCGCACATTCGGACACAAACACACATATATACACGCGAAAATAACAAAATCGCTCGTATCACCTCCACGTAATAATAAAAAAAGAGTGTGATCTTGCAATTTTAAAAATTTCTCATCTATGAGAATGTATAATAAAAAATAAAGATTCTTATATTAAAAAAAAAATTCAAGGTGAGCTCGATATGATCATAGTGTTTCCACCCAAAAAAAAACACTCAATATAAACTATTTTATATAACTCTCTTAATATCTTACAACTTTGATCTCTGAAATGTTTTTTTCATATGACGCATTCCTTTTCAAATATTATCGATTGTCATATGAAATTAATTACCCTATATTTTTTCGACAGCGACCGATATTCAACACTGATATTCACATCACTTTAACGAATATCTCTCCAATTAACTAGAAATAAATCGATTAACTTTGCGAAAAAGTTCCACTTGTGTTACAGTCACGAGTAAACGCTCCTTCCGCTCTATCACACTTGAATTTACATAATGACCGTTGCGAGGGTACATTAGCTTCGGGGATGGTAGTGTAGTTTCGGCAAAAGTTACGGCATAGATATCAAGCAGGACGAGGAAAAGATTCGAATAAGGCGGTCAAATTATTTCGTCCCGCTGCGCTCGGCGCACTTTTTGCCGGCTACTGAAACTCCGGCGATAATTCAACTACAGCTGCTCGACACTTTAATAAACTCAGTAGCGAAGACGTTCACACTGAGCAAAACTAGTGTATATATCGTGCCTCTTCTAATGTTTCGTTTTATAGAAGAAAAATTGATTATTGTATGATTTTTATTGCATATATTCATGCAAATGCGTAAGGAAGAGAGAGTTAAAAAAGGAAAAATGAATAACGCAGAGAGAAATATGGCATACATTTGACATATTATAACAAAAAAGAAATGGTTAATCCTCAGTTATTGTACTTGAATTGTTTTGTGCGAATAAAATAATCATCAATCAATCATTTTTTCTTTCTTTGTTTTTCTTTAAGATTCGATAAGCATCATAAAATTTACGTATTAAATACAAAACATTTGTCGTTTTTGTCAAATAAAATAGAAAATAAAATTATCCAATTTGAAAGCAATAATAATTCTTATAAATAAAATAAACAACATTGAATCGTTATTTTTTTAAGACATCTAACAAGAATTTTCTATTTTTCATTTGATACCTAAATTTCCTACTAGAATTTAATAAGACAATTACAAGTATTTTGCACCAATCTAATATTAACAGGAAAATAGACATTTAAAAGATGTTCTAACAATCAGTATCGTATTTTCAATAACATATCAAGAGAACTTGATAACACCCAAAAAATTATTTATGAACTTGTTATTTATCGAACAAAAAACAGTTTTACGAACTTGTTATTTATCGAACAAAATTACGTTTAACACGCTGGACATATTATCCTCCCACTATCATATTAATATTATTGAAAGTAGTATTAATATCTAATAGCACTAAGACATCCCCATGCTTGGCTTCTTATAAGCCATTTAAAATATTTCTGTTAGTTAAAATTACGTTTATTTTATTATTATATATAAAAATACATTTATTTCATTATTTAACCACTATAATAGAAATTGAATAAAATTTAACAAAATTGGAAATATCTTAATGGAATATTATTAAATTTTTAGTTCTTTTATAATAAAAAATTAATATTTCAAAATTAAATATTTTCACGAGTTTGTCAGTGGTTCACACGATAACGACAAGTTTACGGAAATTTTCTATATAAAATTCAGCTTAATTGAACCACCAAGAGTCAAGATATTATTGCAAAATGACGATCTTAAAAAGAAAAACGAAATATATTTTAACTACATGTACCATATACTTATATTGAATATTTGATCATCAAAATTATATTTTTCTTCTCTTTATATGTTGTATAAATACACGTCAAAATAACACTTTCGCATATTCATTCAGTTTGTCATAAAAAATTGTGAAAGAACAAGCATGATTTTCAGGCAATTTGACCCTCCAATCCCCTTAAGCATTTTTTTATTACTTCGTTATCTTAATGTCCTTCACTGAAAAGGATGCAAATCTTAGAACCGAAACGTTTGAATGGTAAATAAATGTAATAACAGTTTCACTAAATATATAACTTCGCCTGTGCGATCGGCGGTTGATTCTTATTAGCCTTTTTCTTGTATTGTTTCATTGTACATTTGAAGAGCCTTTAACTTTTTGAAAAATAAGTTTGTTAAGAATTCATTGAAATCTGAGATATTTATAGATTTAAATATTATCTAACTGCTTGTACAAATAGAAAAAGAATTTAATAGGAAAATGACAAATCTTGTTCTTTGATCTAACAGAAATATATGCGTTTTAAATGACGCGTAATGAGACGTTCATTCGATGTCGTATACTTTTAGCCCGAAACTTCGTTATCTGTCGTTCTGATCTCCGCAGAACGAACTGAACAAAAAATAAAACCGTTAGACAATACTCGATTCATAAGTCGTAGAGACGTAACGTCTCGGAAACTTTCCGCGTTAATGAAATTTCTTTGGGCTAAAACTTAGCCAAAGGAACAAGTAGCTGACAGTCAACCGCCGCAATATCATGCGCACTTCACCTTTAAATATTAATATTAAGGAAAAAATTTGCAATATTTATATTAAATATCGTATATCGTATACTACAATTATTGTATAGAGAAATAGATTCCGACACAACTTTCTTTTTTTGTTATCGAAGATTTATAGAGAGGAAATGTTTCTTCGTCATTTGTTAGCTAGATAGTAATTACAAAAGAGTTGAATAAATTTCAAATATACTACACGGAAAAAAAGATTTGCTAATACATGGACAACTAAAAATATTAACTGCAAGAGCAAACTTTCTTGCTTTCTTATAATATATATGTTAGCAAATCTTTTAGTTATTACAACTAAATAACTTTTACTATGAAAACAAGAAAATTTGCTCCTGCAGTTAATATTTTTAGTTCTCCATATATTAGCAAATCTTTTTTTCATATAACAGCAACAACAATAACAATCAGTAATAATCAATAAGAATCTTAATAATGATAATCGAGCAGCATATATTAATTGGCAACGATCATCATCTATCATACTAACTATCATAAATTTTACATTGGCCATTACGGATTCAATATTAGCCTAATGCATTGTGCTGCTACTAGGTCTAATTTGTTATTACTTGATGATAACTATTAATAACTATTTATATAGTGAGCATATTGATAAAGTTGTATATTGTGCGAATAAATTCTTATTTAAATAAATTTTCAGATCGCTCAATATCATTCTGAATATGTTCAAAATGTCTTAAGACATACTCCTCAGGACTACTGGGTACATTCGGCATGATCCCAGAACGTCTTATGCTATTTGGGTTGTCTTTATAGATAAAATAGATACTATTCATGAATAATCAGTAACTTTTTTTGAAAACATAGTTGAACCAAGCTTTCTAAGACAGATTGTTCCAACTTCTTGATAAGTTAACTGATAGTAAAATCATATGTCTGCCCTTGTTTTTCCTTCAACTTAAATAAAGAGAGATATATAATTTAATTATCAGTTAAATTACCAAGATGTTGCAACTATATATATATATATATATATATATATATATAT
>NW_022639514.1:1200122-1208612 GCF_010583005.1 Odontomachus brunneus | reverse complement strand
TATATATATATATATATATATATATATATATATATATATATATATATATATATCGACCCTTATTCCAATAAAAATATTCTTTAAATTTAAAGCAATAATTCATTGAAGGAGAGAAGCAAGGGGATAGACGGTTGGGTGTTTGCGCATGCGCATTATACATCTCCTTGAAACGATTTTACATAGCGTGTTCTAGTGCGTACATCGTAAATATAAATTAACGTTCTATTCTGACTTCGTATGTTCCCGGGTAATCTCAATTAAGTGCTCAACGCGTACGTAATACAAGAAGGTAAGTAACCTTCATTTCTCTTTAGCATAAGTAGCAATATAGAATTTAATTGATCTATGTTCTCTCGTAACCTCTTCTCTTTAAAGCTCTTTATCTGAAGTGAGTTAAATTCACTTGACCACGTTACAATTGACCACAGACCACATTAATTACGATGATAATATCCCGATTGATTACTCGAGTGGGACTATGGTCAATTGAAACATGGGCAAATGAAACAAGTACAAGATGTAATAATCTATAAAAAAATGTAGGAAGAAAAAAGAAACTATGAACACACTGTCTTGTAATACATATTGTTACTTTAATGAACTCTTAATTTTGTTCCATTCACATTTTTAAATAACTATGTCTGTTTAAAGTATATAAAGTGTAAAGAATACATGTGATAAAAACATTATCTAAGATTAAACTATATATCTAAGTATAAACTATATATTTTGTCCATAGATCTACCATTCTCTCATCATTCTCTATTGTTACTAATCATTTGGACTTTATCATTATATAACTGAAGCCATTATATAACTCCAGTTCCAAAAAGATGACGCATTCAAGGTCCACGAGTGATACTCACGATGTACAGAACATATCTACACCTGTAGGTTTACAACTATCTGGAAAATACAAAAAGTAAGTATAATAAGTATGCTATACTATAATATTTGGTCTTTTTGTTTCCATTGTTATTAATTTGTTGACTTTGGAAACAAGAAAATAAATAAATTTGTTATTTATGTTACAGAAGTTTCGCTTATGTTACAATCAAGGATAGATTGCCAGTGATATTAACAAGAGTCATCGATCACTTTAGTCGTAATAAAGAAGCTATAAAAAACATTTATGGCGAGGTAATCTCATAAGTATTATATCATGACATTATGGGTAATCAAGGAGATTTGTACGGTTTCCAACACAACAAGTGAGAAGTACTAGCAAAATACTTAGAATACTTATAAAATTGAAATGCATTCATTAAATAATCTCAATATAATTTCAATATAATTTATAAACTGTATATGTTGTTATTACATATTACAACATAATTCTTGCAAATATCTATCTGACAAAATCACATAAAAACGTAAACTAATCATACAGTAGGTCAAGTAAATCTCCATACAGTATGATTAGAAATTTTGAAGCTTTATAAGTTTAAGAGAATAGCAATGATATTTATTTGCATTATTTAAACTTGTTTATATCTAATTATAAATTGTACAAATATACAATTTAAGTAATATACAATTTAATGTATTACATAAAATATAATACGTCTAGTTATAAATTATATAGTTATAATTTTACTAATAGTTCATAAATTAATGTTCAAGATACAAAGAAATCAGATACAAAATCAAAGAAATTGTCTATCTACAGTATGAATATAAGAAAAATAATATATGAAAACGAACATCAAATAGTACATAGCACAGCATTATGTTAGTATTGTATTAGCAAATAGATAATTATTAAAACTAAAATTTCTCAAAACGGAAATTTCAATTTCGACTCGTAAATTAATAAAGTTAAGAAAAGAAGGCTAGTTTGCTTCAAAAAATAGCAAATGCAGTGAAGAAATTACACTCTGTGATTCAGTACATAATAAACATGAATAACTAAACGAAATCTTTCGTAGATCGAAAGCATAACGGCCATCTTAAAAAAACTGGAAACTTATCATAAACATGCAATTTTAAAAACGATCAGAATTGAACCAAGAACAAGTGCTCCAAAACTGGTTAGCATGATTGAAACTAATTATGGTGTAAAAGTTGTACCTGAAATAGTTCTATTACCAGAAAAACGGGATATAAAGGGATATAAAGAAAAATGTGATAAACGGGATATAAATTTAAAGTGCATAAGTATGATTGGAATGGGAAAGTTACAATTTTTTTTTATGTGGAGTGCAATATGAACTACCATATTTATTTGAACATCTTAAAAGATAATTTACATAAGATAATTTACATACAATATGTACAGAAATTAAATCTTGACTCCCTATTTAATTTCTAGCAAAATAACGACTTCAAGCATGCTGCAAAGAAAGTTAAAGTGATTTTTATATAATGTGTTGAAACAGCTTCACACATAATTGCCCGATTTAAATTCAATTAAGCATTTATAAAATTATAATTAGGCAAACGCATTAGAAAATATAAAAAAGGAACAGTTAAATATACATTATTGAAAAGGTGAAAAAAAATTTGAGCTTCTGATGCAAAAACGGGCAAAGAAAATGCTCGAAGGACAAATCATTGTTCTGCACATCATTGATTGAGATCAAAATGCAAAACTTGAACTGTTAAGTTAAATACTTTTATATATATAGATGTTTTTTGTTACTCTGTTCTGTATATATATCTTCAATATTAATTTGAAACTAACTATCAACAAAATAATAACTACCTTTTATGTAATTTATAACTAAACAGACTAATATAAACAATATAAATAAACATTATTACTATCCTTTTAAAATTAAACAGTTTTAGAATTTCTAAGTCATACTGTGCTGGAGACTTATTTGATCAACTGTAAATTTTATATACATATATATTTTTTTTTGTGTGCATGCATAATATATAATAAATGTCCTTTATATATATGTATTAAATTGTAGGATTCCATAGATGAAATCAAATACCTTATAGGATTTGTAAGCAAACTAAAAAATGAATTAGTTACTAACAAAACTTTAAAACCTTTGCGTTTGCATGACTATACGTCCAATGATGAAGCAGATGAATGGAATATATATCTAGAACACAGGATAGATATAGAAGGTGAAATACCCACATGGTTCAATACAATATGGCTATACTGCGAATGCTACATGTACCGCGTATTAGCTCAAGAGATTAGTTTAACGTAAGCCTTGATGTATTGAATATGATATAAATTCATATCAAACAAGCTAAAATATTTTTTTTAACTTAGGGTTAAATTATCACGTTACGACCCGTTTGAGGATGAGAAACAAGCGAATTTTATTGAGTCCATTAGTAGTATAAGCGCCCTTGGTTCTTATGTGAGACATGTTGTATCTACGTACATGATTGATGACACAGAAAAGAAGGAAACGTTTCGAAAATTACTAAACGTGTGTTTATGGGGTAACAGGTGTGTATTGCAACGTTCTCTTTTCTATCCTATATGCAAAATCGATACAAGTAAATTATAACGTATTATTATATTTGTAGATGTGACCTCTCCTTGAGCGCAGGATCTGGAGCTAGCCAGTCTGGGGATCCACTTGAAATATTGGAATCTTTAAAAGAAAATATAATATCAAATGATTGGGAGAATGTGTGGAATGTTTTACATGACACGACCGAAACAGAGTGCGTTACAGTTGATATAGTACTCGATAATGCAGGGTACGAACTTTTCACTGACTTGTGTTTAGCAGCATTTTTGATTCTGAAACAATTTGCAACTAAAGTAAGATTTTACGTCAAGAAATATCCATGGTACGTGAGCGATGCAACGCTGCACGATTTTTATTGGATCTTAGAGCAGATGGGTTATTTGAACTCACATCCGGATCTGCAATTCTTATCTAAAATGTACTTTGATTTTCTGGACGCTGAGTGTTGGAGCTTGGAGGTACACATAAATTTTGTCCTCTAAAATATCACTTGATTATATATTACTTTAAGCTGTTAAATTAAATTTAAATTCTTATTAAACAGGAGGAGCCATATTGGACGAGTCCGTACGATTTTACAAAAATGAAAGAAAAGGACACAAAACTATATGAAAAATTATCTAGCGCTAAATTAGTAATATTTAAAGGTGACTTAAATTATAGGAAACTTTTAGGTGATGTTAATTATGAGCATATTACAACATTTGCAAATGCATTGGGAGATTTTTGTCCTACAAATATTGTGAGTTTGCGCACTGTGAAATCGGATGTTTGTGTTGGATTACAACCCGGTCTCTCTGAATTGTTATTTGAAATGGATGACAGTTGGATGGTTACTGGAAAATATGGTCTTATTCAAGCTAGTATTCTCATGGATAAATCCAACACTTCGAGTGAACTTTCGACATATTCTGAAGAAAACGTAAAAACGTTATAAATTATTATAATCGTTATAACCTACTCTTATATATTATTGTACAAATACAGAAAATAATATAGTACATGTTATATGTACAAAGGATAAAAATGATGATATCCACACAACTTTTGTATTTGTATTCATTGTAAAATAATTTATATTTGTGTAATTTCTCCCGTGCCATAGTGTATATTAACTAAAATATGTTACAGTTTATATATATATATATGTGTGTGTATGTGTGTGTATACACATATATATATATATACATATATATCTATAAATGTACATAAATAAAGTTTAAACTTGCTACCACTACTTGTTCATACTCTTTACTAGCAAACATTAAACTATCTTGTAATATACGGATAGTGTCGCTAATTACCAATTATTTGCAAATTAGATTTTTTTTATAACTACATTCCTAAACGCGATCAATAAAAAGGGGCTGATCTACGGTATAATAATAAAACAAGAGGATAATCTTAAGTATTCATAACTCGTTAGTACATAAACATGATAATTATCTATTTTTTACACGTCTTTATACAATAAATTGGAAGTGATTATGGAATCACAAAGTTAAGATTTCTTGTCTTATTCTCGATATAATTAAACAATGCCGCTTTTACATGATTATTTAAAATTATAACTTATATGTCCTGTAAGTACACTATTGATTGCGTGTATGCCTTAGATTATATAAATTACGAGACGCCTTTATACATCAAGTGTTGTATAATGTAACTTAATTTTATATTCAATTTGTGTTATGAAAGAACGTATATTTCTGTACTTATACATAAATAGCACCAGTTAAAAGAAAACTCAGTATGAAGTAATGAAACTTTCTTATTTTTCTCATTTATTGGATTTCAGTTGGCGATATATTACATATGTATGTGCACATAAAAACTATAAAGCAAGCTCCCATATAAGAGAGTATAATACTATATTTACACAATAATCAAATGTACAAAGTTCAATTTTCTATATATCTATTTTGATTTAAATGATTTGTCATTAATAAAGTTCGACGCTTTGTGTACATATTTTTTAAATATAATTTATCATACATAAAAGTAGAAATAAATTTTAGATTGCATGCACTTATTTGCATTGTGTAAGTGTATAATGATTAGTAGGCCAATCTCTTAAATTGATAAAATCCGATGTGTTAGATACCATCATAATTGGAATTCTTTATTCTTAAATTTTTACGACAAACACTTCCAAATATAAAGATATGTCCCCCTTATTGCAAAACGTCAACTATGAATAATGACATATTTATGGTTACAGTTGAGAATTTGAAAAAGATTTTTTTTTTAATAGATCTCCCACAATAGCGTAAGTTGTAAATATTTATTATTGTTATTATATAAAACAGTATGTGTTCTGTGTTTCATATTTAACCAAGTTGCATATTCAATCTAGTTCTCCATACTTCTTAGCATCATTTCAAAGAAATAGATGTTTTACCAAGTGGCAAGATAGTACTCTCCTATTAGAGAATCTTTAAAATTAAATATGATAGAAACTCGCATATACTTATAAAATTTTTAATAAACTTAGAATAATAACATAATAATTATGACATAGTAAGTATAGATATAGGATATAAGATATAGTGATGATGATGATGATGATGATAATGATGTGTGTGTGTATGTGTGTGAGTGCGTATGCGTGTGTGTGTATATGATAATAATATAATAATTGTAGTTAAATTTCGAATAAATCTAAACTATGATGAGATATGATTGTTCTACAAGTATTTTTAGATAAAATATTTTCATGATATAAAGTTGTAAATCGGTAACATTTAGAAACAATTTATACGTACGATATATGCATATATACCATATAATTCATGTTAATACATAATTAAGTGACTAAGCCATCATCATTAAAATCTCACTATCATTGAATAATAGTAACTCTCTGAATTTTAAATACTAGTTAGAAAGAATTCTTTATCATCTTATATTTTTTTATAGAAGATGTAAATTTAAATAACATTTAATTATTAGGGAAAATATAAAAAATTTATTGTATTATGTAAATTTCATACAAGATTGTATTTCTGAACAAGATTAACCTCAAATATAAAGAAATATATATTGTTTATTTAAATTAAAATAATCTTCAAATATTTTATGTCGTTAAACTTACATCAACAGCAAAATTATATTATCAGAATCTAAATTAAATTTTTCATTTTTTATAAAAGAAAATAAATGTACTTAACCTTTTTTGCATAATGTTTCAGTAATTTATATGTTTAATGATTTCTTTTTTTAATGATTATATTTTTACTCAAATTTTTATAACTGCTATTTTGAAATAAGTTTAACGACAAAATAATATATAAAATAAGAAACAAGTTAGTAAATAGAAATTTATATTGAACAGGAACTTATCGTCGTATAAAGAATTGTAGGTTTTTTACGACATATTATACAGAATGGTCCATTTATCTTTACCATTTAAAATGTTTCTATTTGCTTGTAAAAATACAACAAATTCTTTGAAGACAAAATTATTCAGCTTGAAAGGGTACATAACCATAACATGGGTCCTTTCGAACTAAACAATCTCATATTGTAAAATATATGTAATATCTTACATTTTGCTTCCAATAAAACTTTAATCTGTAGTAACTTATATTTAATTAATCCCAGTCCGCTGCAATGAATAAGTTATTGACAGAATCAAGTTGGAGTACTTCATTGTCACATGGTAATACTATTGGTAGGTTTTTTCTGCATATTAGAAGACATTGCAACAAGATTATGATCTGTATAAAATGAAATAATAATGTATAAAGGTTTGCTTAAAAATTTTATAACATTCAAATAATCATTAGGAATGTGGCACTTTATCTGATGTCACATAAAGTCTTCCATGTGCAAAACTCTATCTATTAGCATCTATCCGCATAATGAATTAAATGTTAATGGTTCTAAAAGTAATTATAAAAATCTCTCTTATAGAGAAATTAGATAATATGTTAACATTAATTAAACTTAAAAGTTAAAAGACTAATCAAGATGATTTAAATGGATACAAATAAAACATAAGTAGACATGTATACATTATATATTAAAAATTAATATTTAAAGGAATATATATATGTACATACATATTCTATGTGATATATTTAGATTATGACTAAGAACATATATTCCAAATTCCATTAACAACAATACCATCCAGCATCCATTTTGAGGCACCCCGCATAGTATCCATTTGTAAATGCAATGGACACCAAGCAAAAAGTAAATATTAGCACGAAATTCCGTACAATGCAATTAATCCTTCTCTCGAGTATGAAATAGTGGCTATTCAGCACACAAAACATACATTCATATTTCCAGACTCTCTTGTTGTTTCATAATAATCGATAATATTTAAATATGAACGATTGTTTCATATATTTGGCTATCAAATGTATTAAATAACAATAATGGAAACAAGTAATTTCCTAAGAAATTCCCTATGGCGGTTGAATACAGATTATTTGGTCTGCATAAATCTTCTTCTATAACAATGATCAAGCGGTACAAAAGCACCGCAATGTCAAGTACATATCGTATCTATCTTGTAGCAACTAAACGACATGCAAAATTCGTGATTTCTCATTATTCACACTAGTTAACCGACATTTATTCCGTATCTGTATAACTTATGAAATGAATGTTACTTGGTGAATGCGGCGAACACAGCCCAAAGTACCGGATTCGCGTTACGTTTAGTGGCTTCCGCCTCGAAATCAAGATCCAATAATGTCCGTACTCTTCTCATAGCCACTTCGTAATCGTCATCCGATAATGGCGCAAATGCATTCTCCAGTACATCAGCAGCGTGAGCTAAAATAACTAACGCTAATGTTCGTCTATCCATTCGACCAGCATCGTTCACCCAACGGCCTAATACAGCTTCTTGAATCTGCAAGAAACAAAAAGCAACAAGGTGTCATTGCTCTACTCATTATAGATTAGCTAAATTATATTATTGACTCATTCTATTTTATATTTTCTTTATAATTTTATAATAACAGTTGTTACTTATGTTCATTATTTTAGAACACTTTTTTATTATTTCTATATTTTTAAATTTTAT
>NW_022639514.1:1198870-1200112 GCF_010583005.1 Odontomachus brunneus | reverse complement strand
TTATTATCACCTTCAATATACACCCCTCCTCTATCCCTACAACGCTCCATGCGAATCTTCCATTGTTCGAAGCAGTGCTGGAAGTCTTCTTCTGTCAGCTCCTTCAGGACGCGTGCCGCTTTCTCTTTCACAGCTTCAACGGACTCAAATCTTGTTCCTTTTAAGGCAGATTTCACCTTAGGAAACAGATAGAAGTCGCACGGCGCAAGATCTGGCGAATAAGGCGGATGGTCTAACACTGGGATGCTGAACTTGGCTAGAAACCTCTTGACAGACAATGCGGAATGAGCCGGCGCATTGTCTTGGTGGAGAACCCATGACTTGTCCTTCCACAATTCGGGTCGTTTTTTCCTTATTCTTTCACGGAGTTCAGCAAGAACGTAAAGGTAGTAATGTTGATTAATAGTTTGATCTTCCGGAACCCAGTGAAGGTACACAATCCCATGAATATCGAAAAAAACAATCATCATTGCTTTAAATTTTGATTTAATCATTCGAGCTTTTTTGGCTCTCGGTGAAGAGAGGCTCTTCCAGTGCATGGATTGGCGCTTCGTTTCAGGATCATAAGTAAAAAACCACGATTCGTCACATGTTATTATCCTTTCCAATAAGTTTGGGTCATTTTCAATGGCATTCAAAGTGTCAGTACAAACATTTTTGCGATCTTCTTGTTGTTTAAACGTAAGAATTTTAGGCACCATTTTGGCACACACTTTTTTCATGTTAAAATTGTTATGTAAAATTTGCCGTACGGATTCTTTATCAATTCGTACAGTTTCAGCAATCGCACGAATACTTAACCGACGGTCAGATCGAATCAAATTACCGATTTTTTCGATATTGTCATCCGTTTTTGACGTGGAAGGGCGACCCGGGCGTGAATCATCTTGAACGTCTTCTCGGCCATCTTGAAAACGCTTAAACCACTCAAAAACACGTGCGCGCGATAAACATTCATTGCCATACACTTCTTTCAATAAATTATATGTTTCAGTAGCAGTTTTTCCAAGTTTCATGTGAAATTTCACAACAATTCGTTGCTCTACTGTTACACTTAACATTTTTCCGGCGAAACAAAAAAAAACTCTAATGCCAATGAAGGCTACGGCTATACTGATTTGTTTACAGAAGCGAGAGGCACTGCATTCGAAAGAGAAGGCTTCACGATAACAGCTGTGGCTTGCTGGCGTTTGGCGCATGCGCACTTCTTCTGTAGCAGCGTCAGTCTCGTTATTTAATAGC
>NW_022639514.1:1193966-1198791 GCF_010583005.1 Odontomachus brunneus | reverse complement strand
TATATATATATATATATATATATATATATATATATATATATATATATACATTGAATAAAATATATATAATTTATTTACATTCGATCTTTTTAAAACAGCAACAGAAGATAATAAATAATAAATAATAATAAAATCACTAATATAAATTATTATATTACATACTATATATTATACTACATAATAACATTTAGTTATTCTCTCTATATCACCACTTCAATCCTTTATATTCTCTCTATATTACCACTTCAATCCTACATATTCTCTAATCAACATAGATAATAGTGTGTACATAAAGATAAGATAATTATTTTTTAGATTTTTTTTCAGATTGTATAAAATAACTCTGTCAACATTCATATACCATGATATTTGATAAATAATTACTCTGTACTTATTTATCGTTACGAAAATAAATCAATGTGTTAACAGTTATTCTTGTTGTAAGAAACAAATTCTATTTATTAAATTAATACATTCGCTACCTGCGTCACATGTGACACATCGATCTCTTACTTCAGGTTCTTAACTTAATATTTTCAATTTTATTTAACATATATCTGCTACCAATATCACATATGTATGACACAACGACATTTTTCTTATATATCTACATATAAACAAACCAAGTCTGTTTTATATAATTACACGAAAACAAATTTAACATCGTCTGTATGTGTGAAGAGAATTCCCTAAATAATAAATATTATAGTAGCGAGCATATTAATATAATATATTCTTTAAGATATCCAGGGTGCCCTGGGACAATTTTCTCGTGGAAGCATAGTATGGATTAAAATGAATATAAAAGTCCTATACCGTAATTAATAATTATCTAAATTTTTACGAAATAATAAAAGAATATATAATCAAAATTATAAATTTGAAACTTTGTTGAGTAATCATTCATAACGTTCTATAAATATTTGATCATATTAAACATAATTTCTGTTAGATAATTGAACACGATATATTCTCACTATTATAATCACCTATAATGCGTGTACAAAGTAATTATATATCATATTTATACTGGTATGGTATCTCATATATCATAACACTACCCAAGGATAATTAAAATCATTATAGATACAGGATGTCTAACAATTTTCAAGGTATAATGTACTTATGTGCAGATAAAACAGATAAAACTGAACAAAGAAGTCATGTACCATTTTAAAAATAATTATTAAGGAATTAAACATGAGTAAATAGGCGCAAAAAAATGATAAGACAGACTGTGTAGGTATGTTTAAAGAAAGATAACTTCTAGCTTATAAAAACGTCTTATTTCTTAGAATATTGGACATAATATCTTAACATTATTGGACATTAGCTAATAGCGACAAATTAAATAACACAACTAGTAATGTGTGACACGAGGTAACACAGGCCAGAGAAATATGCGCCCTCTCTCGCTCAACTGATATTTACTATTGCTACGAGATCTTAAAAAATGTCTTTTTCACAAGTTGGAAGTTATCCTTCTTTAGACATACACATAAAGTTCGTTTTACCACTTTTTTGTATACTCATTCGCTAATGTTGTTTCATTAACATCTTAATAACTATTGCGAAATTTGCGAATGATACATGACTTCTTTATTCGATTTATTTTACCTGTACACCATCCACACATTATGTTTTCAATTACCAAATATCCTGTATAATAAAGAGAGAAAGACAGAATATAATATAATGATGAATATAATAACATATAAGCATGTAAGCAATTAAAATGTAATATATACAAAATTTAAAGAGATAAATAATTTACCTTTTTCACAAGACGACTTTTGGCAAGATTATCAGTAAGAGGATGAGTTGTCATATCAAACAATAAGAAATTCTGTTTCTCTGTTGTTAAGACACCTTTTTCGACAAGATTTTTTGCTAGACGTTCTCTGACATTTTTCAGTTGGTATCTTAATTTTAAGGGGTTCCATGTTTCTCCTGCAATTGCACAAAACATCTTAAGATGGACATTAGAGATAAAGATTTAGAGACTATCCATCTCAAAAGTTTTCAAGCAATTTAATCATATAAAAGCCCAATTCACTTCAGATTATCCAAAATACATTAAACATATTATTTGAAATAATAAAAATAGAATATTATTTACATTAACTTCCAAAAAATTTTTTAATTTATGATCTTTCCAAAATTTTAAGAACTTTTACACTAATGTACCAATATAAAAACTAACCACTGAGATATTCTATCCAACTGGGCACTGTCTCAGGTGGATCTGTATCCTTTAAGTGTTTCAAAGCTTCATCCAACAATACATCTCCTGTAGGTGCATCATTCTTCAGAAGAAGCTTTCTTGCCAATAAACTCTTCTTACGCATGCCTGCTTTCTCTAGTTCCACTCTACCCCGGAAGCCAAGCTCTGCTAAGATACATCCTCTTAGTCCAGAACTTATACAATCATTCCAAAAGGATGTATAGCCCTACAAAGAAAGAAAATTATTAAGAATAACTCCAGACAGTTAAAGTAAAACACCTAATATTACTGATCTCCCTTAGCCATTGATACTTAAAAAAACCTGGTTTTTCTTGCAATAAGCAGCAGTTGCTCACAATTTTGCTGTGATGTCTTCTTTTCAAATTATAGAGTATAGACAGAAGTTTAACTGCTGTGATCTGTTCTTTTCAGCTGCACTGCTGAACTGGTGCAATAAGTTAAAGTGAGACAAATATGTTTTCTCACTCTAACTTATTGCACCAGTTCAGCAGTGCAGCTGAAAAGAACAGACTACTGCTTACAAATCCGATTTTTTTAGAGTTGACAACTAAATATAGAATTTTATTCTAGACATGCACAAGGAGATTATATAGATTTACTCCATCCTATGCTAAATTAACATACCAAATTTTCTCATTAATGAGAAATCTTTATGAAATACATGGTTTATCAGTATAAATAAAGTCCATAAGTCCATAAGTCCATAAAGTATAATGAAGAAATTAACAATTAGCTTTTAAAAAGTCTACTTTTGTTCTTTTTCTATACCAATAAACATTTTAGATGATTTAATTAACAGATATAAATTAGAATCAAAATCCTGGATAAAATTTTAATTAAAATACTGAAAGGTCAATTCCAAGGCTAAATCTATCATAATGGAGATTTCAGATTCAGTCCATAGAGCAAATCTGCTAAAGCATCCACTTGTGTACATCCAGCTAAAGCGTCATGTTTTCAATTTCAGGTTTTGTTTCTGAAATGTCAGCAAACCTCCTTGTCCTTTAGACCAAGCAACAGAACCTCCTCCATAAGTGTCAGACGTGTCTCTTTGTCGTCGTCCTCGTCGATGGTGGGATTGCAATTGAGATCCTTTTGCGAGGACGAGCAGTCTCCGTCCGCACAGTTTTGACCTGACAGCTTGTCATTGCCGTGACCGGTGCCGAGGTCTGTACACGAGCCATCTTGACCGAGTCCACCGCCGCCACCGCCGCTGCCACTGTTAACCACACGTCGTCGTTGCACTAGACCGTCACCGCGATTCATCGTGCGACGCAACTAACACAACGGGCAACTTGCCACGGTACCACCTCGGGAATGCTCGGGGTACGTCCGCGTGGCGGACAGTACAGACACACCACCGCGTCGTTCGTACGCTACGTGTGCGACGACGCGATCCTCGCGGTCGTCGTCGTCAATGATAATCGTGTCAACCGATTCTTACAGCAAGCTGACGAACTTGTGTGTCATGCGGTAAACACAATACCGCTGTTGACGTTTATCCCAAAGCGACATGTCTCTTTTCCAAGATGGCCAGCCGTTCTCCTTTCTCTCTCTCACTATCTCTCTCCCTCTATCCTTTCTTGCTTTTCTCTCTCCTTCACTCTCTGTTACCTTCTATGTAAACGTGTCGTGGTTATACGCGATTTAACGTGGCGTATGTATGACGCGCAAGTAAAAATGATGATTAGAGTGGCAGTACGAGTATGATAAAACTAACATTTAGCCCGCTGAACTTGTAAGATTGTCGTATATACATACATGTATACATATACACTAGGTCTGTTCTTTTCAGCTGCACTGCTACACTGGTGCAATAAGCTAAAGTGAAGTAAAGGGTGTTTACGATAATTCGAGTTGGAGTAAGCACTGATAGCGTTTTTCATTGGCAGAACTGGTGCGCACTGAGTGTGCACTAAGGCTTGTTTACAATATATTTTCATATTTAAGATCGTGTTTTAAATATATATTTAAAAATATTTTAGGTAATAAAATGATTCGTACGGATGTTATACATATTATATTACTGGTTAAAAATATTTGATAATTTATTTAAGACAATCTTTCAATATAATAACATATTGTGAACAAGCCTTAGTGCGCACTTAGTGCGCACTAATTCTGCCAATGAAAAACGCTATGAAATATATACTACCTGGAATGCGCGCTGCCTCTTGAGGCGTGCGGGGTGAGAGAGAGATTCCTTGTTTCCTCTCTTATCCTTGTCTGGTTTATAGTATAGTCGAGAGTGGGCAGAATATGATACAATCTAAATTAAAAGTTAGGGCTATCGCACACAAATTGACATAACTGTATATGCATAGCATAAGATCGTATGGACCAATGAGCATCGAATATTAAGCATCGAACACTAATATGGCGACTTAATACTCGATGCTCATTGGTACATACGGTCTTATGCTATGCATATGCAGTTATGTCAATTTGTGTGCGATAGCCCTTAGAGATAATATAAAAAGCAGTGACCACTGAATGACTTAGGGCTATCGCACACAAATTGACATAACTGCATATGCATAGCATAAGATCGTATAGACCAATGAGCATCGAATATTAAGC
>NW_022639514.1:1193282-1193956 GCF_010583005.1 Odontomachus brunneus | reverse complement strand
ATATGCATAGCATAAGATCGTATGGACCAATGAGCATCGAATATTAAGCATCGAACACTAATATGGCGACTTAATACTCGATGCTCATTGGTACATACGGTCTTATGCTATGCATATGCAGTTATGTCAATTTGTGTGCGATAGCCCTTAAGTGGGAAATATACACTCTTGCATGAAGACATAATACATAACGCATAAGGAAATGAACCAATCAGAACCCTCATTTTTATTGCCACGATGAAAACAAAGGACTCTAATTGGTCAATTTTCTTATGCGTTGTGTATTACGCCTTTATGGAAGAATGTGTGCTTCCCGCTTTAAGCTTATGAACAAAAGTTTAAGATAAAAAAAATATATATATTTTTTCTCATTTATTAATATTCACTTATCGACTTATTATTAAGAAAAACGGTAATTATGTAGAATAAAGACTTTTCCAAATTTTTATATTTTTTTGCTGCAATCTTGATAAATATCTTTGTTGTTATTTCAACATTAATAATCAAGTGGATGAGCCAAAAAGTATGTAACTTTTCAATGTTTTAAATTCCTTTTTCCTATGTAGCTTTTCGAGGTTTGTGGCACCTCCATTTCAATTTGCGATTGTTAAACTTTAAGTTAAGTAACTTTAGCTAAAGTAACAAACTTGCGCCCCCCCCCCCCCCCCCCCCCC